>NC_036838.1:30808207-30898002 GCF_002910315.2 Salvelinus sp. IW2-2015
GTGGACAGTTTGATTTCACAGAAGTGTGATTGACTTGGAGTTACATTGTGTTGTTTAAGTGTTCCCTTTATTTTTTTGAGCAGTGTATATTGTACGAATGACAAGAGAAAACTGTTATTTCTATTCCATCCTGTTTTTTAGTTTTATTTTGTTCAGGAATGTTACATGAAGCCTCATCAATGCCACAAAATGGCAGTGCAATAACCTGTGTTAATGAACACTGAGTGAATAGCCTCCTATTGTGAATGTCACTTGAGGACCTCTCAGCACACTGTAGTTTCAATGATACTGTCTGCATGGTTGGCTAACATTGGGCTCTGGTTGTTTGTGAAAGTGTCACTTAGGGGTTACGTCCCAAATGGTACCCTTCCTTATAGTTCACTACTTTTGATCAGAGCCCTATGGGGGGGGCTCTGGTGAAAAGCAGTGTACCATGTAGGGAATAGGGTGCCATTTGAGACGCAGGGAGAGTATCCACTTATGTTGTTCCTCTTTTTAAGCCAGCAACTAATCATGGAAATCCACGTATAATTCCAAGGCCTGATCTAAACCGTGTCAAATGACAGTTTTGGGGATAAAATGCAATATGATATTATCCATAGAATAATCCAGGGTTGACCAGTTCATATGTTTTTCTTGTTTTCCTTTCCTTAATTCAATATTTAGATGTAATTCAAATTTGATTCAAAAATGTCCATAATGTAACAAAGTAAGGAACATGTAATAAGACTGGATCATCAAATGAGATCAGTATTTCTTCCATATCAAAATAAATTAAAGAAGTTGCATTGAACAATTCCATATTTTTCCCAACACGTTTGTGTCTGGACATGAATTTCATGCAAACATGAGCTTCTACCCATCTAGGGGTTTAAACCACAACATGGGCATTGTCATTAATCAATGGAAACCTCCTGATCATCTGTACTTTGTCAACGTTACGAGGCAGCCATACTACTCCATATGGAACACAAACAGACGGTGTCCTATGTCCCAAATGGCAGAGCCCTATGGGCCTTGGTCAAAAGTAGTGCTCTTTTTAGGGAGTAGGGTGCCATTTGGGAAGTAGACATTGTAAAACTGTTCTCTAGTCACCGATTCCTTTAGCAGGTTTATGGAAGGCTCTGGCCTAAAGGTGCCCACCAGAATCAGCACAACTATCACTTGTACTTTTAAAGCCATTGAAAACTCTATGCTCACGTTGTTCAGAGTGTAATATGTAGCCTGGTCTGGTTTTACTTCAGCCAAATTGTCACTTGACAATGAGGGAAAAAGCAGAAAGGTAGCACAACTATCTCTTCCATTTATTTTATATATATCTTTTTTATAAAAGCTTACAAAAACCATGACAAACCTTAAAATCCAGAGCAGACAATTAGTGGTAATGTATTTCCTACTTCTTTATTTCCTCATAAAAATCCTTGACATTTATGTACTGTATTTACAAACTCTGTACAAAAGTGATTAGAATACCTTTCAAACCCAACCAGGACACRCACATTCACACACATTGAAGACTCAACATTTTTCTTCTTTGGTTTCTTCAGGACCGTGTTTTTTGACTGTGGTCAATTAGACCACGCCTCTTCAAAAGCATCCATTACAGTTGTACTGTTAACACCCCACTGGTCCTTCCAGCGTAGGAGGTGCTTGTAAAGGAAGGTGTGGACGGGATAATCCGTTTGGAAAGTTCACGATGGTGTCGATTCCCAAACAACATCGGCATTCACATGTCATTTAGCTGTCAACTGATGGGCTCATAGACAGAACAGAAGTCTTAAACCAGAGCTCTCTTGGTTGTTGTAGAAGAATGTCCATTGATTCCTCCCAACACATGACTGTCTCCCATAGTGCAAAACCTTGAAATCAAATCGTTAGTGACGTTTGCTTAAAAGTACGTAAGTGGGCATTGCTTTCCTCATGGCAAAAATACATCATACGGTGTATTCAAAGCACTTTCTTTGGTAGAAAATAAAACGATTATTTCATACCTCAATAATCTTAGAAAACCTTCTCAAACGAGACCGTAAAGGACTTCAAATGCCAGATCTATGTCTGGATACACTGGTCTAGGAATCTATTGACTTAGATGTAAGGCAAACAGTTGATAAGGTGTCTGTTTAGCAAACTCGCTCTCAGCGGATCTGTGATATAGCAACAAAAAAAAAAGTCTAAATTGCCTCACATTTTCTCATCCCAATTGCTTTGAATGGCTAAAATAAATAGGAAATAACAACGTCCTTCCCCTTTACCACTAGGGGGTTGGAGCATAGAATTAGTCTCTCTAGACAGTACAATACAGCCGTTGGTTGGTTTAAGGATTTGACCCACAAGATGGCCACCCGAAGAACACAGCGTCAGGGCAAAGAGGAGAGTTGAAGTCTGCGACCACTGTTGGCGTGAACCACTTGGCCACACAGCAACCGTTACAGCACGGCCAGGTCGTGGCAGGACTTGGAGCGAACCTTCAGCGCCATCTTCTTGTTGTTCTTGGCCACCAGGCGGTCCAGGAAGCGGCGGGCCTTCTTGGCGAGGCTCTCCTTGCGCTTGTAGACGGAGCGCCGGCGTTCGTTGGTCTCTTTGCTGTCTCGCCGCAGGCGGATCTGCCGGACGATGCCCTCGAAGAGCTCGTGGACGTTGTGATGGAGCGAAGCGGATGTCTCGATGAACTTGCAGTCAAACACCACGGCGCATGCACGGCCCTCTGGGAGAGAGCAGAGCACAGAGGAAGAAGAGGTCATACGAGAGGTGTTTACATGTGAGAGGTCTACGTTTGATTCTTTATTAGTCAGGGATCAGGTGAAACTCATAACATAAATACATTTGATCCATTGCACCAGAATTAGCACAAGCTTATTCTCATCTGCAGAACAGGTTAAATATCAAGAATTACGGTGACATTGTAAAATACAGTGTTAGTGTATGAGATGTGTGCTGTAAATCCAACTCATGGAATGTTAAGGGAACAGCTTATAGTATGTTGTGTGGACTGCAACATTTGATATATGATCATGTTCTGTAGTTGTAACTTTTGCTTGTTTATTTGACTATGAAGGCCACAGAAAGTGCAGTACAGACTATTGTATGCCAAACTGTCTCTTTTATAAGCAGAGTGCTGCTCATATTGTTAAATGGCTCTCATCAAGTCACTGTTCAGAAGGTGTGGAGAGACGCTTTAATGATTACATTAGAATCAACGTTACCTTCTACAGCCACTTCTCTGGAGCGGACCAGGTCACTTTTGTTGCCCACGAGGATGATGGGAATGTTCTCGGCCTGCCGTATGCGCCGCAGCTGGATGCGTAACTCAGAGGCACTCTCGAAGCTGGTGCGGTCCGTGATTGAGTAAACTATGACGTAGGCGTTGCCCACCTGCATACAGTAGTCCTGGACCCATTTCTCATCCTCCTCCTGAGAGATACAGACAACAGAGAGAAGTTCAACATTCACCAACAGCCATATTTGGGTGCTCGTCCAGGATCAAGTACACATGTCGATCAGGAGCTCGCCCAGGGCATTCCTGTTAGTTCTCTTATATACTGCAGACAAGTCATATTTGCATGATTGCATAATACCTCAAAAGGCTTCTTCTCTAAGCTGAGACATCTTTAGTTCTCAAAACAAGGGTCTGGACGTACTGCCAAATTGCAGATACTGATAGTGAGGATTCGTTCAGTCACTTGCATGAACACAGAAATTGGTTATTAAAAAAAGCACGAACATAACATTTCCATCTCAGCTTAGACTGTTGACAACATGTAATCTATATTTCATCTACAATGTTCATTGAAAACAAATACATTTGCACAATGAGCACAGCCATATTAGCATTGACATGAAATCAGTCAAAACAAGACATGGTATCAAGAACAAGATAAAATGAGCTGAAAAAAGCCACTTATGATGCCCCAGACTCTTGCTAGCAATCTGAAAAATCCAGTAATCACAATAACACGCTGACTTCTACCCCATGGAAGGGCGCGCACCGTTTGTGACGTTGTCAGCTAGCCCATCTATATAACTCCATGTAAATGGTCCTTCCAAGTACAATCTATAAATGGTTCTACCAATAACTCTTTTATAATCTAAAGGGTTCTTCCTAGATGGGTTCTTCCGAGAACCGTTTTATCTTTGGATTCTTTCCAGAACCCTCCATGAACGGTTCAACCAGCTTTATTAGCCTTAATCTTTATGACAATACATTACATAAGACCTTTCTTTGAGAGCGTAGTCATAGCCTAACACAGTGGTGTTAGGAAACTCAAGTCACATTATGCTGGCATGCAAATTGATGTGTAATTCCTATTGGAATCCAGCCAGCGTGAGGATATCCAACAATTGGAACATTTAAATCACCTGCAACCTGCATTTAGAATGACTGCCATGGTAGGAGAGATTGATAAATGAGACAACCTAAATCCTCTAATCTGGAATTACTATCTCAGTAACGGGTGAAATAAGTCCAACTACTAACATATTGGATTAGCTTGTGTAGCATAAGAGTAATTATCTAATCAATATACATGCAAAAACAGATATTTAAACAACTCTAAAAATTAACCTGCAAAATAGTGCATGCTGAGAAATTTGGTAATGATGGGCATGGTTTTGAGTATTCCCATATAGATACAGTTTAAACAGCACACCTATCTTTTTAAACTGATCAGATAACTCAAACTCCTGTTGATAAACATTCATGCTCAGGCACTATTTAAAAGGGAAAAATTATAATATAAAACTTATTCAGATTCAGAGGGTTCTATGCAATGTTGTGCTGCTATTTTTTTTTGACTTGGCCAAAGCTTTTGATACGGTAGACCATTCCATTCTTGTTGGTCAAGTAAGGACTATTGGGTCTCTGAGGGGTCTTTGGCCTGTTTTGCTAACAACCTCTCTTAAAGAGTCCAATGTGTAAGGTCAGAACATCTGCTGTCTCAGCTACTGCCTGTCACCAAGGGAGTACCCCAAGGCTCGATCCTAGGCCCCACGCTCTTCTCAATTTATATTTAAAAAAACATAGCACAGGCAGTAGGAAGCGCTCTCATCTATTTAAATGCAGATGATGCTGGCCCATCCCCGGATGTTGTGTTAAACACTCTAAAACAAAGCTTTCTTAGTGTCCAACAAGCCTTTTCTGCCCTTAACCTTGTTCCGAACACCTCCAAAACAAAGGTAATGTGGTTCGGTAAGAAGAATGCCCCTCCCCTCTGAGGGTTTAGATCTTGAGGTAGTCACCTTATACAAGTACTTGGGAGTATGGCTAGATGGTAAACTGTCCTTCTCAGCACATATCCAAGCTGCAGGCTAAGGTTAAATCTAGACTTGGTTTCCTCTATCATAATCACTCCTCTTTCACCCCAGCTGCCAAACTAACCCTGATTAAGGTGACCATCCTACCTATGCTAGATTACGGAGATGAAATGTATAAATCGGTAGGTAAGGGTGCTCTCGAGCGGCTAGATGTTCTTTACCATTCCGCCATCAGATTTGCCACCAATGCTCCTTATAGGACACATCACTGCACGCTATACTCTGTAAACTGGCCATCTCTGTATACCTGACGCAAGACCCACTGGTTGATGCTTTTTTATAAAACCCTCTTAGGCCTCACTTTCCCCTATCTGAGATACCTACTGCAACCCTCATCCTCCACATAACACCCGTTCTGCCAGTGACATTCTGTTCAAGGCCCCCTAATACACACATCCCTGGGTCGCTCCTCTTTTCAGTTCACCGCAGCTTGTGACTGGAACGAGCTACAAAAAACACTAACTTAACAGTTTTATCTCCATCTCTACATTCAAAGACTCAATCATGGACACTCTTTCTGATACTTGTGGCTGCTTCACGTGATGTATCATTTTTTCTACCTTTTTGCCCATCGTGCTGTTGTCTGTGCCTAACAATGTTTGTACCATGTTTGTGCTGCTACCATGTTGTGTTGCTACTGTGTTTTTGTCATGTCTTGCTAACATGCTGTGTTGTCATGTGTTGCTGCCATGTTGTGTTGTCGTCTCAGGTCTCTATATAGTGTTGTCTCCCTTGTCGTGATGCGTATTTTGTCTTGTATTTTTTTAAATCTCCTGTCCCCACAGGAGGCCTTTTGCTCTTGGTAGGCTGTCATTGTAAATAAGAATATGTTCTTAATTGACTTGCCTAGTTATACAAAGGTTATAAATAAAATAAATACATGTAAAACCCTTCTTGCATTCCAAAGAATCTGTTTTGCCATCCGAAGAACCCGTTCTTCCAAAAACAGTTCATTGGATTAAAAAAGTTTGCCTTAGAAAAAAGGGTTCCAAAAGGGGTCTTTGTAATGTAGCATGTGTTTTCTGTTGTTATAATTGAATCATTGAAGCCACCTTTGATGTCAAAAATGCACTCATGCATTCAAAAGATAATTGATGGTCAACATGAAGTTTTAAAGTCGTTATTTGAAAAAGCACTAAGCTAAGTTGACTTATGTATTTGTGAATACAGAACTCTGGTCTCCAGGGATGGTTATTGGTCAAACATACATCTGACATTCTGCCTGTAGTGACACTTGGTGCCCTTTAACACATTGAAACCACTGTCTTTATAGACATCCTTATCTCCCTATATCTCCTCTAACCCGGTACAGACAAGTCAACATGCGGCTTGGCCTGCACGCTTCACTCCCCAGCTGTAATCAATACTGGAGTAATTAGGCCCCACAGCCATCGGTGTCCCATACAGACACTCGCCTAATGCCACTGGAGCCACCACTCACTGACTCCAGCACAGCCAGGATTCGCCCCACTTCAGCTCGACTCAATGGAGTTTAGCTACAGGCACACAGCGCGAGCACATATATTTTTCCACAAAACCGAGGGAGGGGCAGGGTTGTCCCTAGGGGTCATAGTTGTTTAGAATGGAGCCTTATGGTTCGGTTGGCACAAGCGGATTTGTTTCTTTGCTCTACCTGTGTTCTCATGTAACACYGAGTAAGATTAAGTTATAGAAATTAGAAAGCTTAAAGCTTTCAGCCCCCTTTTCGAAATAAATCTTGATGTGAGACTATATCATATTCTCTACTGTGCAACGCATTTTTTGTGACAAAGATGTTGATGGTTGGTGTTGTGTCATACCTGTTTCTCGTTCTCCCAGGTGTCCATGACGATGAGGGTGGTCTCCTCCCCATCTACAATCATGGTTTTCTCATAGGTGTCCTCTAAACAAACAAAACAACCAGGAAAGAGAATAGAAAATATATTATTTCCTACTGTACCTCAATAACCTTGGAAAACGGTCTAAAAGGGAGTCTAGACATTGCAACCTAGTGTAAAAATATAAATACAACTTGTTTTATTATTGTAGATAAAGGATTAAGCATAATTTGTCAACTACTTCAAACATATCTACTATTGGTTGCAGCCAGCAGGTGTGATGGAATGTGGGTCTCTCTCCCTCTAAATATAGGCTTGTTCTTTGTGAATGGAGACCTGATGGAGACTTAAGGGTCAATCTTGTAGACTGCTGTCAATAAACCACATGGGAGCATAGATTTCAGTGTGCGGAATCTCTTTTTTCCTCATGCTGAATCATTTATGCCATGTCCATTTTAAGGTTATGACTTTAGAAACTAAAATAGAGGTGTTTTACAAATTTGGTTATATACATATATTTGACATACAAGAACTACACTTGTGTTTATCCCTACTACTGTTTAAATGTGCAATATAGTTATTACACTTCACTACCATATCATCATGACCATGGAATATAAGCCGTGGAAAACACCATTGAGCCATGTCTAGTTTAGTCTGATTAGATCATCCTAGCGAGACGAAAACACACTTTGGCCAAGAGTGAAAGAACTTGTTACATTTTCCTTTCAACCCTAGCCTTATTGTAAAAGCTGCTGCACAAGACAAGGACAAATGGCTCATCAAAGCCTTGAGAAGTTGAGGTCTGAGTTGAAGTGACAATCTAGGTTTTTGATTTGAATTTATTAGGATCCCCATTAGCCGAAGCCAATGGTGACAGCTAGTCTTACTGGGCCCCGACACATAACGAAAAATACATGACAGACAAAAGACTACCATTTACATACGTTTAAATACATGAACATGTAGTGTGTGCGTGTGTTTGCGTCTATCAGTTACACATACATGTCAGTTCATACACACAAAAAGTCACATGGGGAGAGGCGTTGTGCCGTGAGGTGTTGCTTTATTTTTGTTGAAACCAGATGAGCTGTTCACTTGAGCTATATGAGATGGAAGGGAGTTCCATGCAATCATGGCTCTGTATAATACTGTACGTTTCCTTGAATTTGTTCTGGACCTGGGTATTGTGAAGGTCAGAACCTGTAAACAAGTAATATGCCTACAATGGAATGTATTGTAATGTCCTCGTAATGCCATTCTTTCCTCATAAAACACTTGCCATTCACCACACCAGCTCTAAACCAACCAAGGAGTCCACTATGAAGAACAGTTAAATTGCTGTCAGTGTGACAAGCAAAGTGACACAAAACTAAAAACAACATGACCAGTCAGTGACAGGCTGAAAACAGGACAGCTATACACTTTCTCCTGATGATGTCAGAGGGAGGTCTCATGAGGAGAGACCATACCACTCTGGAGAGCTAGGAGCTGCCACACACACACAGCAACCGATTTCCCTGTATATTGCAGAAACTTTTGACCAGGGGCTATACAGCAACATTCAGCTGGGCTGCCTCACAAATAGAACTTTATTCCCTGTATAGTGCACTACTTTTKACCAGAGCTACCCCACTAAGGGGAATAGGGTACCATTTGGGACGCATCTTTAGCCAGTCACTCCCATCAGCCGACCCGACACGCACAAGTCACGACAGTATGAACCTCTCACAAACGAATAAAGCAACCGTGTCTAGGCTACCGTATCAGGCAAGACCTAGAAGTTTTCATTATTTATTTTGTAAATATTATATGACTTTTATCCTGTCATATTAAACACTTTTAGAGAAATTGGTGTTTCAAAAAGGACAAACTGCACAAATCACATCACTCAGCAGCACAGCTGGATGCCAAAAYGCATGGGTCAATATAAGCTGCCAATCAATGCTTTGAGGTCACTCAGTACTACACATGACAGAGACAAGAGTTCAATCAATGTAGTTCTGACAGGTTAGCCAAGGTTGTTAGGGCCAGGGCAATGTCAGAGACCATTACTTTGACAGTCATTGTTGAAGAGATGCATAAAATTAACTCATTGAATAACTCATTAGTGCTTAGTGTTCATCATTTTAATTAGCAGATGAGGATGGATGATACTGATAGTTTTTTAGGTTACTTATCAGGCATTGACAAACAACTACTAAATAGTTGTGTTAATAGGCTACACACCATTAATAGCCTCATAATAATCATAAGAATTGTGCTTGGTAAAGAAACCCACCTCCCGTATGGTCGTGAGCATCCTTCTCCTGAATGCCAGCAAAGATATTGGCAAGACTCGACTTTCCAACACCGTGGTCTCCTAGCAAAACAACGTGGTACAAACAATCTGCTCCTGAGCCATCCGAGTCATTATCAGAGTCATCAGACGACCAGTTGGCGCGGCAGTGGAGAGACTTGTCTCCGGGATGGTATGAKGCGGACTGGCCGAGCGGAGGGTGATGGGGGTCGGCTGGCGGGTCTCTACCTCTCGTCCCCGGCTGATGAGAGGCAGGGATAGGAGTACTTGCCCTTCTCCGCAAAGTCTCCTTGCCCTCTCTCTGTGTGTGTGTCATCTTAGCGAAAAGGCAAAGAACATCCCTTAAAAATAAGAATATGTAAAATAATCATAAGATAGAGTCCCAATTTACTAGGACATAAGAGTTAAGCTCAAGGTTATTATAGTTCTGCGTTTTTATATTTATTTCTATTAGTTTTGCGATTTATTTGAAATGAAGTTTCGTTTCAGTTCAGACCTAATTAGCTAGTTTTATTTAGTTTAATAAGTTGTATAAAAATATTTTGATTTTATTTAGTTTCAGTTTTAATGTTAGGGCAAGAAAGTATGTGTGTGCCAGGCTAGGAGCCATTTGTGTTGTATAGTCTGCAACTGGGGGGTCAGTAAAGTGATGGGTCAGGTCATAGGTTAGGTTCACGTTATACAGTCACTCTCAATGTGACTTGGATTTGAAAGGAATAGCGCTGAGACTGATGCAAAGAAATATGGTGGAAGGAGAATCTCGCCCATGTTTACACCAATCCAATGTTTAACTTAAGTACTACATGTAATCAAGTTAGCTGCTTTCCCCTGTTAGCTGGTGATAGTGATGCACAAGCTAGGTCTTTTTGAAACCATCTCTTAGCCACATTTACCACCCGATTTAGTAGGCTTGAAAACCCCGTCAAAAGCTTGAAAACACGATTGTAATCCCCATTACATTTTTACTCAAAGTTTAGAAAAAAAAAAAATTCGTGATGGTTTATTTAATTTTAGTTAGTTTTGGAGTCAAATAGTTTGTTTAGTTGTAGTTTTTCAAACGGGGTGTTGATTATTTTATTTCAGGTTACCAAATAGTTTTTTCATGATTAGTTTTCGTTTACTATAATATACTTGGTTGGGCTAAATAATATAACAAACCACCAAAATTAACAGTTTATAAACAGACACTGCTCCCCGATTAAAGATACATTGTGAAACAAACAAAAATATCACGGCCTATGGACAGTAAATAGCACTGAAACATAATATTGTATGGAATTTACTCACAACTGTAGCCATGAATCTTCTAATTGTGTCCAGTATTCTCCATTGCAGAGCAAAGCACAGACTTCACCATATAGTAAAGTTTTCTCGGGTCGGTGAGCTGTGTCTGAGCTGTCATTCTGTTCTTGTACCAAGGAAAAGCTTCCAATGTATCAATCAGTTTTGTTACAGTGTCCCATCAGCTATTCTATACAAGTGTAACAGTATACCCCTGGAGTCATGGCAACATCCTGCAACGTTCCACAACCCTGTAAAAATGTAAGAGTGGAATCGGGGGTTGCTCGCTCGCCTCTCTTTTTCAATCTCCTCTCTGTATCACACAAGAAGGCATGCACACGCACACACACACACACACACACACACACACACAAAGGCAGACACAATGTTTCAGATCACCTCCTGTGATAACATGCACTGAGACGTAGTCATGGTGTAGGCTAATTCAAATATACTATTTTAAAAACTCGAACACCGCTAACTTTGTTGGTCAACAACTAAATCATGTAATGGACAATCATTTCAATATGCGCTTTTATAAAACCATAGCGCTTCTTCTATGAACGCTATTGCACTTCCTGTCCAAAAAGTTGTTGGCTAAATGGTGGATGCTAATTTCCAAATGTCATATGGCGTATTTTAATTAGGCTACTTCAGTTTTCTACCTATGGATACTCACCCGTGCTGTAAATTCCGTTTAACGCATGTAGGCAATGCGCGTTCTGGGTGTTTTCAGCGGAGCGTGTCCTTTGATGATGCGCGCGTGCTTCGAATCAGCCCTCATTCAATTCTCTCATTGCTGCTGCAACTTTTCCCTGTGTGAATCTACTTTAATCTCATCGAAGAACCCACCCCGACTACATGACGTAAAAGTAAGTCACTTCCTGTTCTAAACTGTTAGTTTTCTCTCTCTTTTACCACAATAATGTTTACCTCCACGGTGCAGATATCTACTAGGGCAGGGTTTCCCAAACTCGGTCCTGGTGCCCCCCCATCTGGGTGCACGTTTTGGTTTCCCCCTTAGCACTACACAGCTGATTCAAATCATCAAAGCTTGATGATGAGTTGGTTACTTGAATCAGCTGTACTAGGATGCCTTTTAATGATTACACATTGCCCAAGCAGGACAACCACTGCTTTATATACATTTCTATAGAAAATATGGGGACAGGATGTGTCTTGTCCATACATCCATGTCTGTTTAGATTAGTCAAATCAAGCCCCAGTGTTGAACCCTTTATAAAGTACAAAAATATCTTCAAAGGGAGCCAAGTCTCCATTAAAAGCACTTTTACAAGTATGCTGCATAGTTTCAGTTTGAGACAATCAGTACACACACACACATCTGTAAATCAGTTCTGTCCTAACACTGTGAGAGGGCAGAGTTCACACCCCTAGCCGCAGACCAGCACTCTCTACCAGGAAATTGTATTCTCTGAGGCTCTGCTGAATCTTTTCCAACTGAAACAACATAAGTAATCAGACCAGTCGGCCGTACGATGGCCAGATGAAGGCCCTACAGTGTTTATAAAGCCAGCTTCTTTCCCACACTTAAGTAAATCACAGTCAGAGACTTCCCAAAACTACAGTTACAGGGTCTGAGGAGATTTGTGAAAAGAGGGTGGGTTGGAAGTGGATTATTCTCACTGAGGCACTTACTGTGGAAAGAAAAAGCAAACTATAAACATTCTAAATATTGAAAATAATTTTCTGTGGACCGGCACATTGAAGAATTTGATAATGGGCAATAAATTAGATTCAACTGACAGTTATAGACCATAAATTATAGCTGAATGAAACCACACCAATTAACACATCAAACACATCATACACTACATGACCGAAAGTATGTGGGCACCTGCTCATCGAACATCTCATTCCAAAATCATGGACATTAATATGGAGTTGGTCCCCCCTTTGCTGCTATAATTCTTCTGGAAAGGCTTTCCACTAGATGTTGGAACATTGCTGCAGGGACTTGCTTCCATTCAGCCACAAGTATTAGTGAGGCCGGGCACTGATGTTGCGCGATTAGGCCTGGCTCGCAGTCGGCGTTCCAATTCATCCCAAAGATGTTCGATTGGGTTGAGGTCAGGGCTCTGTGCAGGCCATTCAAGTTCTTCCACACCGATCTCGACAAACCATTTCTGTATGGACCTCACTTCGTGCACAGGGGCATTGTCATGCTGAAACAGGAAAGGACCTTCCCCAAACTGTTGCCACAAAGTTGGAAGCACAGAATCGTCTAGAATGTCGTTGTATGCTATAGCGTTAAGATTTTAGTTCACTGGAACTAAGGGGCCTAGCCCGAACCATGAAGAACATCCCCACACCATTATTCCTCCTAAGGTGATCTTAGGCTTATGTGCGGCTGCTCGGCCATGTAAACCCATTTCATGAAGCTCTCGACAAACAATTCTCGCGCTGACGTTGTTTCCAGTGGCAGTTTGGAACTCGGTAGTGAGTGTTGCAACCGAGGACAGACAATTATTACATGCTACACACTTATGTGGCCTACCACTTCGCGGCTGAGCCGTTGTTGCTCCTAGACATTTCCACTTACCCATAACAGCACTTACAGTTGACCGGGACAGCTCTAGCAGGGCAGAAATTTGACGGACTGACTTGTTGGAAAGGTGGCATCCTATGACGGTGCCACGTTGAAAGTCATTGAGCTCTTCAGTAAGGACATTCTAATGCCAATGTTTGTCTATGGAGATTGCATTGCTGTGTACTCGATTTTTTACACCTGTCAGCAACGGGTGTGTCTGAAATAGCAGAATCCACTAATTTGAARTGTATGTATATATAGTGTATGATTCCACTCCCAAAAAAGGAGAATAAATTTGACTTTTTTGAAGTTCCTTTCTCTTTCAAAGAATATACAAATGATTTGAACCTGAACCCTGGAGGTATTTATTTGAAAGTTTTACAATCGATTATTGACCCCCAGTTGAGCCATATTACAATGTGGAACTAGGTTTGAGAAGATGGGCACTCAGTGTAACACACATTCTGGGGTTGCGCCTAAAAGAGCCCAACAGGTTTAAATGCAGCCAAGTGACCCTAGTCTGTCACACATCTAAATGGGGAGCCGCTCCTCATGAGGGATGTTTAAGGTCACGGCCATTTCCGGGGTGCATCTGGAATTAACACAACACACATTTAGAACCTTAATGCACACTGAGCACAATTTCCTTATAAACGTACTTAGTATACATTTGGAAATGTTAATTGCTTGTGAAGGTGTAATGCCATAAGGAAGAAAGTGTTTTGGTGCCATTTTAAAGTGCCCTTCAAAAATGAAATCATGATTACGTTTTGGCTATTCTTGATGGATATTCAATATTTTAGAAACCTACAGTACTGATATAATGTAAAAAATTAAATGTTCACATAAAGTGATTCAGAGGGGTTGGGTCCCTTTCCTTACATGCATATCAGGTGTGTTATCCTATGATAGATGTACTGTGGGCTAATTCAATTCTGATGGAGACCTACATTTTACATCCTTAAACTGGCCCCTCTGAGTGAGAACAAATGAATGGAAAGTAACATCTCACATTGCCTTAAGTAATTGTAAAAGACAGAATAAACAAGCTGACAGCAGTTTCTCTATGGAAGACTGTATCCTATCACGGAAGAAGGAAAAAACACGTCTGTTTAAATAAACACACTCTCTCCCCAAAAGTGACTTCAGACAATAACAGAGTGAGAGAAAGCAGTTGGGTCTGTGTGGACCCGCTATTTACCAGCCCAGAGAATGATGAGTTTGAATCAGTCAGAGTCAGTACAGCTTATTCCATATGGAACATTTGCACTTACAGTTCAACTTCATATTTATAGTTCCCTCTCTGAGGCTTAAAACACGTCAGTGCTAAAATGCTGTCTTTGCTAAGTGAGATTCAGGATGTTTACCGAAAACGTCGTAATTTCTCAAACCCCAATTCAACATCAAATCTCCCTTATATAAAATCCCACGTGAAATGAATGTATTCGGAGGGTGTTGAGTGTCATTTTGTTTTGGAACAGGCTGGGGGGAAATTTSACCACCTTATTACCCTTTAATGTCAGACTGGGATTCCGTGAACACAAGGCTCTTCTGTGCTTCTTCATTTCAATTTAAGATGCCGCTGCAAGTCTGTTTCCAAACCTGGGTAATATTAAACAGCGATAGCCCATTACTATTTCCGAGACATCGCTTTTGATGGAAAGAGGAAAGAAGAGGTTAAAATCCTGGCACGTGTATTAGTTCGGTCCAACTGTTTTAGTGACACTGATAGATGTCTGATAGATAAACAACCCTACAGTTCAGATTTTACTCAATTTACTACATATTGGTAATAGTTACTTAAATCAAATAATGTAAGTATATTAGTTTTAGTATTTGTTTAGTTTTAGGGATGCACATTAGACAATGTTCCTTCGGAATTCTTTTTAAACCCCCATCAAGAAATGCCTGAAGCCACATTGTCTAAAGTAACCACCCCCATGGCATGGATTGATGACATCACACAGCCTATGAAGAGAAGTAGTGTACAGTAAAGTGCCCTCCATCAAGTTGACTTGACATACAAGTAAGTTACAAGTGGATCGGGAATTCAACGAGGCCTTTGGGAAGAAAGGTTTACATTTTGTGCACTTAAACGTCCGAAGCCTACAACTGAAGATTGATGAGATACGCCTGTTGGTTTGCAAATCAGAGGTGGGTGTCTTATGTTTTACAGACACATGGTTGGATTCATCTGTTTGTGACTCAGGCAATTACTCTGTTGTCAGGAAGGATTGGAATTGGAACGGTGGCGGGATATGTGCTTTGTAAGACCGGACATTACTTAAAACATCAGATCGAATTTAATCGATGCTCTGGAATTGCCTGGCTGGATATCTGCTTCCCCAAAACCAAGCAGATTTTTTTGTGGGGTGTGTTTCAGGCCGCCCAATCAGAATGAATTTTATGAAAACTGTTTCATCAAACTGTAATGATTCCCTGGTGAAGGGAATCATTTTGTTAGGGGATTTCAATGCTGATGTTTGCAAAAGGATAACCCAACCCATCATGTATTTATGCACTTCTGTAGATCACTTGCTCTGATCCAAATGATAAAAGATCCCACCAGGGTATGTGAAACAGTGCAAAGTACGATTGAGTGGAGTGATAGTCATTGATCATTTTGATCATGTAGTTATAGTCAGGAATCATTGACCATTCCATTCCATTACATTTTGCACAAGGAGTGTTTTTAAAGGTATATTTACATGTCACAAAACTGTTAGAATCAGAGCACAAAAAATACTGTGTTGAAATGTTTAGGGAGCAAGTGGGTGCAATTGGCTGGTCACCTCTGCTGGATAGTGCAAAGGTAGGCAGTGCCTGGGAAGCTTWTAAATGTATATTCCTTGATGTGGTGAATGTGATGGCTCCTATTAGACAGGTCAGAGGAGTAAAGGAGAGATCTAGCCCTTGGTTTAATCATGGGATCCTAGAATCTATCCAAGCAAGGAATAAGGCCTTTACGAAATGTAAGAACTCTCCTATATAAATATCACAGAAATGAAGCACAGAGCAGGATGAATGAAGCTAAGAGGGGTTACATTGCTAATACAATCATTGAGAACAAAAATGACCCTAAAAAGCTTTGGAAATCATTTAAGGAACTAGGCTGTAGTAGTACTACCAAAATAAAATAAACAGTATTGGACTGAACATCAGGGGGGAGATGATATGAAAAAGCAGAGGTTGCCAATGAATTCAACATTTATTTTTACTTCTGTTGCCAGCAAGCTGGTTAGCAAGCTGCCCACCAATTCTAGTTTGTATGGAAACGAATAAGTATTATGTTGAATTAGGGGTTCAGCCAAACTCTTTTTCTTTTGCAAAGGTAGCAACAACCAAAGTAGCCAGTATGCTAGCAGAGCTTAAATTCTCCAAAGCCACAGGCCTTGATAATATTCCTGCAAGCTTTCTTAGAGATTCTGCTGAGAAAATTGCCCCTTGTATTATGCATATCATTAATCTCTCTCTTGAACAAGGCATATTTCCCAAGGACATGAAACAAGTTAAAGTTCTACCTCTGTATAAGAAGCGGATAAAGTTTGAACCTGGGAATTATAGGCCTGTACCAGTTTAACATCAAAGATCCTGGAGAGAGTTGTACATGAGCAAATTTATGAATATTTCAACAAACAAAGCCTAATGTATGATTTTCAGTCAGGGTTTAGAAAAACATACTYCACTGATTCATGTCTACTTCACTGACTTCATCATGAAAGAGATTGATGAGGGAAATCTTTGTGGAATGGTACTGCTTGACCTACAGAAGGCCTTTGATGCAGTTAACTACTCTCTCCTAATATCCAAACTGGAGGCACTGGAGTTAAGCAGTATCCCTCTAGGCTGGGTAAAGTCCTACTTGTCATGTAGGGTGCAAGTGGTAGAGGTTAATGGTTCACTGTCTCAGGCAAAACTGATAAGTTGTGGTGTTCCGCAGGGTAGCATGCTTGGGCCACTACCCTTTTTACTGTATATAAACAATGTGAAAGATGCTTGTTCTTKTTGTATTTTCCTTTATGCGGATGACTCTAGACTTCTGGTGTCTCATAAAAGTAAAACTATGTTGGARAACATACTTAGCACAGAGCTTACTAACATTATCAAATGGCTTGGAGATAATAARCTATCTCTGCACTTAGGTAAAACAGAGGCAATACTGTTTGGGTCCAGACCCTAAACTGTGTAGGTCCTCTGAAATCAGAGTGGAGTTAGGGGGTGAGGTGCTGACTACTAAAACCTCTGTTAGCTACCTGGGATGCATCTTTGATGAAAACTTGGGGGGGTGTGAGCATGGCTATTAAAGTGCTAGCGAAGGTTAATGCCAGGACCAAGTTTTTGGCTAGAAAGTCAAAGCTGCTTGATAAGGACTCCATGAGTGATAGCCACTGCCCTCATTCAATGCCATTTTGATTATGCTAGTACTTCCTGGTTTGGGGGCTTATCTAAGCTTCTGAGGGGGAAACTCCATACAGCCCAGAATAAGCTGATCAAGGTAGTATTGAAGGTGAATCCGTGTACTCACATAGGCAGGAGCGGCTTTCAGGAACTCAACTTGCTGCCTGTTGAGGCTAGGGTGTCCCAGATTAGACTGGGTGTAATGGGTGCGTGTTGGTGGCAGGGAAGTCAGGCGCAGGAGAACGAACTTGGTATAAACGGAGTCATTTAATAAGTGCTCACAAAACTCAGAAAAATATAAATATAAAAAATAATAAAAGTTGGTACAAAACCCGTCACACACCAAAACATAACTTGCACATAACATACAATCTCCGACAAGGACATGAGGGGAAACAGAGGGTTAAATACACTACATGTAATTGATGGGATTAGAACCAGGTGTGAAGGAAGACAAGACAAAACCAATGRAAAATGAAAAATGGATCAGCGATGGCTAGAAGGCCGAGCACCACCCGAACAAGGAGAGGGACCGACTTCGGCGGAAGTCGTGACACTGGATCTGGTTTACAGGAGTATTTATGGTTCTGTTACTTTCCYCATGTTAGGGATGCACACAACCACAGCACMAGATCAGGTGTTGCTAATGTGTGCTTATACAGGTTCAGGAGTAATGCTGGGAAAGGTACTTTCTTGTGTACCGGAGCCTCAGAGTGGAATGAGTTGCCTCTGCCCATAAAAAYGATGTCCTCTTTCCAGCTTTAAAAATAAAGTAAAAAACAGTTTGATGACTTCTGTGCCTATATGAATGTACCCTACGACGTAACTGCAATGATGAGACAGATGTTCTTCTTCTTTGTTTTTATGTTTTATTATCTCGCTGCCATACTGTGTTCAACCATATTCGATCTTGCCTAGCCATCTTGTCTCAAGAGGACCACAATGGAAATCAATGGAAGTCCCAGATTTTATTGTGTGTTGTACTCAATGATTTTCCTTGTTTTTTTTAATGGTATAATTAATAAACTAAACTAAACTTATCTAATTTGGGGAAAATGTCTTGGAATATGTCTTTCCTGATGTTGGTCTGTGTTGCAGTTCCTGGATACTCTGGATCAGCTCTCTGTTCTTATCTTCCAGCACCGCATTTTCCTGAAACATTGAAAGCATGAGTTATTGACACAGAAAAGGAAGAAAATAAGCCCTTTTCAATTGCAGTAATTTTCAGATAATGCCATGGTAAAAAATACAAATGTTTAGATTTGTATTATTAATCAGGATAAAGTTACAGATGTAGGATCTTCATTTGAGCCAGTTTGCTACAGCAGGAAAATAATCCTGCAGCAACAGGAAATGTGAATTATTATGTGGATTATAAATCATGATAAGAGGTCATCTGCGCTCTTTTAAGGTCCTTACTACTGAATAGTGCCTGTTCCAGTTGTATAGGAGTCAAAATAAGAATACTGGAAGAGATGGAGAACCGCACACTGTTGAAAAAACAAATATATACAAAACTGAGGATTGAATGCAAAATAAAGATGTTTATTAAAACGTCATGGTGCCCAAAAAATCATGCAAGAAAGTGCATGAATGAAAGGTGAAAACAAATCGTTTTCGGCCTTTGGCCATCATCACTGTAAATCGTAAGCACACACACCTGGTTTCTATTTCAAAGATAATTGCATTATGTAAAACAGTTAAGAACACGTATTATAGAACACACTAGTGCTGTTAAGAGAAATTACCCTAAATCTCCTATTGCATGTCATTTCTCAGAGGCCGGTCACCCGTCTCCTCCATGTCCTTCTGTGCTATACAGCAGATAACATGTTCACGTTGGGGTGGCAATCTTGAATTTAGTCTTCTCCAGACAGAATGCCGGTGGATGTTCTATTTAAAAACTCTCCACCCAGCAGGCATGAATGAAGAATTGTTATTGAAGTGTTTTTTTGTAACTGATATATTGCCTCTTATTGGTGTTCAATACCCCCATCTAGTGGTCTCTCTAGCTCCCTACTCTTACAATSTTGTGTTATTTATTCTGCTGAAATGTTCACATTTTATATATGTAAAAAGCAATAATTGATGATATTTCTCTGTCTCTGTATATAATCTAGATCATGCATTCTGCATACTGATTMATAGATTTTCTGATGCGTTTTCTTGCTTGATCATGTGAAATGTACAATTATTACATGATAATAATTCGCATTATTTATAATATTTCCACAAACCCTAGTTGTTTCTTTGCAGCGTGCTCTGAGTCCATGAGTTCTATATTGTCGTGTCCGATCGGACTGTGGCTCCAGCCGTTAAAMGCAGCGATCGAACTCATCCAGAGGAACAGGGTAGACTTTATTTATTCTGGGTACTAATAGTATGCATGCTCCTACATTATTGTATAAACGGGGGTCTCGGTTTACTACAAATTCAATAGTCTCAGTACTGAGCGTCTCAGGGAGAATATCGGGTTCTGTGTCAATATGAAGAGATGTGTTCATGCGGTTGTAACTCTGTGCCTAGCTCACTGTTATAGTTAATGGTGGTCTTTAACTTCGAACTCTACATCTATCATATCTACAGTATACTTGGTACTTCTGTACTTGCTTAGATTTAACTTTTTGCAGTGCTCCCATTTCCGATAAAACTAAACTATCTGAAAAAAGAAAGACAAAAATAGGGGCCTACTGTGAGACTGACTTTGTGTCAGTCCAAAGAAAAGGGAAAAAGTAGCGGAAATGTGATAGTTGGTGATCATGTGTTTGGCCTACAGATTAAAGTGAAAATGTCTGTCACACCAACTTGCTAAATGTGTATTTACTATTTTTGTTTGCAAATAAATGGTTGAACATGAATGTACACTAAATGCAATGTTGGCTAATCTTCGAGGAATACTGGCAAAATATAGCGTGAAAGTATTTCTGGTGGTCTATTTGATATCATCGCATAATGGCCCAAATTACAATCCAGAATGTTTCGTGCATGTTCCAGTAGATGGCGGTCATTCGCTATCGTATGTCTTTTTCATCAATTACGTCAGAGTTCAACACATGGGAGAGTCAGAGCTCAGGTATGATAGACGAGTTCCCCACAAGTGATTACGAGTTGGACGGGCGTTCAAGTGGAGTTTTTGCAGTCGTATGCTCGTATTTAGGAATTAATATGCTGCAATCCCGGTAACGGGATCGATATGACAACAGCCAGTGAAAGTGCAGGGCGCCAAATTCAAACTACAGAAATCTCATAATTAAAATTCCTCAAACATACATGTGTCTTATACCATTTTAAAGGTAATCTTGTTGTTAATCCCACCAAAGTGTTCGATTTCAAATAGGCTTTTCAGCGAAAGCACCACAAACGATTATGTTAGGTCACCACCAACTCACAGAAAAACTCTGCCATTTTTCCAGCCAAAGAGAGGAGTCACAAAAAGCACAAAGAGATAAAATTAATCACTAACCTTTGATGATCTTCATCAGATGACACTCATAGGACTTCATGTTACACAATACATATATGTCTTGTTCGATTAAGTTCATATTTATATCCAAAAACCTCAGTTTACATTGGTGCCATGTTCAGAAATGCCTCCAAAATATCCGGAGAAATTGCAGAGAGCCACGTCAAATAACAGAAATACTCATCATAAACTTTGATGAAAGATACATGTTTTACAKAGAATTAAAGATACACTTGTTCTTAATGCAACCGCTGTCAGATTTCAAAAAGCTTTACGGCAAAACACAATATTCAATMATCTGAAAACAGCGTTCAGCCACAAAAGCATGCCATACAGTTACCCGCCCAAATTGTGCAGTCAACAAAACTCATAAAAAGCATTATAAATCTTCACTTACCTTTGCTGATCTTCATCGGAATGCACTCCCAGGACTCCCACTTCCACAAGAAATGTTTTTTTTTTCTCGATAATGTCCATAATTTATGTCCAAATAGCTATTTTTGTCGTGTGTTTGGTATACAAATCCAACGTCAGGGAAGCGCGTTCACTAAAACCTGACGAAATGTCCAAAAGTTCCATAACAGTCAGTAGAAACATGTYAAACGATATATTGAATCAATCTTTAGAATGTTTTTAACATAAATCTTGAATAACGTTCCAACCGGAGWATTACATTGACTTCAGATGAGCGATGGAACRGAGCTCCCTCTCTCTCATGGTCAAAGAATGGTCACCTCATGGCAGACCTGACTAATTATCCTCTCACCCGGCCCACCTTCACAGTAGAGTCATCAGACAAAGTTCTACAGACTGTTGACATCTAGTGGAAGCCGTAGGAAGTGAAAACTCATCCATATCTCGCTGTGATTTCAATGGGAGCTTGGTTGAAAATATACCAGCCTCAGAGTTTCCACCTCCGGTTTGGATTTTTTCTCAGGTTTTTGCCTGCCATTTGAGACATAATTCAAACAGTTTTAGAAACTTCAGAGTGTTTTCTATCCAATACTAATAATAATATGCATATATTAGCAACTATGACTGAGGAGCAGGCCGTTTACTCTGGGCACTTCTGTGCACCTTTCATCCAAGCTACTCAATACTGCCCTGCAGCCATAAGAAGTTAACGAGATGTTATGAATGTAGCATTAGATAGAAGTTATAAAGTGTGCACCAAACCGCACGATCTACCCTTAAAATACAATAGTTTAATAGGACAGGTATTTTCTTTTACATGTAAAASACAAATAACATCGGAATAGATTTCTAAAAGCCTTTCATTTGCTGATTATGTCGAGGAAGACGGCCCTTGTGTAGCTGGAGCAGCACTGTGCATCGCTGCAGGAGAGCAAAGTCCGCATCTCATGCGATATAGACAGGACAGACAGACAGTCAGTGGCCAGTGCCAGGAAATTCCCCATCCGGCATGAGAAACTAGGGGTGAGTAAATATATGAAACAAAAATATAAACGCAACATGCAAGTTACAGTTCATATAAGGAAGTCAGACATTTAGGCCCTAATCTATGGATTTCACTTGACTAGGGAATACAGATATGTATCTATTGGCCACAGATACAACAACAAAAAGTCTGTATCTGGTGTGACCACCATTTGCCTCATGCAGCATGACACATCTCCTTCACATCGAGTTGATCAGGCTGTTGATTGTGGCCTGTGGAATGTTGTCCCACTCCCCTTCAATGGCTGTGCGAAGTTGCTGGATATTGGCGGGAACTGGAACACGCTGTCATACACGTCGATCCAGAGCATCCCTAACATGGGTGACATGTCTGGGGAATTTTTACAACATTTTAGAGAAATAAGCTTTTTGTGTGTATGAAAAGTTTTGGGAATATTTTATTTCAGCTCATGAAACATGGGACCAACACTTTAGATGTTGCATTTATATTTTTGTTTGGTGTAGAATCGATAGTATCTTAAGATATCTTTAAACATACCTTAAGATGATAAAGGTAAAATATATTGAAAAATATATTAAAATAAGATCAATTACTTGTATTAAACCTTTGTCAGTGTAGCCATTTACAGTAGTACCCTATATGGGTTGATAATGGCAGATTTTAGCTCTATTAAGGGCCTAAATTGGAATGTAGAGGCTGTATAGTAACATGCTATAGGCTCTTCGCTTCACAGCACTGTATGGGTTTTGACTGACAGCCTTTCTGAATTTGAGCACCCATGCACGACAAGAAGTTGCCCACACCCCTCCCGGTAATTGGGCAACTTTTGTACATTTGTTGTTGTCTGTGTCAGGGAAATCCTGTAAATGAAGATGACTTGATGTATTTTGAAAGATGAGAAATTGAGGATTATAATACAGTGCCTTCAGAAAGTATTCATACCCCATGACTTAATCCACATGTTGATGTGTTACAGCCTCAATTTAAAATTAATAAAAAAATAACAATCTCACCCATCTACACACAATACCCATAGTGAAAAAATGTTTTTAGATTTTTTGCAATGTATTGAAAATKAAATACAGAAATATCTCACTTACATAAGTATTCACACCCTTGAGTCAATACTTTGTAGAACCTTTGACAGCGATTACAGGTGTAAGTTTTCTGGGTAAGTCTCTGAGAGCTTTCCACACCTAGATTGTGAAAAATGTGCCCATTATTCTTTTCAAAGTTCTTCAAGCTCTGTCAAATTGGTTGTTGATCATTGCTAGACAACCAATTTCAGGTCTTGCCATAGATTTTCAAGTCAAAACCCTAATTCGGCAACTCAGGAACATTCACTGTCTTCTTGGTAAGCGACTCCAGTGTAGATTTGGCCTTGTGTTTTAGGTTATTGTTCTGCTGAAAGATGAATTCATCTCCTAGTGTTTGGTGGAAGCAGACTGAACCAGGTTTTCCTTTTGGATTTTGCCTGTGCTTAGCTCCATTCTGTTTCTTTTTTATCCTGAGAAACTCCTCAGTCCTTTTACAAACATACCCATAACGATTACAAACATACCCATAACATGATGCAGCCACCACTATGCTTGAAAATATGAAGAGTGGTACTCAGTAATGTGTTGTATTGGATTTGCCCCAAACATAAAACTTTGTATTCAGGACAAAAAGTGAATTGCTTTGCCACATTTTTTCACTATTACTTTAGTGCCTTGTTGCAAACAGGATGCATGTTTTGGAATATGTTTATTCTGTACAGGCTTCCTTCTTTTCACTCTGTCAATTAGGTTACAATTGTGGAGTAACTACAACGTTGTTGATCCATCCTCAGTTTTCTCTTATCACAGCCATTAAATCAAATCAAATCAAATTTATTTATATAGCCCTTCTTACATCAGCTGATATCTCAAAGTGCTGGACAGAAACCCAGCCTAAAACCCCAAACAGCAAGCAATGCAGGTGTAGAAGCACGGTGGCTAGGAAAAACTCCCTAGAAAGGCCAAAACCTAGGAAGAAACCTAGAGAGGAACCAGGCTATGAGGGGTGGCCAAGATTATAACAGAACATGGCCAAGATGTTCAAATGTTCATAAATGACCAGCATGGTCAAATAATAATAATCACAGTAGTTGTCGAGGGTGCAGCAAGTCAGCACCTCAGGAGTAAATGTCAGTTGGCTTTTCATAGCCGATCATTAAGAGTATCTCTACCGCTCCTGCGGTCTCTAGAGAGTTGAAAACAGCAGGTAAGGGACAGGTAGCACGTCCGGTGAACAGGTCAGGGTTCCATAGCCGCAGGCAGAACCTGTCTCTTATACACATCTAGATGTGTATAAGAGACAGGAACTAGAGGGATATCTTCAACCACCAACTTACCATCCTGAGACAAGGCCGAGTATAGCCCACAAAGATCTCCGCCACGGCACAACCCAAGGGGGGGGGGGGGGGGTGCCAACCCAGACAGGAAGATCACGTCAGTGACTCAACCCACTCAAGTGACGCACCCCTCCTATGGGGCTGTCTCTTATACACATCTAGATGTGTATAAGAGACAGGGCCAAGATTATAACAGAACATGGCCAAGATGTTCAAATGTTCATAAATGACCAGCATGGTCAAATAATAATAATCACAGTAGTTGTCGAGGGTGCAGCAAGTCAGCACCTCAGGAGTAAATGTCAGTTGGCTTTTCATAGCCGATCATTAAGAGCTGTCTCTTATACACATCTAGATGTGTATAAGAGACAGGTTTTTGATCCATCCTACAGTTTTCTCCAATCACAGCCATTAAACTCTGTCACTGTTTTAAAGTCACCATTGGCCTCATGGTGAAATCCCTGAGCGGTTTCCTTCCTCTCTGGAAACTGAGTTAGGAAGGACGCCTGTATTGTTGTAGTGACTTGGTGTATTGATAAACCATCCTAAGTGTAATTAATAACTTCACCATGCTCAAATGGATATTCATTGTCTGCTTGTTATTCTAAACTGCTTGTTTTTTCACATTAACCAATAGGTGCCCTTATTTGCGAGGCATTGGATAACCTCCCTGGTCTTTGTGGATGAATCTGTGTTTGAAGTTCACTGCTCGACTTAGGGATCTCACAGATAATTGTATGTGTGAGGTACAGATATGAGGTAGTCATTCAAAAATCATGTTAAACGCTATTATTGCACACAGAGGGAGTCCATACAACTTATTATGTGACTTGCTAAGGACATCTTTACTCCTGAACTTATTTAGGCTTGCCATAACAAAGGGGTTGAATACTTATTCACTCAAGACATTTCAGCTTTTAATTTTTAATTAATTTGTAAAAATTTCTAAAAACATAATTCCATTTTGACGTTATGGAATTTTGTGTGTAGGCCAGTGACAAACGAATCTCAATTTAGTCCATTTTAAATTCAGACTGTAACACAACAAAATGTGGAAAAAGTCAAGGAGTGTGAATACTTTCTGAAGGCTCTGTAAATAGGTCTACTGCTTYGTTGTCATACAAGCAAGCCAAACATCCGTGAGTCCAAATGTGCACTTCTGATTTCCAAATCATAAAACTCAAATCATGTACAGTGTCAACGTTTATGATCAATTTGTTTGATGTACAAGATACTATGTCGTCATACCCTGGGTTGTTTGTTTATTGTGAAGAAAAATGCACTCATGACTTGTTTCTATGCACACCAAAATTACGATCTGTTTCTTTGAAATGTCTTGTGAAAGCCTAACACTTAAGATCTATTTTATAACTTAGCTAGTCATGTTGGCAATAGAACAAGCTTGCAAGTCATACCCACCTGACCTAGATTGCGATATATAATGGGACGTTTTTGGATTGTGTAAATACCAACAGTAATTGTGTGATGGTAGGAATGCAGGGTTGTGTTCCAAACGAAACAACTACAAGTGTGCTTGCTCCAGTTCCTCAGCGGCACAGCTAGGAGAGCGCGAAAGAAACATCTTATAGTTGACGACTCTTCTTTGCATTGAAACTGCTTATGAACATTGTATACTTTGGAGAGGTGTGTGTCTATTTGTAGACACCAGTTAGTCCCCTCTCAAATAATTGTCATTTTTTGTATTATGTGCACCTACTCCACATTTTCCAGCAATAGTCTTATCATGTTACTGAATGTATCCAGAGTATTTTCAGATTTTGTTATCAGCAAATGCATCGAAAAGTACAGTAAATGTAAAATGCACATAAAATCAACAGTGTAATGGTTGGAGTCAGTTTTGTGTCAGGTGAACTGCTGTGTACTCACCTCTGGTCTAATCATTTTCCCATTATCGCCAAACTGTTCTTTAAATTGCTCAAATGGTTATGTATATGCTTTTCATATTTCTTCTGTAAGATTTCAATTTAGCCCTATCCATCTACAGTCGGCCAGTGTAAAGGGTTAATAAGCAAAATTATCTGCCAATGATGTTAGATACTTTAGCTTGGTATGAAAAAACACACATTTGAACAAATTATCACTCAATATAAGATATTTAGGATAGCTTCGATTTCACTTTTTGCAGTGATCTACTACATTGTTGTAGGAATGATAAAAGTACTTTATATGCATTTTTATTGTGAGTACTTTTCACCTCTTTGTTTGTGTTTGTTGTCTCCAAAGTTGTTTATTTCAACAATGTGAGATCTCTGTATGGATGAAGACAACCCCAACCTGCCTCTGAGGCCAGGCGACCATCTCCCATTATCTCCACACCACCTCTCTCTTAGAACATGAACTCTCACTACTCCTATCCATACACATCACCTCGACCTGTACCTACACACCACTTCTACAGAGCTATGTATATCCCACCACCATCACCCCACAGCGACAGTGGCGCAACAACTACAGTCCCATCTTCCATCTATCCCAACCCAGCATCAATTCCCCTTCAACCTGGTCTCCAGGAGCACCAGGGGACCTGACTACAGGGTGTTCCACCACTATCATGGACCTTCCCCCCTGCCCTGGTGTAACTATTGACTTATGTCTAACTCATACTGGAACTACCACCAGTGCCTCTATGCCAACCCTCCTCCAACCAGGCCCCAGAGGTTCCAGAACCAGGTAGGGACTTGGCCCGAGGCCTTCACCCTGAGAGGAGAGCTTCTCTGGGGCAGGCTGGAGAGGGTGTACGGCCACCGCAGGGAACTGCCTGAGTTTGTGAGGGAGGACCTGCTAAATGCTACTTATTTGTTAATGTTCCATCTCATTATTTAAGTAACACACAGCTACCTCAGGCTACTACAGTACTGGAGTCATTCTGGTCTGGTGTTTTCATAAGGTGGTGTGCTACCATGCACTATTATGATTCATCAAGGTGTTCTGTAACATAATCATTAACATTAGCAAGTTTGCTTAAGGGAGGGGATTACTCGTTTTACTGTTTGCTTTGCAGCTACTGTTATAAACTCCTGTCATTTGCCTCTTATAGAACTCCCTGTCATGCAGTTCCACTCCCTCTCCTACATAACCCGCTGTCATTCTAACCCAGGACAATAACTTTTCCCTCGATGTCAACAAGACAGAGGAGCTGATCGTGGACTACAGGAAACGGAGGACCAAGCACGCCCCAGAACAACAGCAAAAGACCTTGTGAAGATGCTGGAGGAAGCAGGTACAAAGTATCGATATCCACAGTAAAACAAGTCCTATATCGACATAACCTGAAAGGCTGCACCGCAAGAACGAAGCCACTGCTCAAAAACCGCCATAAAAAAACCCAGACTACGGTTTGAAACTGCACATGGGGACAAAGATCGTACTTTTTGGAGAAATTTCCTCTGGTCTGATGAAACAAAAATAGAACTGTTTGGCCATAATGATCATTGTTATATTTGGAGGAAGAAGGGAGAGGCTTGCAAGCTGAAGAACACCATCCCAACCGTGAAGCACGGGGGTGGCAGCATCATGTTGTGAGGGTGCTTTGCTGCAGTACGGACTGGTGCACTTCACAAAATAGATGGCATCATGAGGTAGGAAAATTATGTGGATATATTGAAGAACCATCTCAAGACATCAGTCAGGAAGTTAAAGCTTGGTCGCAAATGGGTCTTCCAAATGGACAATGACCCCAAGCATACTTCCAAAGTTGTGGCAAAATGGCTTAAGGACAACAAAGTCAAGGTATTGGAGTGGCCATCACAAAGCCCTGACCTCAATCCTATAGAATATTTGTGGGCAGAACTGAAAAAGAGTGTGCGAGCAAGGAGGCCGACACACCTGACTCAGTTACACCAGCTCTTCAGAAGGAATGGGCCAAAATTCACCAAACTTATTGTGGGACGCTTGTGGAAGGCTACCCAAAACATTTGACCCAAGTTAAACAATTTAAAGGCAATGCTACTAAATACTAATTGAATGTGTGTAAACTTCTGACCCACTGGGAATGTGATGAAATAAATAAAAGCTGGAATAAATCCTTCCCTCTACTATTATTCTGACATTTCACATTCTTGAAATAAGGTGGTGATCCTAACTGACCTAAGACAGGGAATTTTTACTTGGATTAAATGTCAGGAATTGTGAAAAACTGAGTTTAAATGTATTTGGCTAAGGTGTATGTAAACTTCCGACTTCAACTGTAATTCTGACTAGTATGACTAGTCATTGTATTTCTATGTCTGTCATTGATGTTTATGGACTCTGCTCTTTTCTCTGTCATCACCATGATTCAAGGTTCCATGGAACTATCTTGATCAACTCTCTCAGTGGAGAGATAAGACATACAGTAGTTGGGGAAGGGTGTGGGTATGCTGAATGGTATTACACTATACAGATAATCCTGAATGAATTGTGAATAATGATGAGTGAGAAAGTTAGACAGGGTCAAAGATCATACCCCCAAGCCATGCTAACCTCCCCTTTTATTGTTAATGGTGAGAGGTTAGCATGTCTTGGGGGTATGATCTTTGACCCTCTCTAACTTTTTTCACTCATCATTATTCACAATTCATTCAGGATTATCCGTAATCATGGAAGCATCCATATTAATGTAGAAGTGTTTAGAAACATGTTCTATTCTTATTTATAATGAATGTGACTCCAAAATGACACAATACATTATTTAGCATTCATTTCTATTGGGCACAAATAATCTGAAACACAACTTAAACAAACTGCAAATGCATCCAAGAAGTTTGTAGAGTCACAAGCTTGTTATGGGAATATGGGACCAAATACTAAACTTTTGAGTACTTTATTTATACTAATTTTTAAGGGTGTCAATAATATATATATTTTTTTAAGTATTACTTGTTAAACAATAATTCCACCATTATTTKGAGCATACAATATAGCTCAATTTTTTATGATTTATTTTATACAGCCATTATTTCTCATCTTTATCAAGGGTGTCAATAATTTTGGACCCCACTGTAAGTGTCACAGATTATTTTACAATAAATTAATGTTTGACTGTCAATTATAACCATTGCCACAGTGTTTAAATAAACAATCATTATGATAAGATTGTAAAGATTAATGAGACATACAGTGTATTTTCTGAACAGGACATGTTTATTTATTTACAAGTTATCTATAAATACAAAATACATACCCAGATTACAGACCTCAGCAGTTTATAACATGACATAAAGCTCAATTGTAATGTGCTGACTACTGTACATGTTATCTACAGAAGTGAAGAATAGTTATTTTATTTGAAACCACATATTTGCCATGGAAAGCCAGAGAATACATTTTCCTCATATAGAGGTATAGATGCTGTCTTGTTATCCTGATAAGCAGTGCCTTGTCAGAAGAACTGAGCATCTCCATCTCCTCTCATTCTCCTCCCATATTGTGTCTTCCTCAGCTTCTCTCTCCATATAGGCTTTAACACCTTTACAATCCTATAAAATGGCTTCTGTAATACTTGTTTTCTTTCAATATCCCTTTCATGCCGAGGTGAAAAGCCGCCAACTTTACCATGCCGTTAACTTTTTACCGCCTTTTCTTTATATCTGAAAGGTATTTCTGTTAATTAACAAAACATGTACCTTTTATAGTGGTATTATGTTTAAAAGTCCCGCCAATGCCTCAGTGTAAAACGTTAGCTTTCATCTTACCGGTTTAGGCACCCATTAAATCATGAACATTATATTGTTGTCCGACATYAAACTTGTCCATTTCAATCACAAAGCTTCACAGATATGCTTTTAATGCATTTATTATCTCCATTTAAATATATGTAGTTCTGTCCTTGAGCTGTTCTTGTCTATTGTCACAGAAACGCTACGGCATTTAGCCTGGGGGAACGCACCAAACGCGTCTCCCATTTCATATTTGTATCTTGACCTTATATTTAGCTAATAAATTGTGGGTTCAATATGCCTAAGTTTTTCTAATTTATACAACAAATCACTAGTAGGCTATTTGTCTTAAGCCAAGATAACTGGTAGGGAGTTTGAAATGAAAGAAAGCATGCACTGGTGTGATCACATTGGCTGGTGATGACAAATTTACTGCAGTATTAGGCCTAATATTTAGCCAGCGGAATGATGGGTCAACAAGAATGAGCTTCTTCAGCTACCCATTGCCTCCCTTTTCCAGATGAGCCTGTGTGCAATTATACAAGCCGCGTCGCCATTCCTCTTCTCCTGGAGTGGCAAAAAGCTAACAGGTTACAATACTTTGTTGGATATTTATGCATGTTTTTGAATATTTAGTGATATTTAGACTGTCTGCTGTCCAAGGTTACTAATAAAAAGCAGTTGGCGAGGACGTTTGCTATCAAGCTATCAATGTGCATGAGATCTGGCAAAGCCGAGTGAGGGGAGGAAAAAAATATGAAACGTGGATCGAAAAAGCAACTTTCTCAAATGGTCCTACAGAGGTTTATCCAGGTCACATGTTTTATTTCTTTATATTATCAGATTCTAAGGTTTCTAAACCACATACAGTACCTTCAGAAAGTATTCATACCCCTTGACTCTTTCCACATTTTGTTACGTTACAGCCTTGTTCTAAAATGTATAAAATATTTGTTTTGTTCAGCAATCTACACAAAATAGCCTATAATGACAAAGCGAAAACAGGTTGTTATACATTTTTTCACATTTATTAAAAATAAAAAACAGAAATACCTTATTTACATAAGTATTCAGACCCTTTGCTATGAGACTCTAAATTGAGCTCAGGTACCACCTGTTTCCATTGATCATCATTGAGATGTTTGTACAACTTGATTGGATTCAATTGATTGGACATGATTCGGAAAGGCTGTTTATACAAGGTCCCACAGGTCCCACAATTGATTGGACATGATTCGGAAAACCTGTTAATACAAGGTCCCACAGTTGACAGTGCATGTCAGAGCCATAACCAAGCCAAAAGGTTGAAGGAATTGTCCGTAGAGCTCAAAGACAGGATTGTGTTGAGCCACAGATCTGAGGAAGGGTACCACAACATTTATTCTGCGTTGAAGGTCCCCAAGAACACAGTGGCCTCCATCATTCTTAAATGGAAGAAGTTTGGAACCACCAAGACTCTTCCTAGAGCTGGCTGCCCGGCCATACTGAGCAATCGGAGCAGAAGGGCCTTGGTCAGGGAGTTGACCAAGAACCCGTGGTCACTCTGACAGAGCTCTAGAGTTCCTCTGTGGAGATGGGACAACCTTCCAGAAGGACAACCATCTCTGCAGCACTCCACCAATCAGGCCTTTATGGTACAGTGGCCAGACAGACGCCACTCCTCAGTAAAAGGCACATGAAAAGACCCCTAAAGACTCTCAGACCATGAGAAACAAGATTCTCTGGTCTGATGAAACCAAGATTGAACTATTTGGCCTGAATGCCAAGTGTCATGTCTGGAGGAAACCTGGCACCATCCCTATGGTGAAGCATGGTGGTGGTGGCAGCATCATGCTGTGGGGATGTTTGTCAGCGGCAGGGACTGGGTGACTAGTCAGGATCGAGGCAAAGATGAACGGAGCAAAGTACAGAGAGATCCTTGATGAAAACCTGCTCCAAAGCGCTCATGACCTCAGACTGGGGCAAAGGTTCACCTTCCAACAGGACAACGACCCTAAGCACACAGCCAAGACAACGCAGGAGTGGCTTCGGGACAAGTCTCTGAATGTCCTTGAGTGGCCCAGCCAGAGCCTGGACTTGAACCTGATCGAACATCTCTGGAGAGACCTGAAATTAGCTGTGCAGCAACGCGCCACATCCAACCTGACAGAGCGTGAGAGGATGTGCAGAGAAGAATGGGAGAAACTCAAGGTGTCTGAATACTTTCCGAATGCACTATACAAGCCCCTGTCAGGTTGGACCTACAAACTCATAAAAATGAGGGCATGGGCTCTGTTTCAAAATATATATCTTTGTTATATAACAGCAGTTCCACACATTCCCCTGACACTCAAGTTACTATAAAACATGTATGCTAACTCTGATCAGGGCAGGGGAATTTAAGTGTGTCTTATCTGTGTAGCCCTTTCCTCCAGTTGAATGACGTAGTGGCCTCATGGGTGGAATRTTATTATGTTTTTTTTTCTTCATATAACCGCAGAAAATCCTGTGTTTCTATGTCAAACAGTTTTGTTATATTTCAGTTGTCTGTGATGTATATGAAGTGTAATATTGCCTACTTTGTCTTTACAGGCAACATACCGTAAGTCTTGTGTGAATTATGATTTCGGCTACAGGAAAATGACATAACACAATTCTTTCAGAATTCAATGCTTTTTTATTTGATAAAACATTTGATTGTCTGTGCAATCCGTACCCAATATTAGACAAACGTTGACTAACAATATACAATTGAAATAGATTGTACTTTACATGAATGAAACCACCATATAAATACATAAATATGAATGTGCACAATTATATGAATCTATATAATTCTCTGCATATGTGACATATTGATTTGTAATACATAATAATTAATCATTAATAGAGCTGCATTATCTTTCACTTTTATTATCTGTGAACAAGTATTAGCACACAAAGATGAGTTAATACAGCTGAAAAATAATAAGTTAAGTTGTCAGTTTGAGAGTGCCAGTTTTTCACACCAAATACAAAATATACCACAGTTAAACCTCAGTAGTGATATCACAAAATACAAATGAGAGTATTTTTATTTAACCTTTATTTAACTAGGCAAGTCAGTTAAGAACAAATTCTTATTTACAATGACGGCCTAGGAACAGTGCCTTGTTCAGGGGCAGAATGACAGATTTTTACCTTGTCAGCTCGGGGATTCGATCTAGCAGCCTTTCGGTTACTGGCCCAACGCTCTAACCACTAGGCTACCTGCCGCCCCGAATAAAGTATAAAGTTACACAAATAATTTTGTACATTTACACACAGAACAAATTACATTATTGTTGATTTAACCCAAGCAATATTCAAGTCACTGACGCGGACACCATGCTTGCATAATAGGCCTACTGTAGCTGCAAGATTTTGAGTGATTTTGACTAATCTTTTTGGGATCCTTGTTGTGCATCCGAAACGGGCACCCTATAGTGCACTACTTATAGGGAATAGGGTGCAATGGGCTCTGGTCAAAAGTAGTGCACTAGGGAATAGGATGCCATTGGCCGGGTCGCTGTTGAATGTTTTCATCATGACGAGCGAATTCGAAAGGTTTCGGTGTAGCTTCGCATCTTGCTGCTCTCTTCGGTTCAAGTCGTGTTGTTGTTGATGTCCATCCGGCTGACCAGCTCTGTGACCAGCATCTGCAGCGTTTGCGAGCGCAGCTTGCTGACCTCCAGTACAGCTTCGTGGTTGACAGACTCTGTGTCATTGTAGCTCTTCACCACCTTGTTGGTGATGAGAGAGAGGCCAAACACCCTCATGCCACAGTGGGTGGCTACCACCACCTCTGGTGCTGTGCTCATTCCTATGAGGAGGAGAGAAGGAAGATGAACACCTACTGCTACTCACATAATATTATAATGCATTAGAATGGACACCTAGGTTTTTATGAACGGACAATATTATTATGTACAAAGCACACCTCAGATGTCTGAGCAGATTTTGCCCCAAAATTATATCTTATCATGGCACCAATCACCAACCACTGTAATTGACAAATCTATCTAGAATGCATTGTTGGCAAGAGAGCAAAACCGATCTGGGTCCAGGCTAGAATCTATCTGGGAGTGAACAAGCTCTAGTTCTCTTACCCACAGCGTCCACCCCTAGTCTGTGAAGGAGTCTGGCCTCTGCGATGCTCTCAAAATTGGGACCTCCCACCATACAGTAAACCCCCTCCTGGACGAACTGAGAGACGCCCATGCTTTTACAGAGGTCAAAGGCTATCTTCCGCAGGTCCTTGTCATACACACCAGACATGGGAGGGAACCGGGGACCAAACCTGGTCAACACAAGACAACAATGTTCAAATTCAAGAATTGTGATGAATATGAATGTGATTGTCCATCTATGAAGCGGAATAAAGAACACCAAGCAATGATGGGCTCTATTGCAGCGTGTAGGCTACTGAACCACAGCACTGAAGGGTCACAAAGCACCAAAGGCTCTTTGGAGTTGTTTCTGATATTTCGGAGTTGTCTGTGGTAATTAGTAAATAGGACCTAGTGAGAACCACTGACACTAGACTAGAGGATCTCACTCACTTGTCATCATTGGGTCCGTTGAGGGGATTGAGCCCGGCCAGACCAGGGAAGTTGATATGATCTTTGATRATCATGATGTCCCCAACCTGGTAGCTGTCTGCCAGTGAGCCTGCTGCATTGGTCACTATCAGGGTCTCCACCCCTAAGAGCTTAAATACCCGCACGGGAAAGGTAGTCTGTGTGACAGTGGGAGAGAGACAGAGAGAGAGATTTTTGCACATTGTTATAACACTGTACATAGCCATAATATGACATTTAAAATGTCTCTATTCCTTTGAAACTTTGTCAGTGAAATGTTTACTGTTCATTTTTTATTGTTTATTTCACTTTTGTTTATTATCTATTTCACTTGCTTTGGCAATGTAAGCATACACTACATGGCCAAAAGTATGTGGACAAGCCTTTAAATGAGTGGATTCGGCTATTTCAGACACACCCGTTGCTGACAGGTGTATAAAATCAAGCACACAGCCATGCAATCTCCATAGTCAAACATTGGCAGTAGAATGGCCCGTACTGAAGCAAAGCACCAAAGGCTCTTTAAAAGGCTCAATGACTTTCAACGTGGCACCGTCATAGGATGCCACCTTTCCAACAAGTCAGTTTGTCAAATTTCTGCCCTGCTAGAGCTGTTCCGGTCAACTGTAAGTGCTTTTATTGTGAAGTGGAAACCTCTAGGAGCAACAACGGCTCAGCCGCGAAGTGGTAGGCCACACAAGCTTTCCATGGCCGAGCAGCTACACACAAGCCTAAGATCACCATGCGCAATGCCAAGCGTTGGCTGAAGTGGAGTAACGCTTGCCGCCATTGGACTCTGGAGCAGTGGAAACGTGTTCTCTGGAGTGATGAATCACGCTTCATCATCTGGCAAATCTGGGTTTGGCGGATGCCAGGAGAACGCTACCTGCCCGAATGCATAGTACCAAATGTAAAGTTTGGTGGAGGAGGAATAATAGTCTGGGGCTGTTTTTCATGGTTCGGGCCCCTTAGTTCCAGTGAGTGCTACAGGGTACAATGACATTCTAAACGATTCTGTGCTTCCAACTTTGTGACAACAGTTTGGGAAAGGACATTTCCTGTTTCAGTATGACAATGCCCCATGCACAAAATGAGGTCAATACAGAAATGGTTTGTCAAGATCGTGTGGAAGAACTTGACTGGCTTGCACAGGGCCCTGACCTCAACCCCATCAAACACCTTTGGGATGAATTGGAATGCCGAATGCGAGCCAGGCTTAATCGCCCAACATCAGTCCCTGACCTCACAATGCTCTTGTGGCTGAATGGAAGCAAGTCCTCGCAGCAATGTTCCAACATCTAGAGCAAAGCCTTCCCAGAAGAGTGGAAGTTGTTATAGCAGCAAAGGGGGGACCAACTCCATATTAATGCCCATGATTTTGGAATGAGATGTTTGACAAGAAGGTGTCCACATACTGGAGCCAATAAAGCCCTTTGAACTGAACTGAATTGAATTGAGAGATAGAGAGAGATGATGTGATGGAGAAAGGTAGAGAGTTAAACTCAAAACAAGGTGCAATACAGCACAGCTTCAGTAAGCCTAAAGTGGGTCTACATATCCCCTTGAGTAACTGCCTGAGCCCAGAGCCGACTTTATAAAACCTGGAGTTGTGCAAGAAAGACAATAGAAGCATTGAATGGCGTAATGTTGAATTAGCGTGCAAGTGAATTAGCCATGTGATGCAGGTCAACGTGATCACCCAAGGTCAGATGCTGTGACTCATTGGGTGTGTCTCAAATGGTGCTTATAGTGCACTACCATATGGCCTCTGGTCAAAAGTAGTGTATTTGGGGCACAGTCATGGATGTGCTAACAGTTAGCTCCAACAGTACAGTAATATCTAAGAATTCACAACAATACACACAAATCTGGTGAGTGAGTTAGTGAGTGAGTGGGTTGGTGGTCAGCCAATCACTGCCTCCCAGTGAGTGATCAGCAGCCCCAGTCACATGGGCCTCATATGCTGCAGATTACTCCCAAGCCAGAGCCCAATGGAGAAAGSAAGACAGACCAGCTACCCTACCAGCTGCTGTTTCCTATCCAGATTAGAGCTCCACAAGTCCCAGGCATGCCGTGTTCATTGCAACCCTTGACTATGAGCCTTGCCTTCACTTTGGATCATAAATTATGTTGAAATGCAACACAGCATATCAAAATCATCTAAACAGTAAAACAAATACAGAGCTGTGGGAGAGTGTTGAGTCCCACTGTATCTCATAGCCTTCAAAGGTCCTGATGAAGACCTGGCGGGACTAAACGTCATGCTTTTATTTTTCAAATAATAATACACGTCTGCAAGAAATAACTATTGTAGTATTAGTTCTTTCTCTAGTGTTTCTCTATAATCGTGTCCTTTAATGGTATTTACCCTGGGTCAAATGAGAGCAGGATATTAGAATGGTGTGTTTCTTGGTACTAAAATTTGCTCCCTGAGTTACAGTGACAGTCTGTTTAGCGGATGTGGGATGTGCATTAACACTTGTTTCTCAATACTTACCACTGTGATCTGGTACTGACCTTACAGAGTGAGTGTCCCTCATACATGTGGAAACGTCCCTGCATGCAAACACACGTCTTCCCTTTCAGCTCCCCAAACACCAGTCTCCCAGCGTGTCCTTGCACTGTGAAGCCACACACACACACACACACACACACACACACACACACACACACACACACACACACACACACACACACACACACACACACACACATAAGTCAGTAGTTACATAAACAACAGTTCAAAAACACACCTTTAACAACGCTGTTAAACTTGTTCCCTATGTTTAAAGTTTAATGCTGGTTTATTTACATTACAAAGATTCCAAGAGAGGATGGCCATTTGTCAGGATGGCCAAAGTGGTCAGCATAGCCATTTGTGGTGTTTTAGGTTGGTTGTGTTGATCGTTAATATTATACTGCATGCTACGATCTTATTGTAACAGGTAGCCTAGCGGTTAAGAGAGTTGGGCCAGTAACAGAAAGGTCACTGGTTTGAATCCCAGAGCCGGCAAGGTGGAAAATTCTGCCCTTTACCCCCAACAACAACTGTTCCCCGTGCGCCAATGATGTCGATTAAGGCAGCACCGCGCACCTCTCTGATTCAGTGGGTTGGGTTAAATGTGGAAGACACATTTCGGTTGAATGAATTCCCTTCCCAATCAATGTACTGTATGTTACACAAACCTCTGCCACTGGTAATGTCAATATTCCCGGCCCCCAACTCTCTCTTTCTACATCTCTCCATTTATTTCTCTCTCTATCTCACCATCTCTCTCTCTATTTATCTTTCACTTTCTCTCACCTGTGCTCTGTGGGAACCCAGGGATGTCGGAGTAGGGGAAGGAGTCCTGGCACTTGAGAGCGTCAGCTAGCATGCCCAGTCCGGAGCCACAGATGATGGCCACTTTGGGCCGGTGCTGCGTCTGAGACAGGAGCCAGCTGGCTGTCTTCTGATAGTCATCATAACTGAGGGAGGAAGTGGAGAACATTGTGACTCACACTGTCTAGAGGGAGCTCTGGGTTCAATAACTCCTGTCTAGAGGAAGCTCTGGGGACAATAACTAACCTGTCTAGAGGGAGCTCTGGGGACAACAACTATCCTGTCTAGAGGGAGCACTGGGGACAATAACTATCCTGTCTAGAGGGAGCTCTGGGGACAATAACTATCCTGTCTAGAGGGAGCTCTGGGGACGAATAACTATCCTGTCTAGAGGGAGCTCTGGGACAATAACTATCCTGTCTAGAGGGAGCTCTGGGGACAATAAACTATCCTGTCTAGAGGGAGCTCTGGGGACAATAACTATCCTGTTCTAGAGGGAGCTCTGGGGACAATAACTATCCTATCTAGAGGGAGCTCTGGGTAAAATAACTATCCTGTCTAGAGGGAGCTCCGAGTAAAATAACTATCCTGTCTAGAGGGAGCTCTGAGGACAATAACTATCCTGTCTAGAGGGAGCTCTGGGGACAATAACTATCCTGTCTAGAGGGAGCTCTGGGAAAAATAACTATCCTGTTTAGAGTTAGCTCTGGGTAAAATAACTATCTTGTAACAGTCCCCTCGATGACAATTTAGTTCCAGTACAAAAAGGGGTATATTTTAAGACAAAAGGTCACATACTGGAATGTCTTGCAATCCAGACCACATGTGATTTTACTTAACATACATTAAGGGTGTATAACACAGGGTTAGGGAGGGTCAATTAGAACTGAAGTCATTCAATTCAGGAAATTATTTGAATTGATGATTAGAAAATGTAAAAGCTTTAAAAAAAATTGATTCTCCTTTTCACTTTATTGAGAAGTCATTGTATATCATATACTTAGATACATTTCTTTCAGTATGAGTGAGATGTTCTGTTGTCTGTCAGACCATAAGGGTTGCCTTACAGAAATTCATATTGCCATAACACTGCCGAAGAGGTATTCATTTGTCTAACCTAAGCGGTAAGGATCTTCATAACCACATAAGAGATAGATATACTTATAAGAGATCGATTTAATCCTGTAAAAAAAATATGGACACCGGAAAACGCAATGAAAAAGTTAAGAGAAAAGCAATGACTTACCAGATCTGATCTTTCATTTTGAAGGTTATGTGGTTGAAATAGGTCTTGCCCAATGATGTAGGTCTTAAAACACAGCCCAATGTTGATGCTGTGATATTTGTTAAGATGTGGGATCTCCCCCTAGATGATATAACAGAGTACTAGGTATAGACACTGCCGTATAGACACAGTGTTGTGTGAATGTCACAGTCTCTTTGGCTGCAGTTAAATAGACTCTGTGACAGTTCCAGAGTAGTCACATGGTCACTGATTGGTCATAACCCTGCCATGGCCAATAGCATTAACAAATAAAATACTCTCTAGTAGAGAGGTGTGTCAGGGGGTTGTGTGCGTAAGGGCCAAATTGTATTGAAGCTCCACATTGAGTCACTTTGCTCCTGTATAATTCCTTTGGCTCCGTTTTGGGTCAAGCCTGTCTGTGTAATTCTGAGTTAAGATGGTGATGCTGTTCACGTTTTGTGTTCCCCTCCTAATCAGATCTTGTAGTGGACCAGCTAAAGTTATAGTCTGGCTAATACCTAACTCTCACAGTCTCCCTGCGCTGTGAGTCACGTGGGTCGTGTCAGCCAGGCTACCAAAGTTGGGAAATATTTTTGAAGGTATTGTTCGCCCTCCAGCTGGCTATGTAGCAATTAGCCTGTAGACAAGGTTAGTTAATAACAGATTCTAGGATGGTGTACACCCCCATCATAAAACTGCCCCAGCTAAGTAGATATTGTATAGCTCATTATATGATATTTATACAACGCAAGTAGAAATCAATGTGGGCATTGTTTAATGCATTTTTCTGGACAAGACAATCCAAGCTCTCCAATGTTCCAGTGTGTAAGCGAGGGGGCATGACGGATAACTGTGACTCTGTGAAGGTCAAAATAGAATGGCAATACAATAGCATGTCAATAAACAAAAGATACAGCACTCTACCCTATTGGAATCAATACAAAACACAGCACTCTACCCTGTTAGAATCAATACAAAACACAGCACTCTACCCTGTTAGAATCAATACAAAACACAGCACTCTTACCCTGTTAGAATCAATACAAAAACACGCACCTACCCTGTTAAAATCAATACAAAACACAGCACTCTACCCTGTTAGAATCAATACAAAACAAGCACTCTACCCTGGTAGAATCAATACAAAACACAGCACTCTACCCTGTTAGAATCAATACAAAACACAGCACTCTACCCTGTTAGAATCAATACAAAACACAGCACCCTACCCTGTTAGAATCAATACAAAACCACAGCACCCACCCTGTTAGAATCAATACAAAACACAGCACCCTACCCTGTTAGAATCAATACAAAACACAGCACTCTACCCTGTTAGAATCAATACAGAACACAGCACCGTATAATTACATATAGTACTGTATATATAATATAAATAATTTATAGGATCTCTGTGTGCAGCACTCTACCCTGTGAGAATCTGGAACTTGCATACATACAAAACCTACATACTTAGACGATTACATTGTCATTCCATAGTCGATAGTCATTCATCGTCATTGTTAATGTTTGACAATACACTCAAGTTTTTGTTGACTGAGGGAATCTGGCCTAAATCAATTAAAATAGCTATTATGCCCATTTTCAACATTACCTTTGGTCCATTGAAAATGACCTTGATTTTGTTGGTGTTATTCTGACTGGATTTCTTCAATCATTGTTCTTACAAATGGAATTGTTTAGTAACCAAACCATCAATATCTGCTCCACCACACATTCAATGGTCACTACAGTCAAGCACATTATTTAATATCAAACTATACATCAGAASGCAGAGCAATACCAAGAACAGCATTATGACTCTGTCATACTTCACTTCGACCTTGTCTAGGGACGGCACATTCGCCTGTAAATGGACCTTGACATTATGTAAACCTCCAAACCTCTACTTGACGGGATTGATGAGATGAGCAGATATACTAGATATGCAAAAGTATGTGGACACCCCTTCAAATTAGTTGGATTTGGCTATTTCAGCCACACCCGTCCACCCCCCATTTAAATGTTAACTATGCATCAGTGCAGCCAGTCAGTGCTGTTGTAATTCTATAAGTCACATGAACTGCAATAGTGAAAATCCATTTTTACGTCCCGAATGGCGCTCGACTTCCTACCCTACATAGTCCACTAGCTTTGACCAGAATCCTATGGGCCCTAAATAGAGAATAGGTGTTACTCTCCTCTCTCGTAGAATGTCCATAAATGCAGATCCCTCTTTTCTACACTGAAGATCTCCTGTCTCACACAGGGTGATTATTGCTGCAACATTCATATTAATGTGATTCATTTACATAAAATGTGTGTGAACCCTGCCGGCTCCCACTCATTATACGGCACTTTCTCCACTAACCATCTCCTTGAATTACCTCAATCTGCTTAATTGTATGTCCGGTGTGCGTGTGTGCATGCGTGTGTGATATCAGGCACGTACTGTATGCCATGTCCTCACTTCCTTCCTATGACAAATACTATGTTTGCTGCATGAATGTTCCATTTGTATTCAGAATTTCACCCTGACCGTGAATTTCTAGTTAGTGTCAAGATGTTACATATTTTTCCCAATATGGCAGTTTTAGGTCACTGGGGATTCTCAGAGGAGTAACCCCTGCTCCACCACAGGGCTTTTATCATTAACCTCTGTGCCTTCTGTCTGTGGGACGGACCAATACAGAGATGTGGGTGGGGGGGTGGTTGGCCCTTGCTCTAGTCCCAGATGTCTGTCCTATGTTAACTCTGAGCCTGGCTGCCTGCCCTTGACAGTGACAGTGTCTGTGCTTTACTTTTGCTGTCCTTGCCTCTCCGCATCCAGCCACGTGGCCAGATGTACACGGCAGACAGACACAGACAGACACAGACAGACACAGACAGACACAGACAGACACAGACAGACACAGACAGACACAGACAGAGACAGACAGAGACAGACAGAGACCGACAGAGACCGACAGAGACAGACAGAGACAGACAGAGACAGACAGAGACAGACAGACAGAGACAGACAATAGCACAGAAAGACCCTCACGCCCCCTACAGAGCCAATACTTGTTTATGGGCACAACAACATACTGTAAGTCAATAATACGATAACATCATAAAATGAGATAAAACTATACAATAACAAATATATGATTCATATGTATAAGTGGTAGTTACACTATATATACAAAAGTATGTGGACACCCCTTCAAATTCATGGATTTGGTTATTTCAGCCACACCCGTTGCTGACAGGTGTTTTAATTGATCACACAGCCATGCAATCTCTGTAGACAAACATTGGCAGTAGAATGGCCTTACTCAATGTGGCACCGTCAGAGAATGCCTCCTTCCAGCAATTCAGTTCTTCAAATTTCTGCCCTGTTAGAGCTGCCCTGGTCAACTATAAGTGCTCTTATTTTGAAGTGGAAACGTCTAGGTGCCAACTGTAAAGTTTGGTGGAGGAGGAATAATGGTCTGGGGATGTTTTTCATGGTTCGGGCTATGCCCCTTAGTTCCAGTGTAGGGAAATCTTAACGCTATAGCATACATTCTAGACGATTCTGTGCTTCCAACTTTATGGCAACAATTTGGGGAAGGCCCATTCCTGTCTCAGCATGAGAATGCCCCCGTGCACAAAGCGAGGTCCATACAGAAATGGTTTGTTGAGATTGGTATAGAAGAACTTGACTGGCTTGCACAAAGCCCTGACCTCAACCGCATCAAACACATTTGGGATGAATTGGAACACAGACTGCGAGCCAGGCCTAATTGCCAAACATCAGTGCCCGACCTCACTAATGCTCTTGTGGCTCAGCTGAAGCAAGTTCCCGCAGCAATGTTCCAACATCTAGTGGAAAGTCTTTCCAGAAAAGTGGAGGCTGTTATAGCAGCAAAGGGGGGACCAACTCCATATTAATGTCCATGACTTTGGAATGAGATGTTCGACGTGCAGGTGTCCACATACTTTTGGTCATGTAGTGTACATGGATAGGCAAAGGTCTTCTGTCATGTAGAACTTTTGATCCCAGTGTAAATTGGAGCCGAACGTTGGCMCATCAGTAGAGAGTCCATTTCGCTGCACCATGAGGTCTCCAATTGATGCTGCCACCGGGTTGACCAGGCCAGCCGGCYGGGTCCAGATGAGTTCTGACAGACACTGAGGACGACCAGGCAGGTCAGCATGTGAGGCCCATTACTCCTCCACACGCTGGACTCATCCCCAAATCTAAAGCATGGGACCGCAGCAATTGAATTTGAGCACCTCACAAGATCCATAAAATTACTGTCCATTTTCCCCTTTTAGATGCACAACTGTAGCCTTGTGTGAGATATCAGATTAATACACGCAGGTCAGCCAGGAGCAGACCCCCAAGATTGATTCGAGTGACATTGAGTGAGTTCCATTCGTGAAATGGTGAATGGGGAAGTTCCAATGCTTGCTTGTAATCTCTTTTTGGTTGAAACTAGTACGATATATTCTATATATGGTTCTGTGAACTGATATGCATGAGAATCAAGGGAGCGTCTAACATTTGAAAACGGAGATTAAATAATAGATCTGAATCACATTACATGATTATATACCTCACTACGTAAAAATAGTTGTGGTATTACATGATGACAGTAAGGCTGTTTTGTAATAGAAGCCACCCTAATAATAGTTTGGCAGCTAAGCATAATAATTGTTCAGTTTGTGATACAATCACCATTTGGCACAGATGTAGATACATGTATTGTCACGACTGCTCCCGCTCATCCCCCCTGGCGTCGAGGGCGCCAGGCTCCCCAGCATTACGCACTCCTGCCATCATCATTACGCACACGTTCCCGATTAAATGTTTGTCTCCCCGTACCTGCTTCTCATCTCCGGCGTCGGTCCTTACAGAATGCAGAAGCCATCATACGAAGCATCGGGAAGTGCTGACGTTCCGGTTGGTGGTGACGTCGGGTCCCGGGCCCACACCGACGGAACTGGGGGTGTCTAAGCCAGCTCGTCAGGTTGTCACGCTCTAGCTGGCACCTATGCCTCAGCCGGCTCGCTAGGCTCTCTCGCCTCTGCCGGTTCGTCTGGGTTTCACGCCCAGCCGGCTTGCCCAGCGCCTGTGCCTCTGCCGGTCCTTCAGGCTCGCCCAGGTGGGACGCCGGGTGGCGCACCTAGAGGGGGGGGTACTGTCACGCCTGCTCCCGCTCTTCCCCCCTGGCACTTGAGGGCGCCAGGCTCCCCAGCATTGCTCACTCCTGCCATCATCATTACGCACACCTGCCTTCCCCCATCACACGCATCAGCGATTATTGGACTCACCTGGACTCAATCATCTCTGTCATTACCTTCCCTATATCTGTCTGGTTCCCCGCTCTATTCCCTGCTTCTGCATTGATTGTCATATGTCCTTGTTTACCTGTGTGCTGACGCTGTTCCTGTCTTGTTCTGTCTGTTCCCGATTAAATGTTTGACTCCCCGTACCTGCTTCTCATCTCCGGTGTCGGTCCTTACATGTATAATGAACAGATTTAGGGCTCTATTCAATCTGTATCGCTGAAGCACAATAGAAATGTAAAGGTAGATTCCGATTGAGCCGTCATATTTACTATGAACGGTAACATTGCCTTTTCATTTGAATCACGCTGTAATGCTAGAACTTCAGCAATACAGATTGAATAGAGCTGATTGATATTGGTTCATTACATGTTATCCCTCTGGGAGCCGTAGCGTTCATCTTCCAAAATGGCCGCTGATAAGTGGGTCCAAAACAACATCATGTCCTTTGTTTTAGGTTGTGGCTAGATGGTATACAGCTAMGGACGGAAGTTACTTTTTGTAGCAGGTTAGGACAGCATTTTAGCTAACCCTACCGTTTTTCCTAACCTTAACCTAATTCTCCTAAGCTGCTGCGTAAGTTGCCTAACCTGCTACGAAAAGTCATTGTCTGTAGCTGTATACCATCTAGTCAAAACCCTTGTTGTGGGCCCGCATATCAAGAAATTGCCCTAGGAGTCGTTCATGTCAGTCGTGTTCTGTTTTCTCCTGCATCAATGTTAATTCCAAGCCATTGTGGGCAGGGGTGGGGCGGGGGGGTGGGGGGGGTTCTATGCTGACATATGGAATTGTTTTAAGATAGTCATACCATGGATCAACATATAAAAAAAATATTTTATCAAATATTTTATTTTGCCTTTACTACTATAGCCAATAGAAATGCACTGAATAACACATTAATAAATGTAAAAAAAATAGCATTTATTCTCTGGGAGATGTTGCGGCCGTCTTCCAAAACGGCTGCTGATAAGCGAGCCCAAAACAATATTCTGTCCCTTGTTTCGGCCCCACATATCAGGAAATTGACTGAGGAGTCAGTCATGTGCTGTTCAATTCTGCATCAAGGTTAATGCCAAGCTGCTCCTTCCTGGAAGTGTTCATTTATTTTATTCAAACTTTCATTTTGTAAGATGGGTGACAACTGCTCCAGGGGCCAAATCGGTGGTGGCCCCATATCATAATCAGAATCACCTTTATTCACCAAGTACATTTACACATACCCAGGACCTGCCTTACTGAGAAGGTGCTGCCAGCAATAGACAATATACAAACAGAATACAGACAAATCCACATAGACATCATACATAATATGCACTATTGGAACAGTAAACAGAAAACTCTGGAGTATATGCGGAATACAGTGGGAATATACCATTTACAGAGTGGACATATCCATTCAAGCAGAGGGAGGGATGCTGCCGTAGTGAATGTATACAGTGCATACAGTATTGTGAGGAAGTGCACATAGTGAAAATGCAGTATAGCGCAGATTAGTATTTGAGGTCATTGATGACAAAGTATTATTATTAAAGTATTATTTACAATGAAGGCCGACTTGTAAAGTCTCCTGGGCCAAACCCTCCCCTAACCCAGACGACGCTGGGCCAATTGTGCGCCGCCCTATGGGACTCCCGATCACGGGACTGTAGTGTGATACAGCCCGGATCGAACCCGGGACTGTAGTGACACCTCTAGCACTGCGATGCAGTGTCTTAGACCGCTGCACCACTTGGGAAGCTGAATGTCCTCATCCCGGTTCAACCCTTAACCTAGCCTCAACCACAACCCTAACCTTAGCTTAAGGTCATAACCCTAACTTAATGTCCACATTCCGGTTCAATTCTTACCCACAGAGAGCATGCAAATACATCAAACACATGGTTTCCATGTGGTTGATGTCACTCCATTTGCTCAGTTCCAGACATTATTATGATCCGTCCTCCCCTCAACATCCTCCCGTGCTCCACACCATATCTACAGTACACCATATCAGTTCCACCACTTACTGAGATAACTTTCCTTGAGAAACTCTCTACTCTGAATCCAAACATTACAGGCTGGGAAAACTTTCTCATTATTTACACACTTGCATGCATGAACACACACATACTCTATCGCTCTCTCTCKCTCTCTTGCTCTTTTTCTCTCTCTCCCTCTCTCTTTCGCTCTTTCTCTCTCTCTCTCGCTCTTTCTCTCAGACTAAACAGTCCAGCGTGGTATGCAGTGTGACCAGGAAGGAGGACCTTGTCCTCAGCCAGGCACTAGGGTTCCTTGTCCTCACAGGAGATTGTATGTGTTTTGACACTTGTGTATGTGTGTGTGTGTGTGTGCATGCATGCGTGCGTGCGTGCGTGAATGTAAGTGTGTGAGCAGAAACACACTCCACACGGGCTGGGTCAATCCTAACCAAGGTCATGTGAAGGAAAGGCAACGAGTCAAGGGTTCTAATGAACAGGGCATGCCTGGGACTTGAGGAGCTCTAATCTGGTTATGAAACAGCAGCTGGTAGGGTAGCTGGTCTGTCTTCCTTTCTCCATTGGGCTCTGGCTTGGGAGTAATCTGCAGCATATGAGGCCCATGTGACTGGGGCTGCTGATCACTCACTGGGAGGCAGTGGTTGGCTGACCACCAACCCATTCACTCACTCATCAGATTTGTGTGTATTGTTGTGAATTTTTAGATACTACTGCACTGTTGGAGCTAGGAACACAAGCATTTCGCTACACCCACAATAAATAAAATAAAATAACATTTTATTTGTAACATGTGCAGAATGCAGAAGGTGTAGACCTTACTGTGAAATACTTACTTACAAGCCTTTAACCAAGAATGTAGTTCAAGAAAGAGTTAAGAAAAGCTTTACTAAATAAACTAAAGTAAAAATAACAAGGCTATATACAGGGGGTACTGGTACCGAGTCAATGTGTGGGGGTACAGGTTAGTCGAGGTCATTTGTACATGTAGGTAGGGGTAAAGTGACTATGCATAAGATAATAAACAGCAAGTAGCAGCAGTGTAAAAACAAAGGGGGGGGGGGGATTAATGATCAGCAGTCTTATGTCTTGTGGGTAGAAGCTGTTAATAAGGAGCCTTTTGGACCTAGACTTGGCACCCTGGTACCGCTTGCCGTGCAGTAGAGAACAGAGAACAGTCTATAACTTGTGTGACTGGAGTCTTTGACAATTTGTGCACGTGCCTGATCCCCTATCTGTGCACATGCCTGATAGCATCTGCTAAATATATGTATGTGACCAATAAAATGTGATTTGACCAGTCTAGCCATGTGATGCCATCTGAAATGTCAATATTGGAAGAAATACAAAAGAGGAAGTCGACAAGTAGTTTTACAAGGCAGATAGGGGATCAGGCACGTGCAAAGATAGGGGATCAGGCATGTGCACAGATAGAGGATCAGGCACGTGCAAAGATAGGGGATCAGGCATGTGCACAGATAGAGGATCAGGCACGTGCACAGATAGAGGATCAGGCACGTGCACAGATAGAGGATCAGGCACGTGCACAGATAGGGGATCAGGCACGTGCACAGAAAGGGGATCAGGCACGTGCAAAGATAGAGGATCAGTCATGTGCACAGATAGGGGATTAGGCACGTCCACGGATAGGGCTCTACCTTTGAAGAGCACATGCTCTTTGAAGAGCACATGGTATAATTTCCCCCAAAATGCTTTTTTTGTATAATTTATTTGTTGTGTTTGTTCTAGACCCACTGTACACAGTTATGCTGTTTACGGACGAGATGGCTGCCGTTTTACAGGCTCCTAACCAATTGTGCTATTGTGTGTGTTTTTCAMCTTATTTGTAACTTATTTTGTACATAATGTTTCTGCCACCGTCTCTTATGACCGAAARAGCTTCTGGATATCAGGACAGCGATTACTCACCTCGTACTGGACGAAGATTTTTTTCTTTAACGAGTCGGCGSAAAGGATTTACTTCAGACACCCGACAAGGCCCAAATCCCTGTGATTCTCATACAGAAGAAACAGAGACATCGGGGATGTAGGTCGGAGTGCCTACAGCAACAAACCGTTGCTGGCACAAAGACTGCACYCAATGAGCTGTATAAGGCCATAAGCAAACAAGAAAATGTTCATCCAGAGTCGGCGTTCCTAGTGGCCGGGGACTTTAATGCAGGAAAACTTAAATCTATTTTACCTCATTTCTACCAGCATGTTAAATGTGCAACCAGAGGGAAAAAAACTCTAGACCACCTTTACTCCACACACGCRTACAAAGCTCTCCCTCGCCCTCCATTTGGAAAATCTGATCATAACTCTATCCTCCTCATTCCTGCTTACAAGCATTAACTACAGCAGGAAGTACCAGTGACTCACTCGATAAGGAAGTGGTCAGATGACGCAGATGCTAAGCTACAGGATTGTTTTGCTAGCACAGACTGGAATATGTTCCGGGATTCTTCCGATGGCATTGAGGAGTACACCACATCAGTCACTGGCTTCATCAATAAGTGCATCGATGACGTCGTTCCCACAGTGACCGTATGTACATACCCCAGCCAGAAGCCATGGATTACAGGCAACGTCCGCACTGAGCTAAATGGTAGAGCTTCCGCTTTCAAGGAGCGGGACTCTAACCCGGACACTTATAAGAAATCCCGCTATTCCCTCTGATGAACCATCAAACCGGCAAAGCCTGTTTCCGATGGCATTGGGATTCTTCCGATGGCATCGGGATTCTTCCGATGGCATTGAGGAGTACACCACATCAGTCATTGGCTTCATCAATAAGTGCATCGATGATGTCGTCCCCACAGTGACCGTACGTACATGCCCCAAACAGAAGCCATGGATTACAGACAATGTCCGCAGTGAGCTAAATGGTAGAGCTGCCGCTTTCAAGGAGCAGGACTCTAACCCGGACGCTTATAAGAAATCCAGCTATGTCCTCTGATGAACCATCAAACAGGCAAAGCRTCAAAACTATGAGACCAAAAAGCTAAACTCTGCTGTGAGACAGATGATACAGGACTAAGATTGAATCGTACTACACCGGCTCCGACGTTCGTCAGATGTTGCAGGGCTGGCAAACCATTAGACTACAAAGGGAAGCACAGCCGAGAGCTGCCCAGTGACACGAGCCTACCAGACGAGCTAAATAACTTCTATGCTCTCTTCGAGACAAGCAACACTGAAGCAGGCATGAGAGCATCAGCTGTTCCGGACGACTGTGTGATCACTCTCTCAGTAGCCGATGTGAGTAAGACCTTTAACTAGGCAAGTCAGTTAAGAAGAAATTCTTATTTACAATGACGGCCTACCAAATTTCAAAAGCCTGGGATAAATAAAAATAAATATAAAAACACAATATAAATATAAATATAGGACAAAACACACATCACAACAAGAGAGACAACACAACACTACATAAAGAGAGACCTAAGACAGCAACATAGCATGGCAGCAACACATGACAACACAGCATGGTAGCAACACAACATAACAACAACATGGTAGCAACACAAAACATGGTACAAACATTATTGGACATAGTCAACAGCACAAAGGTCAAGAAGGTGGAGACAACAATACACAAAGCAGCAACAACTGTCAGTAAGAGTGTCCATGATTGAGTCTTTGAATGAAGAGATTGAGATAAAACTGTCCAGTTTGAGTATTTACATACAACGGGTGTTGTATGTGGAGGATAAGGGCTGCAGTAGATGTCTCAGATAGGGGGAGTGAGGCCTAAGAGGGTTTTATAAATAAGCATCAACCAGTGGGTCTTGCGACAGGTATACAGAAATGACCAGTTACAGAGGAGTATAGAGCGCAGTGATGTGTCCTATAAGGAGCATTGGTGGCAAATCTGATGGCCAAATGGTAAAGAACATCTAGCCGCTCGAGAGCACCCTTACCCGACGATCTATAAATTACATCTCCGTGATCTAGCATGGGTAGGATGGTCATCTGGATCAGGGTTAGTTTGGCAGCTGGGGTGAAAGAAGAGTGATTACGATAGAGGAAACCAAGTCTATATTTAACCTTAGCCTGCAGCTTTGATATGTGTTGAGAGAAGGACAGTGTACCGTCTAGCCATACTCCCAAGTACTTGTATGAGGTGACTACCTCAAGCTCTAAACCCTCAGAGGTAGTAATCACACCTGTGGGGAGAGGGGCATTCTTCTTACCAAACCACATGACCTTTGTTTTAGAGGTGTTCAGAACAAGGTTAAGGGTAGAGAAAGCTTGTTGGACAATAAGAAAGCTTTGTTGTAGAGCGTTTAAACTTGCTCCTCTCATCAGTGCCGGATTTGGGCATTCCGGACTCAGGCCAAACGTTCACCCTCTTTGTGGCTGAAAAAGGTGGCTACATGACCTCAGTGCTGATACAACATCGTCAGAAACCTGTAGGCAACTATTTGAATTAACTGGATGATGTGGGGTTGGGATGGGGTCCCTGTCTCAGAGCTATGCAGGCTACTTACGTCGACGTGTCAATGGTGGCATCGCTTGTTCTCGACCAATATCTTACTATCAAGTGTCCACATGCTGTTCATACTCTTTTAACAATGAATCGAGTTGYGCAGGTCACAGCTGCTCATTGAAACAAGTGGTCAACTGTGTTGGAGACTCCTAACATCATCATACAACGTGACACACCATGTAATCCAGCTACTCTGATCCTTCCTCCAGATACCACATTACCTGAACACGACTGTTGTGAGTTGGTTTTGGATCAGCTCTCTGATGGGTTTATTAAGAGTCATCCGTTGGAAAACCCTGAGTTTATCTTATACACAGATGGTTCAAGCACTGTGGAGAGTGGTGTGAGGAAGGCAGGCTGGGCAGTAACTACAATGGACAATGTGATAGTGACAGGCATGTTCACTGCAGGAACATCAGCACAGGTGCACGGATATGGTGGCTTTGACAGAAGCATGCAAACAGGCTGAAGGAAAAACAACTAATATCGACACAGACTCAAGCTTCTGGTGATTTTGGAAAAATATGGAAAAACAGAGGATTCATGACATCACTGGGAGCTCCTGTGAAGAATGGATCAGAGGTGATGGCTCTACTGAATGCTCTCCAGTTACCTGGACAAGTTGCAATTTTGAAAATGAAAGCTCATGAAAACGAAAAATATTTACAGAAGAGAGTAAAGGTAATGATCTGGCTGACAGAGCTGCCAAGGAGGCTGCCAAGAGAACACCTCTGTCACCTAAACTGATTAGGAGTTGCACCTTGGATACATTGCAACACATTAGAGACATGCCACGCAGTGCACCAAAATTTGAAGTGTGGGAATGGATGGCTGCAGGATGCAAACTCAATCAAGAAGGTGTGTGGAAATACAACCGGAGATGTGTAGCGCCAAATGCACTCTTACCCTACTTGGTGACACAGATCCACTCTTTGGGACACATTGGTGTGGACAAGATAGTTTATCGTTTTGTGGGCAAACGGTGGAATCCTGGTGTGCGGAAAGTGGCTGAGGCTGTTGTGGTGAATTACAACGTTTGTATGGAAAACACCACCAAGGGACGAGTGAAAGTACAGACACGATGAGCGCTTGCCCCACCAGGAGCCTTCAGACATCTACAGCTTGATTATATCACGCTGCCCAAATGTAAAGGACAGGAAGATGTGCTGGTTGTTGTTGATCGTTTCACACGATGGGTTGAAGCCTACGCTACTAAGTAAGGAACTRCACAACACACAGCTAAAATTCTGATTCGAGAAATCATTCCCAGATGGGATTTCCAGAACAATTAGATTCCGACCAAGGCACTCATTACACAGGGAAAGTGTGTCAGGAGGTAGCTCGTCTTCTGAACATAGACTGGCAACTACACTGCCCTTCCCATCCTCAATCGAGTGGACAGGTAGAATGCATCYTTGAAAGAGAGACTTTCAAAGATGCATCAAGAAGGGATAGCATGGCCGGATGCATTGCCTACGGTATTATGTAGTATACGGGCAATACATAACAAAACCACAGGATTGAGTCCGTTTGGGGTCGTCACAGGTCGACCCATGTCACTACCAGGCACGTTAGATTTGAGAAAAGCAGACGTTCACTTYATGAGTGACACAATACTTAACTATTGCATTCAACTCTCCAATGCAGTAGGGGAAGCAGACAGACAAGTAAAAGAGGCGTGGGGAATAACTCCCGAGGGCGGGACATGACGTAGTACCAGGACAGTGGGTGATGGTAAAAAAATATGTAACAGAGACATTAGGGCCAAAATGGGAAGGTCCTTATCAAGTTTTGCTCATAACGAGGTCATAAAAGTCCAGGGAAAATCACAATGGATACTGTACATGTCACTCATTGCAAGGTTGTCCATGTTGATGACAAAGCGGAGYCTGGAGAATAAAGAACTGATTGACAATCAATCGGGGGTCAATCTCGGGTGAAGAAGCATAGTAAGATGATCAGAATCTGATAAGCTTCTATGTTGTTCACCACAGTCATCATGTTAGGGATATCTAGGTGAAATGTCCAACTTTTTCCTGAAAATTGAGACATGCTTACTTAGGAAAGTCTACGTGAAATATCAATTTCTCTTGAAACCAGGACATGTTGCTTTCACTTTTTTGTTTCCTTCGTTACAGGTTATGAGAAGCTACCGTCTGAAGCTGCAGCAATATCCCTTTCACCAAGGACTGTACCTGAAATGATACAAGATCACCGGTGAAGTGTTCATTAGAGAAGCCCTTATCAACCAGTGGAACGGAAGAAGAAATCTTCACTACTGGCAGACCGTCAGAATATAATTTCTAATAGTTATCTATGTGGGACTGATACCAGTGTGGAAGAGCTGGTCACTTTTAAACAGGTCAACATTCACAAGGCCGCAGGGCCAGACGGATTACCAGGATGTGTACTCCGAGCATGCGCTGACCAATTGGCAAGTGTCTTCACTGACATTTTCAACCTGTCCCTGACTGAGTCTGTAATACCAACGTTTCAAGCAGACCACCATAGTCCCTGTGCCCAAGAACACTAAGATAACCTGCCTAAATGACTACCGACCCGTAGCACACGTTTGTAGCCATGAAGTACTTTGAAAGGCTGGTCATGGTTCACATCAACACCATTATCCCAGAAACCCTAGACCCACTCCAATTTGCATACCGCCCCAACAGATCCACAGATGATGCAATCTCTATTGCACTCCACACTGCCCTTCCCCACCTGGACAAAAAGAACACCTACGTGAGAATGCTATTCATTGACTACAGCTCAGCTTTCAACACCATAGTGCCCTCAAAGCTCATCACTAAGCTAAGGACCCTCGCTCTACACACCTCCCTTTATAACTGGATTCTGGACTTCCTGGCCCCTAGGGGGTAAGGGTAGGCAACAATGCCACGCTGATCCTCAACACTGGGGCCCCTCAGGGGTGTGTACTTAGCCCCCTCCTGTACTCCCTGTTCAACCACGACTGCGTGGCCAAACACGACTCCAACACCATCATTAAGTTTGCCGACGACACAACAGTGGTAGGCCTGATCACCAACAACGATGAAACAGCCTATAGGGGGGAGGTCAGAGACCTGGCAGTGTGGGGCCAGGATAACAACTTGTCCCTTAACCTCACTAGGGTATGTGGGACGGTAGCGTCCCACCTCGTCAACAGCCAGTGAAACTGCAGGGCGCCAAATTCAAAACAACAGAAAATCCCATAATTAAAATTCCTCAAACATACATGTATTTTACACCATTTTAAAAGATACACTTGTTATAAGTCCAGCCACAAGTGTCCGATTTCAAAAAGGCTTTACGACGAAAGCCAAGTCACAGAAAAACACAGCCATTTTTTCCAGCCAAAGAGAGGGAGTCACAAAAGCAGAAATAGAGATAAAAGTTTAATCACTAACCTTTTTGATGATCTTCATCAGATGACACTCATAGGACTTCCATGTGACACAATACATGTATTGTTTTGTTTGGTAAAGTTCATATTTATATCCAAAAATCTGAGTTTAATTGGCGCGTTATGTTCAGTAGTTCCAAAACATCCGGTGATTTTGCAGAGAGCCACATCAATTTACAGAAATACCATAATAAAACATTGATAAAAGATACAACTGTTATGCATTGGAATTTTAGATCCACTTCTCCTTAATGCAACCGCTGTGTGTCAGATTTTAAAAAACCTTTACGGAAAAAGCACACCATGCATATAATCTCGAGTACAGCGCTCAGCACGACAAATCAAGCCAAACAGATATCCGCCATTTTGGAGTCAACAAAGTCAGAAATACATTAATTAAATTCACTACCTTTTGATGATCTTCATCAGAATGCACTCCCAGGAATCCCAGTTTCCACATAAATGTTGTTTTGTTCGATAATGTCTATCATTTATGTTGAAATACCTCCTTGTTGTTCGCGGTTCAGTACACAATCCAAACTCACGATGTGCATGCAAGTCCAGCGGAAAGTACGACGAAAAGTCCAAAAAGTTATATTACAGTCCGTAAAACATGTCAAACGAAGTATAGAATCAATCTTTAGGATGTTTTTAACATAAATCTTCAATAATGTTTCCAACCGGAGAATTCCTTTGTCTGTAGAATTGCAATGGAACAGAGCTCGCTCTTACGTGAACGCGCCAGACTGAGCTCGTGGCTCTCTGGCAGACCTCTGACTCATTCCCCTCTCAATCGCCCCCACTTCACAATAGAAGCATCAAACAAGGTTCTAAAGACTGTTGACCTTTAGTGGAAGCCTTAAGAAGTGCAATGTGACCCCATAGACACTGTGTATTCGATAGGCCAAGAGTTGAAAAACTACAAACCTCAGATTTCCCACGTCCTGGTTGGATTTTCTCAGGTTTTTGCCTGCCATATGAGTTCTGTTATACTCACAGACATCATTCAAACAGTTTTAGAAACTTCAGAGTGTTTTCTATCCAAATCTAATTATATGCATATTCTAGCTTTATGGCTGAGTAGCAGGCAGTTCATTTGGGCACGCTTTTTCATCCAAAATCCCAATGCTTCCCCCTACCCTAGAGAAGTTAACGTGATCAAGACAAAGGAGATGACTGTGGACTACAGGAAAAGGAAGACCGAGCACTTCCCCATTCTCATCGACAGGGCTGTATGGAGCAGGTGAGAGTTTCAAGTTCCTTGGTGTCCACATCACCAACAAACTATCATGGTCCAAACACATCTGTCACGATCGTCAAAGGGAGAGGAGAGGACCAAGGCGCAGCTGTGAAAAATACATCTTCTCTTTATTTAGAAGAAGAAAAACTAAACAAAACAACAAATAGACGAACGTGACGCTATAAATGACTAAGTGCAAAAACATGCAACATAGACACAGACATAGCAAACTACCCATACAAGCCTACTGCTATGGCTGCCTTAAATATGGCTCCCAATCAGAACAATGAATGACAGCTGTCTCTGATTGAGAACCAATCCAGGCAGCCATAGACATAACTAGACAACTATACTCTACTCTGCCCCATACACATACAACACCCCATAGACTAGACAAAAACACACAAAAACAACCCACCCAACTCACGCCCTGACCAACTAAATAAATAAAAGAAAAAGGAACAATAGGTCAGGAACGTGACAACATCAAGACAGTCGTGAAGAGGGCACGACAATGCCTATTCCCCCTCATGAGACTGAAAAGATTTGGCATGGGTCCTCAGATCCTCAAAAAGTTCTACAGCTGCACCATCGAGAGCATCCTGACTGGTTGCATCATCGCCTGGTATGGCAACTGCTCGGCCTCCGACCGCAAGGCACTTTAATTATTTGTTATTTTTCTATTTTTCCAAAATGTTTGTATTTTTTGTATTTATTTATTTTTTACTTCAGTTTATTTTTGTAAATATTTTCTTAACACTTAAAACTGCATTGTTGGTTAAGGGCTTGTAAGTAAGCATTTCTGTAAGGTCTACTACACCTGTTGTATTCAGCACGTGACAAATACAATTTGATTTAATTTGGAAGTCATTGTTAATTTATTTTGCTTCAGAACCTAAAAAGTTGCGAGTCTTCATTGTTGACCAACAGCATTGCCGAGCAAAGGTGGGCGTGCATATCCAGATTAGTGACCAAAAAGATTTCCTCCAGTTTAGCAATCTACTACTGACTCATCTTTACCAGAACAATAGGCTACATGGCGATGTAATAGATMATTTATATTTCAGATAGGCCTAGTTTAGCTGGCTACTGGCTATATAACTAAAGATAAGCAGCTGGCAAGGTATTTCACATGCCAAACAATACCGGCTGTATGGGAGAGTGAATTTAGTCATGTGGTCAGAGGGGTAATTGGAGAGTTGCTGTAAGTGCTGCTGAGCAGCGTGTGACTGACTGACTCCTACAAAACTGTCTGTCTTGTCTGTTTCCATTAGCTTCCACTGTTTAACCCCAAAAATCAGTGTATGAAATTATAATGTGTCATCATCGTGTAGTAACATGCAACTGATTATTCCTGTTCTGGGACAATAATAATTTTGGACGAACAGAGGAAGTCATGTTATGAGCACCCTCTAGTGGTAGCCTTGAGGATAAAACCAACCTAACACAAGTGGTACTGTGACTRTGCACTACATCAAATCAAATCATATAAAATGTTATTGGTCACATACACATGGTTAGCAGATGTTATTACGAGTGTAGCGAAATGCTTGCGCTTCTAGTTCCGAGTGCAGCAACTAACAAGTATCAAGTAATATCTAACAATTATACAACAAATGCCTAATACACACAAATCTATTAAGATTTTCTGGGCTAACAATGTAAAAAATAAAACATTWAAAAAAAAAWTGTGCACGGTTTCCTAAGGACTAGAAGCGAGGCAACCCTCTCTGTCGGCGCCATAGTCTGTTATAACAGCCTCCACTCTTCTGGGAAGGCTTTCCACAAGATGTTGGAACATTGCTGTGGAGACTTGCTTCCATTAAGCCACAAGAGCATTAACGAGGTCGGGCACTGATGTTGGGTGATTAGGTCTGGCTTGCAGTCGGCGTTCCAATCCATCTCAAATGTGTTCGATGGGGTTGAGGTCAGGGCTCTGTGCAGGCCAGTCAAGTTCTTCCACACTGATCTCAACAAACCATTTCTGTATAGACCTGGCTTTGTGCCCGGGGGCATTGCATGCTGAAACAGGAAAGGGCCTTCCCAAACTGTTGCCACAAAGTTGGAAGCACAGAATCGTCTAGAATGTCATTGTATGCTGTTGCACTACATTTCCCTTCACTGGAACTAAGRGGTTTAGCTCGAACCATGAAAAACAGCCCCAGACCATTACTCCTCCTCCACGTCTCAGTCGGCACTATGCATTCAGGCAGGTAGCATTTTCCTGGCATCCGCCAAACCCAAATTAGTTGATCRGACTGCCAGAGAAAGCGTTTCCACTGCTCCAGAGTCCAATGGCGGTGAGCTTTACACCATTCCAACCGATGCTTTGCATTGTGCATGGTAATCTTAGGCTTGTGTGTGGTTGCTCCCCCATGGAAACCCATTTCATGAAGCTCCCGATGAACAGTTCTTGTGCAGACATTGCTTCCTGAGGCAGTTTGGAAACCGGTAGTGAGTGTTGCAACCGAGGACAGGCAATTTTTACGTGCTACGCGTTGTTGCTCCTAGACATTTCCACAATAAAAGCACTTACCAGTTGACCTGGGCAGCTCTAGCAGGGCAGAAATTTGAGTAACTGACTTGTTGGAAAGGTGTCCTTCTATGACAGTGCCAMAGAAGTCCYTGAGCTCTTCAGTAAGGACATTCTACTGCCAATGTTTGTCTATGTGATTGCATGGCTGTGTGCTCAATTTCAACAATGGGTGTGGCTGAAAACAGCTGGATCCACTAATTTGAAAGGGCGTCCACATACTTTTGTATATATAGTGTAACTACCACTTATACATAAGAATTATATATTTGTTCTTGTATCCTTCTAGCTCATGTTATGATGTTATCATCTTACTGACTTGCCGAATTTTGTTGTTCCCACAAACAAGTCTTGGCTCTGTAGGGTGTGTGAGGGTCTTTCTGTAGTATTGTCTGTCTGTGTCTGTCTGTGTCTGTCTGTGTCTGTCTGTGTCTGTCTGTGTCTGTCTGTGTCTGTCTGTGTCTGTCTGTGTCTGTCTGTGTCTGTCTGTGTCTTAACCACCTGACCCTAAGAAGAGTAGCCGTGTGGATTTGGCCACACGGCTGGATGCGGAGAGGCAAGGACAGCCAAGGTAAAGCACAGACACTGCCACTGACTGTCAAGGGCAGGCAGCCAGGCTCAGGGTTAACATAAGACAGACATCTGGGACTAGAGCAAGGGCCAACCCACCCCTCTCCTCATCTCAGTATTGGTCCGTCCCACAGACAGAAGGCACAGTTTTTTAAGGCACCTGCAAGTTTCTGGACATTTATTGGGGGAATGGCCCTAGCCCTCACCCTCAAATCCCTCACCCTCAAAGGTCCCAGACGTGCTCAATGCTATTGAGATCCGGGCTCTTCGCTGGCCATGGCAGAACACTGACATTCCTGTCTTGCAGGAAATCACGCACAGAACAAGCAGTATGGCTGGTGGCATTGTCATGCTGGAGGGTCATGTCAGGATGAGCCTGCTGGAAGGGTACCACATGTGGGAGGAGGATGTTTTCCCTGTAACGCACAATGTTGAGATTGCCTGCAATGACAACAAGCTCAGTCCGATGATGCTGTGAAACACCGCCCCAGACCATGATGGACCCTCCACCTCCAAATCGATGCCGCTCCAGAGTACAGGCCTCGGTGAAGAGCACTTTTTGCCAGTCCTGTCTGGTCCAGCGACGGTGGGTTTGTGCCCATAGGCGATGTTGTTGCCGGTGATGTCTGGTTTGGACCTGCCTTACAACAGGCTTACAAGCCCTCAGTCCAGCCTCTCTCAGCCTATTGCGGACAGTCTGAGCACTGATGGAGGGATTGTGCGTTCCTGGTGTAACTCGGGCAGTTGTTGTTGCCATCCTGTATCTGTCCCGCAGGTGTGATGTTCGGATGTAGAACAGTTCGGATGTACCGATCCTGTGCAGGTGTTGTTACACGTGGTCTGCCACTGCGAGGACAATCAGCTGTCCGTCCTCTCTCCCTGTAGTGCTGTCTTAGGCGTCTCRCAGTACGGACATTGAAATGTATTGCCCTGGCCACATCTGTAGGCCTCGTGCCTCCTTGCAGCATGCCTAAGGCACGTTCACGTAGATGATCAGGGACCCTGGGCATCTTTCTTTTGGTGTTTTTCAGAGTCAGTAGAAAGGCCTCTTTAGTGTCCTAAGTTTTCATAACTGTGACCTTAATTGCCTRCCGTCTGTAAGCTGTTAGTGTCTTAACGACAGTTCACAGGTGCATGTTCATTAATTGTTTATGGTTCATTGAACAAGCATGGGAAACAGTGTTTAAACCCTTTACAATGCAGATCTGTGAAGTTATTTAGATTTTTACGAATTATCTTTGAAAGACAGGGTCCTGAAAAAGGGACGTTTATTTTTTTGCTGAGTTTATGTAGGGTAGGAAGTCGAGTGCCATTTGGGACGTAAAAATAGATTTTCACTATTGCAGTTCATGTGACTTAAAGAATTACAACAGTGCTCGCTGGCTGCACTGATGCATAGTTAACGTTTAATTGGGGTATGGAGGAGTGATTCTATTTTAATATTTAATKTAACTAGGTTAAGAACAAATTCTTATTTACAATGACGGCTTACACCAGCCAAACGTACACTTCCCTGTGGGACTCCCAATCACGGCTGGTTGTGATACAGCCTGGATTTGAACCAGGGTGTTTGTAGTGACGTTTCATGTGTTGAGATGTGGTGCCTTAGACCACTGCTCCACTCGGGAGCCAATACTTGGGAAGCCAAAATGATAAAAGCCCTGTGGTGGAGGGAGGGTTACTCCTCTGAGAATCCCCAGTGACCTAAAACTGCCATATTGGGAAGTACATGTGACATTATGACACTAACTAGAAATGCATGGTCAGAGTGAAATTCTGAATACAAATGGAAATTCCAGCAGCAAACATAGCATTTGTCATAGGAAGGAAGTGAGGACATGGCATACAGTACTTGCCTGATATCTCACAAACACACACGCGCACACACACACACACACACACACACACACACACACACACACACACACACACACACACACACACAACACACACACACACACACACACACACACACACACACACACACACACACACATACAATTAAGCAGATCTAGGTAATTCAAGGAGATGGTTAGTGGAGAAAGTGCCGTATAATGAGTGGGCGTCCCCCCCCGGCAGAGTTCACACACATTTTATGTAAATGAATCACATTAATATGAATGTTGCAGCAATAATCACCCTGTGTGAGACAGGAGATCTTCAGTGTAGAAAAGAGGGATCTGCATTTATGGACATTCTAAGAGAGAGGAGAGTAACACACATATGGGCTTCATCCCAAATGGCACCCTATTTAGGGCCCATAGGATTCTGGTCAAAGCTAGTGGACTATGTAGGGTAGGAAGTCGAGTGCCATTCGGGACGTAAAAATGGATTTTCACTATTGCAGTTCATGTGACTTATAGAATTGAAACAGTGCTCGCTGGCTGCACAGTTCATGTTTAAATGGGGGATGGAGGAGTGATTGTATATTAGATGTATTTTAAATTTTAAATKTAACCTTTATTAAACTAGGCAAGTCAGTTAAGAACACATTTTTATTTAAAATTACAGCCTACACCAGCACGACGCTGAGCCAAATGTGCGCCGCTCTGTGGGACTCCCAAACCAGGGTGTCTGTAGTGATGCCTCAAGCTCTGAGATACAATGCCTTAGACCATTGAAGCCACTCAAGAGCCCAGATCACTAATTATCACAGGCAGCGACCACACCGTCCAAACATCCATGACACGTCCATGAAATTGGAATGAACGACAAATMTTGTTGGATGTTGACAATTAGTAGTCTGACTTACGTTTGAAAGGAAAAAGACCTTTGCGACCCTGAACGCACACCAAATAGAATCGACAGGGTTGTTGAAAATGTTGAAAAGTGTTCTAACATTGTTATAAAGGGACATACTATTCAATTGACTGAAATGACGCAACCTTCCAACCCAGGTAGAAGGGAGGGCCAGGGAGTTGGCTTAGTGAGCAGCAGACAGAAGGCCCACCAGTCTGTCGGAGGCCAGTTGTTGGCCTAGTCAGTAGGCAGTCTCACCAAGCTGCCTGAATGACAATTGGCACTAATTGGTAGCTTGCCTGCCAGTCTCTCCACTGGGGGTCCAGATGAATAGAGGGGAGAATGACGGTGGAGAACCCATTTGCACATGGTTATGTATGTATGTCCTGTCCACACAGACGCTGACACACACACAGATGCACGCACGCTCAAATACACACGCTGACACACACAAATGACCTGTCCATACAGACGTTAACACTCACACACACAAACGCACGCAAGCACAGGCTTTCAGACAGATCGGTTACCTCCTCTATCAAAAACACTGTGCTCCTGTTCCCTAGCCATATGTGACCCATATTGCACGTTGCAGTGTTTCCACATGGAGTAACCTAATCGAACAACATRAAACTAAAATATATCAGTTGAGCCGGGATGTGCAGACTTGAGATCCTCACGAATCTAGACTAAGTCTAGGGTGTATTCACGGTTGGCCACAGTATTCACCCCCTTTGGCATTTTTCCTATTTTGTTGCCTTACAACCTGGAATTAAAATTGATTTTGGGGGGTTTGTATCATTTGATTTACACAATATGCCTACCGCTTTGAAGATGCAAAATTTTATTTTATTGTGAAACAAAAAAGAAATAAGACAAAAAACGAAAACTTGAGCGTGCATAACTATTCACCCCCCCCAAAGTCAATACTTTGTAGAGTCACCTTTTGCAGCAATTACAGCTGCAAGTCTCTTGGGATATGTCTCTATAAGCTTGGCACATCTAGCCACTGGGATTTTTGCCCATTCTTCAAGACAAAACTGCTCCAGCTCCTTCAAGTTGGATGGGTTCCGCTGGTGTACAGCAATCTTTAAGTCATACCACAGATTCTCAATTGGATTGAGGTCTGAGATTTGACTAGGCCATTCCAAGACATTTAAATGTTTCCCCTTAAAACACTCGAGTGTTGCTTTAGCATTATGCTTAGGGTCATTGTCCTGCTGGAAGGTGAACCTCCGTCCCAGTCTCAAATCTCTGGAAGACTGAAACAGGTTTCCTTCAAGAATTTCCCTGTATTTAGCTCCATCCATCATTCCTTAAATTCTGACCAGTTTCCCAGTCCCTGCCGATGAAAAACATCCCAACAGCATGATGCTGCCACCACCATGCTTCACTGTGGGRATGGTGTTCTCGGGGTGATGAGAAGTGTTGGGTTTGTGCCAGACATAGCGTTTTCCTTGATGGCCAAAAGGCTACATTTTTGTCTCATCTCATCTGAGTATGTTCTTCCATATGTTTGGGGAGTCTCCCACATGCCTTTTGGCAAACACCAAATGCGTTTGCTTATTTTTGTCTTCAAGCAATGTCTTTTTTCTGGTCACTCTTCCGTAAAGCCCAGCTCTGTGGAGTGTACGGCTTAAAGTGGTCCTATGGACAGATACTCCAATCTCCGCTGTGGAGCTTTGCAGTTCCTTCAGGGTTATCTTTGGTCTCTTTGTTGCCCCTCTGATTAATGCCCTCCTTGCCTGGTCTGTGAGTTTTGGTGGGCGGCCCTCTCTTGGCAGGTTTGTTGTGGTGCCTTATTCTTTCCATTTTTTAATAATGGATTTAATGGTGCTCCATGGGATGTTCAAAGTTTCTGATATTTTTTTAGAACCCAACCCTGATCTGTATTTCTCCACAACTTTGTCCCTGACCTGTTTGGAGAGCTCCTTGGTCTTCATGGTGCCACTCGCTTGGTGGTGCCTCTTGCTTAGTRGTGTTGCAGACTCTAGGGCCTTTCATAACAGGTGTATATTTCCTGAGATCATGTTACAGATCATGTGATACTTGGATTGCACACAGGTGGACTTTATTTCAATAATAATGTGACTTCTGAAGGTAATTGGTTTCACCAGATCTTATTTAGGGGCTTCATAGCAAAGCGGTGAATACATATGCACACACCACTTTTCCGTTTTTCTTCTTTTTTTCTTCTTCTTCTTCTATTTTATTTTTCACTTCACCAATTTGGACTATTTTGTGTATGTCCATTACATGAAATCCAAATAAAAATCCATTTAAATTACAGGTTGTAATGCATCAAAATAGGAAAAACACCAAGGGGGATGAATACTTTTGCAAGGCACTGTATAGGATTTAGTTTATTGGTATTTGTCTGGGCTGATTACGCCCTGATGCTCTGTTTTGGTATCACTCAGCGGTGTGTAACACTAAGCCCCTCAGCTCTTGTTCATTCCCTGTATGTTGTCCAGCCCGGCCTAGTCTGCAGATTATTCCAGATTAGCACTGCTGTCGGACACCCTGAGGGTAATCCCTCTCTGTACGCTGGATGACACAGACAGACAGACAGGGAGCAGACTGGAGGGCACAGACGTCTGAGCGGCACAGCTGGGATGGGTTGGGCAAAGCTACAGTAGGCTAGGCTGGCCTGGCACCTTCTCCCTGCCCTGTCCTTGGGTTTGCGGAGCTAGCAGCACACCAAGATGACCTCATTGGCATGGTAACCATGCCATGCTCGGGTAGTGGAAGGAGAGAAGGTGATACTCGTGACTGGTGACTTGCAGATGCCGAGGCCCAGCGTTAYGTCTAAATCACGATTTATGAAATTGTTTGGATGGCTGACCATTTGTGGGCAATCACAAGGGTCAAGCAGACCTGATCTGTGGTAATTTCGAGGAAGCGATGTTCCCACAAATGTCCTGGGGTTACTGACGCCAGGAGTTGTCTGAACTTGAAATCGACACAATTAATGTTACTGTGTGAATTAAATTGTCATGTTTGAATTGTTTCAAGAGTTCATAAAGAGATACAAATGTTTATATTTTATTGCACTGTAAGTGCTATGGATTTATTGTTTAAAGGGAAACTGTTATTTTGTTCGTCAGACGGCGGATAGTTCAAAGAGGAGCGACACAGGGGTGTAACTCCTATCATTTAAATTGAGTTGATTAGATTACAATCTGGGTGTGTTGTTCCTGTCTTTTTGTTTTTACATTTTATTTATTTAACCTTTATTTAACTAGGCAAGTCAGTATTTACTAGCAAAGTGCAAGAWAATATTCCTTCAGGTTGAGGGTGAGTTCCTGCTTGAATTTGGTTAACATGGCAGTGAATTTAGTTATACTTTGAGAACTTGCTTCCAAGCTCCTGTGTGTATCAGAAACACATAGTTTTTTCTCTTAGAGATGATTCTGAACTGAAGAAACGTGTAACCGTTGTTAAATCCTAGCCTATTGGTGATAGTCATTTACTCTGTGTTATTCGGTAATGTATCATGTATTTCAGGTACCCTGCAATTATTTGAGTGTTAGTTGAATTGAGTAAATGCATTCCTCATTTAACAAAGTAATTATTTGATTGACTATGCGTTCATAATTTAGTAGGTCTATTGGTAGTTGTTATATAAACTACAAGTGCCTGGGTACCACCTTGACATCTCTGATCTGCTTGCCTCAATAAATGAATGCTATAACATTGGTCGGCAGGATTAGCTATTTGTATCTAGTCTCTTAATAATTGCATAACATTATTGTCATACTGAGAGGTGATGTAAGGCTCGCTACCTTGACTAGATCATCCAGAGACGTACAGGTTCTGTTGCATTTATTCACATAATRTTGGAGTCAGATTGATAAATGCAGTTTATTATTATATTCAACATAATTTCTACATAATGGTTGAATAATTTCCACCCTCCTACATAATGGTGACCCCTCCTCAGTTAATGGGGCTTTCAATATCCAACTATACTCTTCTTAACCAGGAGACAGGCCCAGACACCTACTCTGATCCAGCTCTGATCCGGATAAAACACAATTAAATTCAGGCAGGGCTTTCGAGATGCAAGGGTGAGCCGCAGTGTCTTTCACATAACCCCCTAGATTCACCCCATCTCAACTCATCCACTGCTATGTTCGACAGGGCTGCTTCTCTGACTGCAGCGAGTGGTGTGTTCTCTCAGGGGAAATCCCTGTCTGACACATTCATCCCCGCCCACCTCCTCACACCTCCCACCTCCACTTCCTTTGATCGGAGCTAAAACACTTAGCCAGGTTAACGATCGAGCCCCAGAGCAGACACRGGCTCTTCTTGAATGCCACACACCTGTACACACCTACACAAATCTCTCCACTTTCCTGGAATTTGTCTCTCTTTTCTTTCTCTATATCACATTTTTTCATTACATGTTGAATTCAATTTAAAGTGGTGGTGGTGGTGATGGTGATGGTGATGATGGCGATAATGAAAATCTGAAGAGGAGGAAGATTTGTTTTTACACATCAACAGCTATGTGAAGTTGTAGTTACTGTAATCAGCTACTGTAAATGAACAAGCATCCAAATGTACTACTAAATGTTGATGCTTAAATCCAGACAGGAACTAATGCCCAGAATTTGCATAAAACCCCTAGTGCGGGGATCATCAACCAAATTCAGCCGCGGGCCAATTTCTTCTTGAGAGGGTGGTTATGGGGCCGGAACATAAATACAATCATTTGTAGACTCCAAATTGACCGCAAGAAGCCCAAGCAGATGTAATATTTGACAAAAACACAATCATTTCAAACCTTGCTTACATTTGTATATGATCACATCTCTCTATTACGCATGGAAATACTTGGGAACAGATTTCCAAAATTCAAATCACTTGCCGTTGATTTCCTGCTGTTTTTACAGTCTTTTATGTCCAACTATGAAACAAAATAATAATAATATTTWAAAAAAAATTGCTCAGTTGGGGACCCTGGCCTAGTGTATCTTTCTATGCTATAACCACGCCATGATCTATTGGTGCCACATACTACAGCCTACCTGCCAATCTAGAAAAATAGATGCCCTTTCCAAATCAACCATTATGTCCTTCAGAAAAGTCACCCAAAACCACATTGATATAATGACGTTTAGTTTTTTCCCGATAGGGTCCTTCTAAAATATGAATTTGTTGTTTTCCCCCCTCTCCTCTTGGCTGTGTTGTGTAACATTTGTCTCTAAAAATGTCAGGCAGGATTAGGGCAGCCGTAGTGAGGGCCTGCTGCCTGCGTTTGATAATGGGCGCCCTGCTGGGGCCCGGGCTGGGGCTAGAGGGTCACGCTCGGCTTCCCTCGCAGTGGGGGTCGGCATGCTGTCACTCTGAGATATGGAGACATTTCTCCATTTATTCATGTGGAGCCCTGGGCCAGAGAGCAGGAGAGCAGGTTCACGGGAAAGGAGGGAGGAGGTCGAATGCTGCTTTAACGTAAAGTGGACACACAAAACCACTCTCTTAGGTCGATAGGAAGGGATGTAGGGGGAGCATGGTGACCCGGTGAGGCATGGGTACCTGATGTGTGAGGTGGTGTCATGACGGACTGATGACAACAACATCAACAAAACAAGGGATGTGCATTGGGATTCCCTGCGGAGGATTTTGGTTCCTATAATGTTCCTGTAATGTTAGAGGTAATGTTAACCTAGTACCTGGGGCGGCAGGTAGCCTAGTGCTTAGAGCGTTGGGCCAGTAACTGAAAGATTGCTATATCGAATCCCCGAGCTAACAAGGTAAAAATCTGTCGTTCTGCCCCTGAACAAGGCACTGTTCCTAGGCCGTCATTGTAAATAAGAATTTGTTCTGAACTGACTTGCCTAGTAAAATAAATATAAATAAAACCTGCTAGTATTGCTGGATTGGCCCTGGATGTGTCATTTGGGTCTCTGGGAGCTTCTGAATGAGCTATTTATACGTTGACTAAGGATTGTCAAATCAAACTTTAATTAAAGTACATTTTAAACGTCTCAAACCAATGTCATTTGCTATTCACTGACTAGTGAGAAGTTGAGAACAGATCCAAGTCCGTCTCACAGCCTGTGAGTAGGAAGACATACTGTCTGTTAACATACTACCTCAGCTGTGTTGGTGTCTGAGTGCACTCATTAAGCCACACTATGACATTCATATAGCTTCATTTTCATGAATTAAATTCAAATCAATATTGAGAGTTCTCTTGTGTGTTATGAAACCACTGACATCTCATTCGTATAGTTGTCAACACTGTACTGTTTCACCACCTGCTAAATGTTGTATGTCTGCCCACGTCTTTGCTTATATAACATATCCACTGAAGCAGAGGGTATAGAAGGAAAGGAGAGAGAGAAGGTGGTCCATAGAGAGTAATCACTCCACCTAGTGTCCTCAAAACCCATGTTTGCTCCTTTGAGGTTAATCCCTTCAAGAGGGAAGAAAGCTCATAAACCTACTTCAGCATGATATCGTTATTCTTCTCACTGCATTGAAGTTGGCCGCGTATCTGTAAAGTGAGTTCACCAACAGGCCAGTCAGAGGGAAAGCAGTGGAAAAGGCGTTCCACTTATTTTTACACAGTGCATCATCAAACATGAACACACGGCATCTCTCACGGCAACACAAACAGAGCTTCGAACAGCCATGTTACAGCTTAACTTCCTGGCGCCTTGGCAGTGGCCTGGTGGGTTGTGGGTAGTGGCTGAGATCCGAGGAAAGTAGCCATTCAAAGTGGTTTCTAATCCTGCTGTCACAGTGCCTGGGGACAACAACACCACCACAGCCCATGGGGAACCTAAGATAGAGGAGGACCCTAGCTAGGCTCGAGCCTCGCCACTTCCTTTTCTGATGACGGCTGAGCTACTGTAATGCCCCTGTGGTTAAAATAATGAGCTGGCCACAGTGGTGCAAAAATAACACACGGGCCTATGTGACTTTTCTCCAGCCTTATTCTCTGCAGGTTTTTAGAGTGTTTCTCTCTGCTAGTCAGGCTTTCTTTTCTTTTTCTCTCTTTCCATTTTCTCAATTTCTCTTTCTGTCTATAGCTTCACTCTTTTTCCCAACCATATCTCTTGCAGGCCTCTTTTTGTCTCYGTTGATCTCACTCAGAATCTCAGAGTATTTTTTTACCTATTCTCAGCATGTTTGTGGTATCTTTACCTTTTTTGACCTATAAAGAAACAACATGCGTATCCACTATGTATCTTTGAACCTCTTAGACGTAACACATATGCGTACTGCCTGCCTCTGTATCAGCCTCTGTATCGGCCTCTGTAGCTTCTCCTGCCAGTTCCCCAGCCGTCTGAGGAGTAGTTCTAGGCAGTGGGCAGTAGATGTCACTAGATAGAAAGCCCCTGGCACATGGCACATGGCTCCATATGGTGCACAGACGCCAATTCCACAAGTGTAGAGCAGGAAGCCCAGGGCCCATTAGAGTTCAAATTAAACATGGGTTTGACCTTAACAGTTGCTTGGAGCCGGCAAATACTGCCATTTAATTTAGACCAATAATACCTGTGATGTAAATCCAGATTAAACATCATACTGTATTTGTAAGGCAATTGTAGACATCGATGTTTATGCCCACAGAGGCTTGTGATGTAATTACGAAAATGAACATTTAAAAAAATTATCCTATAAATGAGACTTATTTGACATTAAGGGGGTTCTGTTTAGTAATCAAATATTCTTGAACAGTATACACTGTATATTCTTACCACAATAAAAATCTAACTTCATTAGAGCCATTTAGAAACAAAATATTCACATAAAGTATCGAAAACAAGCTACCCTCCACATCTTTCATCATATTGACTCTCCATGAAACTGTCTTCATAGAAACCCAGTTGGCTGACAAAATGAAATCACAATTGATCAAACACAGAATACTTTATGCACACATTAATTATTAACCAGCAAATGGGCGCATTATTCTGTGTTTTTAATAATTCATATTGTCAAGAAGCTCAGGACCACACCATCCAATGATTAAAAGAAAACACAAAATACATCAGAATTAATGGTCTGCCGAGATGGCTTGGGTGGAGTTTTAGTTTTTGTTATACAGGAGTCAGTCACATTTCTACCATACAGAATATTGCACACTAGTGTCAAATGAAATGTATAATTATCTTTATCAAAAGGAAAAGCACAGCCTTTCCTCAAGATTCATAAATTAGTTGAATTTTAATTAACATGAATTAGCCTTTGCATCAGCAGACCGAGTTTTACAATCTTGCACCTGCAGTTCCTATTTAGTTCTGTTCTTTAAAAAAAAAAAATCTTATGGCAGGTAGATACTCTAACCTGAGCTAAAGCATTCATGGCATTTTCATAAATTATTTAAGGTAAGAGAAATATAATAACTTAACAATATCGTCTTTCAAAGAGCAATGACACCCAGTCGTTTTTATTCACTGTTGGCTTTCACTGTTGTCCAAATCGGAAGTARCAAAACATATTATTTAATTTGGCTGCTGAAAAGCAATACACAACCATTACTATTCCTTTGTAACTCAAGTTGGATGAAACGCTTTTATGTTTGTATTAGCATTCCAACTTTTTTTTTCTCTTGACAGATTGCTTTTGTTTGTGGAGTCATATTTGTTTTTGTAACAGCTTCGATGTGAGTCKAAAATTCTTAAAATTAGTATAGATTGTTAAAAAACATAAAGAAATGGCATGTCCATGAGGCTTTTACCAGTATTTCATGACAATGAATATAATAATATAAGTTCTAAAAGCCTAATCTGGCTCCCAATCCAACTGACCTAAAACCTCTCTAGACGTCTGTCTGCTCCGTGATCACTGATCAACGTTGATGGTGTGTTATTCATGTTTATCCTCTCTTGTAGTGACTGTCTCCCACAGTCCCCCACTGTAGACTATAAAATAAGAATAATCATATTTAATTTGTAAAGCCCATTTCCCACGCTCAATGCGCATAAAGTATGAAAACAAAATACAAACAAAATTCAGCAAAAATATATCAAAAAGTAGAAAAAACAATTACAATACCTCAAACCATTACCTACTAATACAAAATAATATAGCGATCAAACATTAAAATCTAGCTTAAATAGGCAAGTCTTTAGATGTTTTAAACAAGGAAATTTATGCTGCCTCAGTCGCACTCCACACTGCCCTTTCCCACCTGGACAAAAGGAACACCTATGTGAGAATGCTGTTCATTGACTACAGCTCAGTGTTCAACACCATAGAGCCAACGACGCTCATCACTAAGCTAATGACTCTGGGACTAAACACCTCCCTCTGCAACTGGATCCCGGACTTCCTGATGGGCCGCCCCCAGGTGGTATGGGTAGGCAACAACACGTCTGCCACGCTGATCCTCAACACTGGGGCCCCTCAGGGATGTGGACTTAGTCCCCTTCTGTACTCCCTGTTCACCCACAACTGCGTGGCCAAACACGACTCCAACACCATCATTAAGTTTGCTGACGACACAACAGTAGAAGGCCTGATCACCGACAACGATGAGACAGCCTATAGGGTGGAAATCAGGGAACTGGCAGTGTGGTGCCAGGACAACAACCTCTCCCTCAATGTGAGCAAGACAAAGGAGCTGATCGTGGACTACAGTAAAAGGCGGGCTGAATAGGCCCCCATAAAAACTTCTTAGGGCTAGGCCCCTTTTTTCTCCACTTCCTGCCTGAATGACGTGCCCAAAGTAAACTGCCTGTAGCTCAGGCCCTGAAGCCAGGATGTGCATATAATTGGTGCCATTGGAAAGAAAAGACTTCGAATTTTGTAGAAATGTTAAAATAATGTAGGAGAATATAACACAACATTTATTGGGGGGGGAGAGACCGTCCTCTTAGAAATGCAAGAGAAAGGTCATTTTGAAAAGTAACTCCCTGGATGCAATTCCTATGGCTTCCACAGGGYGTCAGCAGCCTATGTTCAAGGTTTCAGGCTTGTAACTTAATAAATAAATAAGAAATATCAGTTTTAGTAGAGGGACACAGTCTTGGAAAYTCGTGTTTGCGTGCGCCATGAAGACATTACGCACCTGCTAAAATCGGTTTCCTATTGAACATACTACTTTCCGAAATAAATAATATAGTTTGATTACATTTTAGGGTATCTGAGGAGTAAATAGAAACGTATTTTGACTTGTTGAAACAAAGTTTAGGGGTAGATATTTGGATTCCTTTCTCTGCAAGTTGAACGAGTGGATTACTCAAATCGATGGCGCCAACTAAACTGACTTTTTGGGATACAAAGAAGGATTTTATTTAACAAAATGACACTACATGTTATAGCTGAGACCCTTTGGATGACAAATCAGAGGAAGATTTTCAAAAATKAAGTGCATATTTAACAGTTATATGTGAATGTATGAAACCTGTGCTGGTGAAAAATATTTTGATATCCAGCGCCGTCCTCAAACAATCGCATGGYATGTTTTCGCTGCAATAGATACTGTAAATCGGACAGTGCAGTTAGATTCACAAGAATTTAAGCTTTCAGCCTATATAAGATACTTATATGTACATAAATGTTTACAATACATAATATTTATGATTATTTATTTGAATTGCGAGCCCTCCAGGTTCGCCGGAAGTTGTCCCACTAGCAGGTGTCACAGGCCGGCTCATAGCCTGTGGCAAAAATGAGGGGACACGAACAACAGGTATAGGCCAATCAAAAAGGTTCCTTATTATAAACCAAAAACTATTAACTTTAAACAAAGAAAAAGGAATGAGGTGTGAAAGTATCATAATGTAGGATATGTAAAGTGCAGGGATGTGTGAATCTGTGTGTGTGTGAATATGACTGAGTGAAAACTACGTAAAACTACAAAGGAACAAACAAAACAGGATCATACCTGGAGGAGCAGAGAGAGAGAGACAAAAGTGGTTAGTGAAGCAGCTTAAATACCCTGAGCCCAGGTGGCTCCAATCACTAATGACCCTCCTCTGCCTGCAGGAGGAACCACCCCTGCAATGCAGAGGGGCCGTGACACCCCCCTCCTTAAAATGAGGGTCCCACCCTCAACCCAAATTTCGGCCCAACATATTCAAAACAATCCAAAGTTCCCCAAAAAGAAGAAGAAGAAAAAAAAGGATWCCAGTCCCGGCTCCTWGCAGTAGTCCCGTATCCCCCAGCTGACTGTCTGCCCCTCAAACTCGGCAGCYCTGGTACCTGGGGAGCAATTTAAGAGGAAAGAGGCGCAGACAGCCCGTAGGGGTCAGCAGAGATAAGATACAAACTAGGTTAAAGGAGCACGGGACAGAGCATCAGCAATGATATTATCCTTACCACTAATGTGTCTAATATCAAGGTTGAATGGTTGCAAGAACAAAGCCCAACGCATCAGGCGCTGGTTGGGATTTTGCAGGGACCTCAGAAAAATAATTGGGTTGTGGTCAGTGAACAGTTAAAAGGGTCAAACCAGAACCAACATAGACTTCGAAGTGCTKTAAAGCCCAAATGAGACCTAAAGCCTCCTTTTCAATTACAGAATAGTTTTGCTGATACTTATTACATTTCCGGGAGAAGAAACTGACTGGACACTCAACATTGTCATCATTCTCCTGGAGAAGCACAGCCCCAGCACCGATTTGACTGGCGTCTACCTGCAATTTGAAAGGTTTCCCAAAGTTTGGTGCTACCAACACAGGTGCCAAACACAAAAGAGCCTTAACTGCATCAAATGCCTCTTGACACTGGGTGGACCAGATAAATTCAGCCTTGGCCTTCAACAGATTGGTCAGKGGGGACACTACTACCGAAAAGTTTACAGAAAGCACRGTAGTAYCCCGCCATTCCCAGGAAGCGCATCAGTTCTTTCTTTGTAGAGGGCTGTGGAAACTGCTTCACAGCCTGAACCTTGGCTTCCACGGGACAGACAAAACCCTGACCAACAACCTTGCCTAGGTATGTGACTGTAGCTTTGGCAAACTCACATTTAGCCAAATTGATAGTCAACCTGGCCCACACCAGTCTTTCAAACAGGGCTTGCACTCTCCAAACATGCTCCTYCCRGGAGTCTGAGTAGACGACCACGTCGTCCAAATACAYGGCACACCCTTCCAGACCTGAGACCACCYGATTCATCAGCCTCGAAGGTGGCTGGAGCATTCCGCAAGCCGAAAGGCATCACTGTATAAGAGAACAAACCAGATGGAGTTATAAAGGCAGCAATCTCACAAGCTCTTTTGGTAAGGGGTACTTGCCAAWATCCCTTTAAAAGATCAAATTTGCTAACATACTTTGCTGACCCAACTTGATCAATACAGYCCTCCATCCTAGGAAGAGGGTAAAAGTCTGCTTTAGTAACATTGTTAACTTTTCTATAATCAGTGCAAGGTCTGAAAGTGGAATCAGACTTTTTGACCAAAAGACAGGGTGAAGCCCAATTTGAACAACATGGCTCCRCAATACCATTGTCCAACATATACTGCACCTCTGTTTCCAATTGCAGKCTCTTCTCCTCAGATACACGATTAAAATCTTTGTTTGATAGGCTTAGCATCTCAGATGTCTATATCATGCTTAATTAAGTGGGTTTGCGATAGAGTGTCAGAAAACAAAACAGGGTAGTTTCTAATAAGAGCTACCAATTCATCACGTTTCTCAGAGTCTAAATGATCTACCAAAACCCCAAGRTTTTGCAAAGTCTGGGAGTTTTTCAACCGACCTTGTAAGACCTCATCCGAAACCCTAACTACCTCCTCTTCTCCCCCCTCCACCAAATTAAAGCCACAAGATGCAGTGACTGGAGCAGCAGTCAACGCTGACCTCACCGCTGGAGTGCCTTCAACTTTGCTTAGATCACGGGAGTGATAACATTTTAACAGGTTCACATGGCATAATTTCGAGGACTTCCTATGACTAGGGGTTTCAATAAGATAGTTCAAATCTGACACTTTACGGAACACAGTGAAAGGACCACAGTATTTTGCCTGAAAAGGTTAACTTACAAGAGGCAGAAGAGCAAGTACACGATCACCRGGACTAAACTCACGCAGCTCAGCCTGTCCGTCATATTTCAATTTAATTTTCTGTTGAGAACATTTTAGTTTTTCTTTCGCCAGTTCACCAGCCCTATACAACTTCAACCTAAAACCATTTACATAGTCAATAAGGTTCCGAGGTGGTTCCTCAGGCAAACAACCATCCTGCAACACTGCTAAAGGCCCACGCACCTTATGACCAAACACTAAGTCATTTGGGCTAAACCCTGTGCTTTCCTGCACTACTTCACGAGCAGCTAGTAACAGCCAAGGTAACCCCTCCTCCCAATCTGCAGACAGTTCTGTACAGTATGCACGAAGCAAGGATTTTAAAGTTTGATGAAAACGTTCCAAAGCTCCCTGGCTCTGGGCATGGAACGCAGTAACACTTGTTGTGTTTAACTTTAAGCTGTYTGAGAACCTGAGCAAATAAATGGGAGGTAAAGTTAGACCCCTGATCWGACTGGATGATTTTTGGAATCCCAAATGTTGAAATAAATTGAGTTAACGCTTTAACTACTGATTTTGAAGTTATGGTACGCAAGGAAAAAGCTGCCGGATATCTAGTTGCTTGACACATAACCRTTAATAAGTAGCTATGACCTGACTTGGACCTTGGTAAAGGCSCAACACAATCGATAATAAGATCCTCAAAAGGTTGCCCTACGGCTGGTATTGGATACAAAGGTGCTGGCTTTACAACCTGGTTTGGCTTACTTGTGCGCTGACACGTATGACAAGTTTTAATAAACTGAGCTACATCCCRCTTTAAACGTGTCCAGAAAAAATAACGGAGTATGCGATCATAAGTTTTACGAACACCCATATGACCTGCCACATCACCATGTGAAGTTTGCAACACTTTATTTCGCAAAGTAGTAGGTACAACTATTTGAAAGACTGGTTCTCCTAGACCCTGATCATAGTGTGGAACCCATTTCCTGACCAACAGCTCATCAAGAAGAAAATAACACTGAGCACTATTCCTCACCACTGAATCAGGAACAACTTTATCAAACAGATCAGCCAAGGTAGTATCGGCCTTTTRYTCAGCCATCAATGAATCTCTAGAACTAGTCAACTGTTCTGTCTGGAGTTTGACTGGTAACTCAAGACTTTCGGTCTTACTCTCAATCTCCTTACGAGAGGCCGCGCGGGTAACAGCACAAACTGGAAATACCTCAGGAGACACACAGTTTTGATCCGGAGATTCCCTTGCAGGGGACACTGAAGGTTGCTTCTTACAGATGTTTAGTTTGCCATCTGCCCACACCTTACTACCTGCCAAGTCATTCCCCAAAATCATGTGGACTCCCTCTACTGGCAACTGGGGTCTAACCCCAACATCTACATCACCCTCTACCAGACCACATTTTAGGGTAACTTCATGTAAAGGACAAGAGAATGGAACTGAACCCATACCAGGTACCATTACACAACTGCCAGTATCAGACTCTTTAGAGAACGGCAAAACAGATTCCAGAATAAAAGAATCTAAAGCTCCAGTGTCTCTTAAGATCTTGATTGAAACATTTCGGTTGCCATCTACCAGGGACACTACACCATCTGAAATAAAGGCTGAAAAATCAGTGGGAAGACTGAGAATCAAACTCAACTAGTGGCTGAAAAAGCTCACCCTGGTGGTCAGAGGCTGTAACAGGAGCTGCCATCACAGCAGGTTTAACTTGACCTGGCTGTTTTGATTTAAGCAGAGGACAATCTTTCTTACAATGTCCTTCAACTAAACAGTAGCGACAGGTATTAGCATTAACCGGTGCTTTAAGTCCTCCAGACCCAAACTTCTGCTGAGGCCTTTGGAAAGAAGCTCCAAAAAAAGGTGACCTACTATTCCTAGGAGTAAAGTTATTTTTATGGTACATGTCACTGTTTGACTCAAAATGGCTTTTATGCGTTAGCCTGTACTCATCTGCAAGGATTGCTGCATCACTTGGAGACTTAACTTTACGTTCATTCATGTATGTAGCAACCTGGTCAGACACAGAATTTTTTAACTGTTCTAACACAATCAAATTAGACAGACCCTCAAAAGTACTAACTTCAGAAGCTGTACACCAACGATTAAATGCAGAAGTCAAATYACGAACAAACTCAGAATAGGTTTGTGAATCTAACTTTTTCCTGTAACGAAAACGTTGACGATATGCCTCTGGCACAAGCTCATAGACCTTCAGAACTGCTGATTTAACTTKAGCAAAAACTTTACTGTCAGCTACACTCAGTGCTGCAAAAGCCTCACGTGCTTTACCTGTAAGTAGACATTGCAACAACATAGTCATGTCCAAATCTGACCAAGCTCTAGCWTCCGCAATACGCTCAAATAAAGCAAAGTATGTGTCTGGATCTGACTCATCAAATTTAGGCAACAAACGAAGATTCTGTGAAACATCAAACTGTGGTAGTCCTTCTGGTCTATTAGCATTTCTCAATCGCATTATCTCTAACTGCATTTGAAACAGCTCCCTCTGCTGCTCAAAAGTTAATGAAGGGCTAGACTGAAAACTTGCACCCTCACTACTAGCAGACTGACCCCAAAAAACACCCATTTCCCTAAGACCCTGCTTTAATCTAGTTTTAACAGTCTCTTAATTTTTTATAAACAATCTCAATCTGATAATGTTCAGCAATTTCAATTAACTGCTCCTTAGTACACAACTCTAAGGCTACCTCTGAAGGAGCTTGAACAAAACTACTCAGAATGGAAGACATTTTCCTCAACCAATACAACTATTACAAATGCTTCAAAAAACACACAACTCACCTGCTGTCAGTCTGGGTTCAAGGACAGGAGCCACACCCCACTATCCTCCAAAAACAACTAACTAACTGGCCCTGGTCTTCGTGCAGTCACATGTAGTGGGGTTTTATGCACACAAAACCAGTGGAGTGGAAAAGACAACCAGAAACTGGCGGCCCCCCCATAACCACGGAGGTGCTCCCGAGCCAATGTAGGGGAAAAGGGAAAGGGATGCTCTACCCACATTCACTGCCACCTAAAACAAAATCACCACGAGCCTCCTATTGACACTCGCTGATAAGCCTGAACAGGAGAGGACTCCCACCTGAACAAAACCCAGAAAAACCCAGAGTGAAATGCTAACCAAATTTAGCTACCAAGCTAACTGAACCAAAAGAACACATGGCTCTCAACGCTCTCTTCAACAATATTGGCCCAACCAAAATATCCCCTCAAACAAAAAAAAATTGTTAATCTGAACTAAACTAACCCAAGTTAACTACAAAACAATAATCAAATAAGCCAAATTACAAATAAACAAACGTATCAATAATAAGACAAAGMCAATCTAGACAAAACCTTAACCAACTATGACAAAATGTTAAAGTAAACTAAAATACTAAAGTAAGACTAAAGTACAATTAACTTTAACTTACGGATGAGCCCCCACTTGTCACAGGCCGGCTCATAGCCTGTGGCAAAAATGAGGGGACACGAACAACAGGTATAGGCCAATCAAAAAGGTTCTTTATTATAAACCAAACAACTAATTAAACTTTAAACAAAGAAAAAGGAATGAGGTGTGAAAGTATCATAATGTAGGGTGTATGTAAAGTGCAGGGATGCGTGAATCTGTGTGTGTGTGAATATGACTGAGTGAAAACTACGTAAAACTACAAAGGAACAAACAAAACAGGATCATACCTGGAGGACAGAGAGAGAGAGACAAAAGTGGTTAGTGAAGCAGCTTAAATACCCTGAGCCCAGGTGGCTCCAATCACTAACGACCCTCCTCTGCCTGCAGGAGGAACCGCCCCTGCAATGCAGAGGGGCCGTGACACAGGACACCRATCCTTGTCAACGGGGCTGTAGTGGAGCGGGTCGAGAGTTTCAAGTTCCTTGGTGTCCACATCATTAATGATCTATCATGGTCCAAACACACCAAGACAGTCGTGAAGAGGGCACAACAAAACCTTTTCCCCCTCAGAAGACTGAAAAGATTTGGCATGGGTCCTCAGATCCACAAAAAGTTCTACAGCTGCACCATCGAGAGCATCCTGACTGGTTGCATCACTGCCTGGTATGGCAACTGCTTGGCATCAGACCGTAAGGCGCTACAGAGGGTAGTGAATACGGCCCAGTACMWCACTGGGTCCAAGCTTTCTGCAATCCAGGACCTATATAATAGGCGGTGTCAGAGGAAAGCCCATAAAATTGTCAGAGACTCTAGTTACCCAAGTCATAGACTGTTTTTTTTGCTACCACACGGCAAGCGGTACCGAGCACCAAGTCTAGGACCAAAAGTTTCCTTAACAGCTTGTACCCCCAAGCCATAAGACTGCTGAACAATTAATAAAGTGGCCACCGGACTATACATTGTAAGAGTTTCACGGTAAGGTCTACACTTGTTGTATTCGGTGCATGTAACAAATAAAGTTTGATTTGATTTGACTTGCTGGTAGAGCATTCCAGAGCTGAGGGGCCATATGTCTGAAGGTCCTGTCACCCATGCTGCACAGGTTTGTGGCTGGTGTGACCAGGCTGTTTGAGTCTGATGATCGTGGTGTGCGTGCTGGGGAATAGTTCTCTAGAAGTCGGCATTTGTATTTAGGTGCATCACCCTTGAGGGCCTTAAAGGTGAGCAGCATAATCTTACATTGTATCCTGTATTGAACAGGAAGCCAAGGGAGGTTAATAAAACAGGGGTGATATGAGTGTTTTGTGTAGCTTTTGAGAGCATCCTGGCAGCTGCGTTCTGGATAATCTGGAGTTGGGACACGAGACTTACTGGCATTCCTGTCAGCAGTATATTACAGTAGTCATGCCGAGATGTTACCAGAGCATGCACAAACTTCTCAGCATCCGCAGTGGACGAGAACGACCTGAATTGAGCGATATTACGCAGGTGGAAAAATTACACTTTTTGATGTTGCGGATGTGTGCTTAAAATGAGAGGCTAGAGTAAAACATTACACAGAGGCTTCCGGTGATGGGGGAAGCTGGGGTGGTGTCATCATCYAGAGAAAGGGAGAATGTGATCATCTTGCACTCTTAGCACAAGCTCTGTTTTGCTGAAATGCTTTGGACGTTGGAGGATGTTTAACTGCATTCATCTCTTGATTACATCTAGACAGTCTGTTAGTTTGGTTGTTACAGTCTCAGTGTCCCCTTTTGTCCTCACACATATTTATGTGTCATCCGCATCAAAATGAAAGTTTAGTTAAAATCTTCAGATTAGTATACCAAGTGGCAAAATGTACTGTATATAGAGAACAGGAGTGGCCCCAGAACAGAGCCCTGTGGGACCCCTTGAGTGACAGTGGTTGGGTTGGATATATAATTGCCAAGAGTGACACAAATTATTGTCTGTCAGTCAGATAGGAGCTAATCCACTGGAGTGCTGTGCCAGAAAATCTAAGCAAGTTCTTAAGTCTGCTAATATCCAATTGGTAGTTACAGTCCTGTCCCATCGCTGCAACTCCCCTACGGACTCGGGAGAGGCGAAGGTCGAGATTCCTGCGTCCTCAGAAACACGACCGTGCCAAGCCGCGCTGCTTCTTGACACACTGCTTGCTTAACCYGGAAGCCAGCCGCACCAATGTGTTAGAGGAAACACCGTACAACTGGCAATCGTGTCAGCGTGCATACGCCTGGCCCGCCACAGGAGTCGCTAGAGCGCAATGGGACAAGGACATCCCGGCCAGCCAAACCGGCCAGCCAAACCCTCCCCTAACCCAGACGACGCTGGGCCAATTGTGCGTCGCCTCATTGGTCTCCCGGTTGCGGCCGGCTGCRACACAGCCCAGGATCGAACCAGGATCTGTAGTGACGCCTCAAGCACTGCAGTGCCTTAGACCGCTGCGCCACTCGGGAAGCCCACATTACAGKTTTTTTCACAGTTTGTATAAGGGAGGCAGTTTTCAGGGAATTAGGCACAGTGCCTGAATTAAGTAATTTAGGATTTTGGTTATACTGTAGTTGGACTGAGAAGAGTGAAGCTGGATTTTATGAGTGCAGAGGGAATAGGGTTCAAGGGGCAAGTCGTTGACTTCATATTTTTGACAATTTCAGAGACATATGTTGGGGCTGTCAATGAGAATTTGTTAAAACTGCAGCTGGGAGGCTCAACATAAAGCAGTGGGGCATGTCCCAAACAAGGGGTAATTTGAACAGTGCAGATGATATCCTTGATTTTGGATAAAAGAAATTGCACATCAGATAATGCTACTGCAATTGAGCTGRGGGTGATAGATTTCAGATTCCGGAAGGATATCACTCTAATTTTACACAGTGTTGGTATTGGGATGGAGGCAGTCATGAAAAGGGCTCTGTGGTCAGATAAGCCCATGTCGACAAGATGCCACATCGCAGGGGTGCTATGCTCTGTCACCACAGTCACCAGTATATCTTGTGGTGATAATACTCTAATAGGATTGCAGCAGCAGGGTTGCCTGTGTATATATCGTTGTGTTTTGTACACAACTAGCTCTCTGTGAGGTTGACATTGTGTCCACTGCCATTCCTCCAAGGACGTGGCAACACAAGGTTAATGGAATCCTCTCTCACCCCTGACACTTCTGCTGAGCTGGGGTCACATCTGCCCTGGGTCTGGGGCCCCGGTAATGGAGCAGTGGCCTCGATTTCTACCCCCTACAGCCAGCCATCTACTCCCCGCTACTTCCCAACCTGGGCTCCAACATTCCACCCTCAAACCCCCGTCCACAGTGGTTTAAGGCTGTAGGGGCCAGGCCTGCGGGGCAGAGCAGATTAGATGGGGGATGTACCCCTCTTCCACACTTCTCCCCAGCACCCCCACCACCCCCCACCCCACCTTCACTTAAACTCTCACCATCACTGGCCCCCCTTCGCCAATTCCATAATCTGGGGGTCAGGTCGGTGAGAGGGACGCTTTTACAGGCCTGGGGTCAGTCACCTCACGTTTCTGACACCTCAGCTATGTTAGGGTCAGAGGGACCCCGAGCTGAGAGTGGATTAACAACATTTCACTTCAAGAACTCTTTCATTTCACCTTCCTCTCTTCATCTACTGTGTCTACCCTTCGTTGTACATGGGGAGATGGTATCATTTATTGTGATTCTGCAGAGACCCTCTGGCCCTGATGATGACTTTGGACCTGTGTCTAGGACTGGATCTGGGTTTGATTGGCTTTGACTTTGGACCTGTGTCTAGGACTGGATCTGGGTTTGATTGGCTTTGACTTTGGACCTGTGTCTAGGACTGGATCTGGGTTTGATTGGCTTTGACTTTGGACTTGTGTCTAGGACTGGATCTGGGTTTGCTTGGCTTTGACTTTGGACCTGTGTCTAGGATTAGATCTGGGTTTGATTGGCTGGGGATGGACATGTGATTCAGGTTCAGAGTTGTAGTAGGAAGATGGGTAACAATTTACATTAAGATACCCCTCATAAAGGGTTCATAAAAGGGTTTATAGAAGGTTTAGGCATAGTTTCTCACAACAGCTATTCACAGAGCTAGCTTGCACGGGATTCAGTTATGGGTTCCGAGATTAATAAATTGTATATATTCTTAGTTATTTGTTTATAGATAGTGTATAGATCAGTAGCAAACAGTCAAAACACTGATTGAAACTATATGATTGTGATCTTGGTGCTTGCCAGCTAGTGAGCGTATATTTTATGACTGCACTGTGAGAGTGAGGAGTGCTGTTGCTCCAGTTCTACTTTGAGCAGCAGAAGGCAACCCAGTGAAGCAAAAGTAATGGGTTTGTGTAACTATTCTGCCATTATTGATATACAGCAGTTAACCCACAGATCTCCCATTTGACATTGATGGAGGTGAGTAAGAGTGACCTATCAATAGGCTACAGCTGAATGATGTAATACAACATGCATGAAATCCACTGTGTATCTTCACAGCCACAGTGTCCTCTCCAAAATGTCCATGGCAGGTAACTGTTTTAAATAAACCAATAATCAATTGGGCGTAGAAAAATGGGGAGTACCACTAGCACAAATCCACTCAGCTCAACAACTTCTGCACATCTACATAATGTCGTCGTTTGTCATGTGAGCGTGCCACTTCTGTTAGGTATCAATGGATGGCTGTTGCATAAGGTTTTTGAAACATCCATCAATTGTGTCATTTGCCTTAGCTTGGCAAAAATACTTAATTTCCTCTCGCACACATTGATGACACTTTGGGGGGTTTTGCGTGCAATATGACAGCCTTTGATTAATTGACTGATAAATGTTGAGGKGATAATTTGGCATTATTAATTAATCAACCAAAACTCTGACACACCATGGTACAATCTAAAACCTAAAAGGGTTCTTCAGCTGTCCCCCTCGGAGAACCYTTTTTGGTCCCAGGTAAAATCCTTTTCGATTCTAATTATAACCATTTTGGGTTCCATGTAGAACCCTCTGTGGAAAGGATTCTACATGGAACCATAAATGGTTCTACTTGGGGTTCTACCTGGAAGGGTTCTACCTGGAACCATCAAGGATTCTTCAAAGAGTTCTCCTATGAGTACAGCCGAARAACCCTTTTAGGTTCTAGATAGCACCTTTTTATCTAAGAGTATAGTTCTGGAGTATCATACTATTTACTAATTTTTGGCGTTGTCTTATTTTTTTTCTCCATCATTTTTATGAATAATTTACATTATATTCAATGGGGAAATAAAGAACAACAACTCATCAYACAAATGTGTCTATAGTGGTCTGTATCGAAACTGAGATCTAGGAAGGAGTGAGGCAGAACAGAACACAGCAGGCTTCCTCCATCCATGCTGGAAACAAAAGTTGTTGTAGATATTGGCCACGTCTATAGTGGGAGCTTGTCCAATAACACTGCTCCAGGTTTTCTCCCTGCATTCAATATTTCAACAATCCCTTTTGCTGATATGCTGGAAATTGAGAATAATTAAAAGAGAAAGACACTGCATAGATTAACAACATGGAACCACCCAGGGTTAGCTCCAGCTGTCAGGGTTTTCACAATCTATCTGCCCCAATTCCTCTCCAAATCCCCCTTGTTCTCTGTGTTTGGCTTGAGGGATGGGGATAGGAGGGAGGGGGGAGGGAGGGAGGGGGGAGGGAAGGGGCCAGACGGGGATAGGGAAGAGGGTAGGGGCGTTTTTTGAAGAAAAATTCTACGCTGGAACCCTGCCATCTTGATTCTGTCTGTTCTCCTGTTTCTGGCTGACTGATCCTCGGTCCAGAGCTTCAGTCGTCGCCGCGGCGATGCTTCAGAAGACACTCCTAAATTGGGAGAAAAGCCAACCGTGACACCATGGCAACGGCAACAGGGGAGCGAAAGCGACAGTGGGAGAATTTACAGGCCCCACATCTGTTTCATAAGTGTGACAATATGGTGTGTAAATATCAGATACACACACACACACACTTCATTATGGATATATACATGATCAACACATTCAAAAATAGCTATGCACCTAACATATACACTGATAATAATCACAGGAGAGAACTTATGCCTGCATTTTTAATAAACTAAAATGTAACTAATGACCAAAAGTGTTTGTTGCTTTGAATGGTGACTTGCTGTCTTTGGTCCAAGCTTCCTCTCTTGTATCATACACATTGGATAATTTAATCAGCATCAAAGTTGTACTTTCCCCTGAGAGAGGGGTAGATCTACTGTATTGTACCTCTTGAGGGTCATGTTGGCGTGTGAGGGAGAGAAACAGAAACACAGTACTTGGTAGTTATAGAGAGGAAGATGCCAATGGACCTCAATGATGTAAATATGTTGTCATACACTCCGGTCACTGATACCGATAGCTCTCCATATCAAAGAACTCTGTTGGTTTAGACGGTTCATGATTGACGGAACACTGTGCCTCCCGCCCCCTTCCCAATGCACTGTTCCGAGGCCACATTTCCCTCATCAGTAGTTTATTTGTTTTCCCTTTTTAAACAGGCTGAGATTTGAGGCCTCGCAGAGGACCCAGCAGCACAGCAGGTGACCAGCACTCTACCTCAGGCAGGGTTTCGAATAAACATGCTCGCTTCCCTCCTCCCCCTGTCTATTATTTTACTGTTAGCCCTTAGCGCTTCTAGTCTCCACACACACACACACCCAGCGCACACCCAGCGCACACACATGCTCACGCACGCACGCACGCACGCACGCACGCACGCACGCACGACCACGCACACACAACACACACACACACACACACACACACACACACACACACAGCACACACACACACACCACTACACACACACACACACACACACACACACACTCTGAATATTAAAGCTAAAACAACAGAGACATCAACTCCAAAGACAGAGCAAGGTCGTAACTCAAATGCAACGCACAAGGAATTACGACGAGGACAGGGTCGGCTTCATGGGAGAGTTCTCGGTCAAATTCCCTGATTTGAAATAACTCACGTTGTTATTGTAATAAACAGATGCCACGTTTGGACTGTTGGTTTTTGATGGGCAAAAGTAAGCTTTCCGGTGACAACACGGTGTCACGGCTCTCTGATGGAGAGTAATTTGATCGTTTCCCTTCCCATGCTGTTCTCAGGCCCCTTTGTGGTGGGAGGGAGCACCATTATTCTGTCTTTTGTCTCAGCCATGGAGTCTGTTTTAATTTGCTGGCACGATATGTGATGGAGACCGAGGTTTTTTTGTTGTTCTTCTAGTATTTTTTTTCCCTGTACGGTGGTTATATTTTGTGCATGGCGCGAGGCTCAATGATAGCGAGCATCAGTGGCACTGAGGTCTGCTTGCCTTGATACCTCATGAATAATGCAGTCCCATGAGCGGGGAGTGTGGAGCGGGAGATGGAACGCTGTAGGGTGTCAAATTTAGGCTGATAAAGGGGCTACAGGGAGGCACAGTCATTTGGGCCCCGCTCACTCATTAGAGGGGAGGATTGGCAAAGTTTCTCAGGGATAAATTAGTAAAGCAGTATTTTTTTGCTTTTTTTCTCCCTTTTTTGAAATCTCCACAGGGTTGTAACTACTGTTGGTAAAGGAGACATTCTTATTGGAGTGTATACCGTGTGATAGAGCCAGGGATGATAATTGCGCTGAAAAGTTGTTTTTACTAAGATAAAACACAAACTGAAATAAAAATGTGGTTATCGGATTCACTCCTAGTAAGATTTAACACTACATTTAATATATAGAAAAGAATAACACTTAACACTTTGTCTATTTACAATCATTGCAAAACCAGTATTTTGATGTTGTTCAAGGATTAATACACTGAAATGATATAGTTAACAAAGATAATGGACAACATGTGAAATATTTTCAGAATAATAGCTTTTTGATTACATAAAGGAAACAGGAAACACCTGTATATTGCACTGGTCAGGTGTAGTGGCTACAGTATTTTGAACCTGAGTCAGTTCCACCAAAAAGGCTTTTAAATGTCAGACGTTTGTGACAGTAATGTTGCCTCCTACCATTCTTGAATGACTAAAGATGAAGTTGACATACTGTAAGTTGGATGTGACTTACTCATTTTAGCTTCTACAGTAGTGGAACAAAAGGGCCTTGTCGTTTTGATGTACTCTGTCCATATTCATGGCCTTCTTTAGAAGTCAACTTTTGATTATAACATTTAAAAAAATAGATTTCCAATTGTTTGGAAGCACCTTCATATGGATGGAGATGGAGATTGGAGTTCACTTTGTTTTTTAAGTTGGCAAAGATATTCACTTTGGAGAAAACAGGCACAGGAAGGAGAGGCAGGCCCATTGTTGCGAAGGCATCCCAATTAAGTGTTGGAATGAGAACAGTAAAGCGCTGAAGTCTGGGACACACTTGGATTCAAAGTGTTGCGTGAATGTGACATCTGAAATCAGGATGAAAGATTGGGAGGCTGCCAGAGGATTCGACGACACACAGACAGAGAGGGAGAACTTTGAAAAAGAGGAGTTGAAAAACGCTTCCCTCTGTCTCTCCTCTCTCTGTTACTTGGACTCAAATGCYATGTGCGCAGACAGTAGACAACACATTGGCTCTCCTCTCTCCGCTTTCCTGAAATAATACAGTTTTCAAAGGAAACTAGGTGCAGACGACAGGAGGACGGTGGCGCTTAGGCTTCTTTGTTGTATTATATATTAACGCAGTTTAGCTTCAGAATAATTCATTATCACCRCTAAAGCTTTCAACAGTGCCGGATTCAAAGTTGAGGGTGGATCACTTTGTAGATGCTCCCAAAAAGTGTAGGGCCTATAGTTGTATACTGGTATACTGTAATTCTGCTGTAATATGTAGAAATAGTGTAAAATACAAGGTGAGAAGAACAATATATAATCGACATTCAGCATGACCATTGGCAGTATGAATTGTCCTCTGTTGATGACCCTGGTAGTTAGGAAAGCATGGCTACACAATCTACAGTGTGTTCTGTTTGCCAAAGACGATTATATGGTAAGACTACTAAGATATTGTAACGKCTTTCTTCCTGGGATGAAGGAGAGGAGGACCAAACTGCAGCGCGGCTAGTGTTCAACATGTTTAATAACAAAAAGACGATAACGTGAACACTATACAAAATAACAAACGTGAAAACCGAGACAGTYCTATCTGGTGCAGAACACAAAGACAGGAAACAATCACCCACTAACAAACAGTGAAAACAGGCAACCTTAATATGGTTCCCAATCAGAGACAATGACAAACACCTGCCTCTGATTGAGAACCATATTAGGCCAAACAACAAACCCAACATAGAAACACAAAACATAGAATGCCCACCCAGCTCACGTCCTGACCAACTAAACAAAGACTAAACAAAGGAAATAAGGTCAGGAACGTGACAGTACCCCCCCCGCCCCCCAAGGTGCGGACTCCGGCCGCAAAACCTGAACCTATAGGGGAGGATCTGGGTGGGCATCTGTCCACGGTGGCGGCTCTGGCGCTGGACGTGGCCCCCACCCCACCATAGTTAATCCCCGCTTCTGTGGCCTCCTCCTATTGATGACCCACCAAAATAACCCCACTGTACTGATGGGCGCCTCCGGACAGAGGGGCAGCTCCGGACTGAGGGGCAGCTCCGGACTGAGGGGCAGCTCCGGACTGAGGGGCACGCTACCGGACTGAGGAGCAATCCGGCATCGCCGGCGTGACAGGCAGCTCCTGGCTGACTGACGGCTCTGGCAGCTCCTGGCTGACTGACGGCTCTGGCAGGTCCTGGCTGCTGGCGGCTCTGGCAGCTCCTGGCTGGTGACGGCTCTGGCAGCTCCTGGCTGACTGACGGCTCTGGCAGCTCTGGCTGACTGACGGCTCTGGCAGCTCCTGGCTGACTGACGGCTCTGGCAGCTCCTGGTTAACTGACGGCTCTGGCCGGTCCTGGCTGACTGGCGGCTCTGGCCGGTCCTGGCTGACTGGCGACTCTGGCCGGTCCTGGCTGACTGACGGCTCTGGCCGGTCCTGGCTGACTGACGGCTCTGGCAGCTCTGGCTGACTGACGGCTCTGGCAGGTCCTGACTGGCGGGCGGCTCTGGCAGCTCCTGACTGCGGGCGGCTCTGGCAGCTCCTGACTGGCGGGCGGCGCTGGCAGCTCCTGACTGGCGGGCGGCTCTGGCAGCTCCTGACTGGCGGACGGCTCTAGCGGCTCCTGACCCTGGGGGACACCAGTGGTGAGAGCACGTGGTGCGGAGACAGATTCTCGCCGCCACCTGGTAGGAGCGATCTGTCAGGTAGGACGCATTCAGGAGGAGGAGAAGGTGGCAAAGAGCTTCCTAGGGTTAGAGGCAGATGCTTGGAATTTAGAGTGGTAGAAAGTGGCTTTAGCAGCAGAGACAGAAGAGGAGAATGTAGAGAGGAGGGAGTGAAAGGATGCCAGGTCCGCAGGGAGGCGAGTTTTCCTCCATTTCCGCTCGGCTGCCCGGAGCCCTGTTCTAGACTGGGGCGAGGGGTGGCACCGGATAGACCGGCCCGTGAAGGCGTACTGGAGCTCTTAAGCACCGAGCCTGCCCAACCTTACCTGGTTGAATGCTCCCCGTAGCCAGGCCAGTGCGGCGAAGTGAAAAGCCCGCACTGGGCTGTGCTGACGAACCGGGGACCATGCGTAAGGCTGGTGCCATGTACACCGGCCCGAGGGACCCACTGGAGACCAGATGCGTTGAGCCGGCTTCATGGCACCTGGCTCGATGCCCACTCTAGCCCGGCCGATACGTGGAGCTGGGATGTACCGCATCGGGCTAAGCACACGTACGGAGACACCGTGCGCTCTCTTCACATACCACGGTGTCTGCCCATACTCTCGCTCTCCACGGTAAGCCCGGGACGTTGGCGCAGGTTCCTACTGACTTCGCCACACTCCCCTTTAGTCTCCCCCCCCCCCCAAGACATTTTTGGGGCTGTCTCTCGGGCTTCCTACCGCGGTCGCCGTGCTGCCTCCATTCGCCGGTATCCCTCCTCACACTGCTCCAGGAATCCCAGGCGGGCTCCGGCATTCTCCCTGGGTCGATCGCCCACCTGTCTATCTCCTCCCAAGTAGTGTAGTCAGATTCTGCTCCATGTCCATAATTCCTGACTTCGCTGCTGCTGTTGCCCGTTACCACCTGTTGGTCCGAGTTTGGTGGTGATTCTGTGACGGCTTTCTTCCTGGGATGAAGGAGAGGAGGACCAAACTGCAGCGCGGCTAGTGTTCAACATGTTTAATAACAAAAAGACGATAACGTGAACACTATACAAAATACAAAATAACAAACGTGAAAACCGAGACAGTCCTATCTGGTGCAGAACACAAAGACAGGAAACAATCACCCACAAACAACAGTGAAAACAGGCAACCTTAATATGGTTCCCAATCAGAGACAATGACAAACACCTGCCTCTGATTGAGAACCATATTAGGCCAAACAACAAACCAAC
>NC_036838.1:30898027-30953233 GCF_002910315.2 Salvelinus sp. IW2-2015
AGAGAGAGATCTGACGGACGCTTCTAGCGCTCCTGACTGACCGGACGGCTCTAGCGGCTCCTGACTGACGGACGGCTCTACGACGGCTCCCTGACTGACGGACGGGCGGCTTTGACGGCTCAGGACAGACGGGCAGCTCAGATGGCGCGGCAGACGGGCAGCTCAGACGGCGCTGGGCAGACGGACAGCGCAGGCAGCGCTGGGCAGACGGACACTCGGACGGCGCTGGGCGAGGGCAGTGCAGGGGCGCTGGGCAGACGGGCAGCGCAGGCGGCGCTGGCAGACGGGCAAGCGCTGGCAGACAGGCAGCGCAGGTGGCGCTGGGCAGACAGCAGACTCTGGCCTCTGGAGACGCACAGGAGGTTGGTGCGTGTTGCCGGAACTGGTGTACCGGCCTGGATACACGCACCACAGAGCGAGTGCGTGGAGGAGGAAACAGGGCTCTGGAGACGCACAGGAAGCCTGGTGCGTGGTGTTAGCACTGATGGTATAGACTGGGGGAGGAGGTGGCACCGGATAGACCGGACCGTGAAGGCGTACTGGAGCTCTTAAGCACCGAGCCTGCCAACCTTACCTTTGTGAATGCTCCCCGTAGCCAGGCCAGTGCGGCGAGGTGAAATAGCCGCACTGGGCTGTGCTGACGAACCGGGACACCATGCGTAAGGCTGGTGCCATGTACACCGGCCCGAGGAGACCCACTGGAGACCAGATGCGTTGAGCCGGCTTCATGGCACCTGGCTCGATGCCACTCTAGCCCGGCCGATACGTGGAGCTGGGATGTACCGCACCGGGCTAAGCACACGTACAGGAGACACGTGCGCTCTTCCACATACCACGGTGTCTGCCATCCCATACTCTCGCTCTCCACGGTAAGCCCGGGAGTTGGCGCAGGTCTCCTACCTGCCTTCGCCACACTCCCCTTTAGCCCCCCCCCCCCAAACATTTTTGGGGCTGTCTCTCGGGCTTCCTACCGCGTCGCCGTGCTGCCTCCATTCGCCGTACCCTCCTCACACTGCTCCAGAGAATCCAGGCGGGCTCCGGCATTCTCCCTGGTCGATCGCCACCTGTCTATCTCCTCCCAAGTAGTGTAGTCCAGATTCTGCTCCATGTCCATAATTCCTGACTTCGCTGCTGCTGTGCCCGTTACCACCCCTGGTTGGTCCGAGTTTGGTGGGTGATTCTGTGACGGCTTTCTTCCTGGGATGAAGGAGAGGAGGACCAAACTGCAGCGCGGCTAGTGTTCAACATGTTTAATAACAAAAAGACGATAACGTGACACTATACAAAATACAAAATAACAAACGTGAAAACCGAGACAGTCCTATCTGGTGCAGAACACAAAGACAGGAAACAATCACCCACAAAAACAACAGTGAAAACAGGCAACCTTAATATGGTTCCCATCAGAGACAATGACAACACCTGCCTCTGATTGAGAACCATATTAGGCCAAACAACAAACCCAACATAGAAACACAAAACATAGAATGCCCACCAGCTCACGTCCTGACCAAGGCTAAACAAAGGAAATAAGGTCAGGAACGTGACAGATATTGAATTAACAATAATGTTGGATTTCAGAGAGATTCAATTCATAAGTGTATCCACATTCTAAARTTATTATTATTATTCATATTATTTATTTATTCAGTCTGAAATTAGCTTCCGTAATCATGCATCAAAAAAAGGTTTTACTGACAGTTTTTTAGGACAAAAATGAACGATACAATATACTGCGCAAGGCAGTAGCAGAGTGATGCGTGCCTGCTGTGATTGGTCGAGATTTCACAGTGCAGTGGTCCCTTGACCCATCCCCCACCCCTACAGCACCGGTTAGACGTCAATGTCATCACTCAGCAAAACGCAGCATAACACAGAGAAAATAAGGATATTCAGAACTTCTTCCGTTAGAGAGGCAAAAATAATCGAGCAGTATGAGCATGAGCAGGCAGCAGTGAATAAGGTGGAGAGGGCAGAACAGCCAGATAGTCAAAGTGCAGCAGAAGCAAAGTTAGCCACAGGTGTGTGCAGTGTTGGTGGTAGCTAAGCAGCTTATCTCCCTTAGCATAAGGGTTGGCTAATTCTAATAAGCTAGCATTGGCGCTCAGCATTGGGAGTCGCATAGGGCGGCACACAATTGGCCCAGCGTCATCCAGGTTTGGCCGGTGTAGGCCGTCTTTGTAAATAAGAATTTGTYCTTAACTGACTTGCCTAGTTAAATAAAGGCTAAAAATAAAAATGAATAAATAAGCGAGTTATTTAACAGTATATTTAGTGAATCTGCAAGCTAAGGATGTTGATATAAGTCATAATATTAGGAAAAGTGTTATATTCATCACACCTCCTCCTCCATGCTTCACGGTGGGAACCACACACCTACTGTGCATCTCACAAAGACACGGCGGTTGGAACCAAAAATCTCAGATTTCCACCGGTCTAATGTCCATTGCTTGTGTTTCCTGGCCCAAGCAAGTCTCTTCTTMTTATTGGTGTCCTTTTGTAGTGGTTTCTTTGCAGCAATTCGACCATAAATGCCTGATTCATGCAGTCTCCTCTGAACAGTTGATGTGAAGATGTGTCTGTTACTTGAACTCTGTGAAGCATTTATTTGGGCTGAAATTTCTGAGGCTGGGAACTCTAATGAACTTCTTTTTTTAAATTTAAATGTATTTTTAATTTCACCTTTATTTAACCAGGTAAGCTAATTGAGAACAAGTTCTCATTTACAACTGCGACCCGGCCAAGATAAAGCAAAGGAGTGTGACACAAACAACAAAACAGAGTTACACATGGAATAAACAAGCGTCCAGTCAATAACACAATAGGGGGAAAAAAGAAAGTCTATATACAAATGGTGTGAGGAGGTAAGGCAATAAATAGGCCATAGTAGTGAAGTAATTACAATTTACCAAATTAATACTGGAGCGATAGATGAGCAGATGGTGATGTGCAAGTAGAAATACTGGTGTGCAAAAAAGCAGAAAAGTAAATAAAAAACAATATGGGGATGAGGTAGGTAGATTGGGTGGGTTATTTACAGATGGTCTATGTACAGCTGCAGCGATCGGTTAGCTGCTCAGATAGCTGAGTTTAAAGTTAGTGAGGGAAATATAAGTCTCCAGCTTCAGCGATTTTTGCAATTCTAGATTCTAGATTTAATTTTGGATTGGAGATGTTTAATATGAGTCTGGAAGGACAGTTTACAGCTTAGCCAGACACCTAGGTATTTCTAGTTGTCCACATATTCTAAGTCAGATCCGTCCAGAGTAGTGATGCTAGTCGGGCGGGCGGGTACCGGCAGCGAACGGTTGAAAAGCATGCATTTGGCAGTGGTCTAAGGCACTGCATCGCAGTGATGGCTGTGCCACCAGAGACTCTGGGTTCGAGCCCAGGCTCTGTCGCAGCCGGCCGCGACCGGGAGGCCCATGGGGCGGCGCACAATTGGCTTAGCGTCGTCCAGGTTAGGGAGGGTTTGGCCCGGCAGGGATATCCTTGTCTCATCGCGCACTAGCAACTCCTGTGGCGGGCCGGACTAAGTGCACGCTGACCAGGTTGCTAGGTGTACGGTGTTTCCTCCGACACATTGGTGCGGCTGGCTTCCGGGTTGGACGCATGGCTCTCGACCTTCACCTCTCCCAAGTCCGTGTGGGAGTTGTAGCGATGAGACAAGACAGTAACTACCAGCAATTGGATACCACGAAATTGGGGAGAAAAAGGGGGTAAAATATAAAAAAGGAAAAAAAGCATGCATTTGGTTTTATTAGCGTTTAAGAGCAGTTGGAGACCACAGAAGGAGTGTTGTATGGCATTGAAGCTYGTTTGGAAGTTAGTTAACACAGTGTCCAACAAAGGGCCAGATGTATACAGAATGGTGTCGTCTGCGTAGAGGTGGATCAGGGAATCACCCGCAGCAAGAGCGACATCATTGATTTATACAGAGAAAATAGCCGGCCTGAGAATTTAACCCTGTGGTACCCCCATAGAGACTGCCAGAGGTCCGGACAACAGCCCCTCCAATTTGACTCACTGAACTCTGTCTGACAAGTAGTTGGTGAACCAGGTGAGGCAGTCATTTGAGAAACCAAGGCTGTTGAGTTTGCCGATAAGAATACGGTGATTGACAGAGTCGAAAGCCTTGGCSAGGTTGATGAAGACGGCTGCACAGTACTGTCTTTTATCGATGGAGGTTAKGATATYGTTTTGTACCTTGAGTGTCTGAGGTGCACCCATGACCAGCTCGAAAACCAGATTGCACAGCGGAGAAGGTACGGTGGGATTCGAAATGGTCAGTGATCTGTTTATTGACTTGGCTTTCAAAGAAAGGCAGGGCAGGATGGATATAGGTCTATAACAGTTTGGGTCTAGAGTGTCACCCCCTTTGAAGAGGGGGATGACCGSGGCAGCTTTCCAATCTTTAGGGATCTCGGACGATACGAAAGAGAAGTTGAACAGACTGGTAATAAGGGTTACAACAATGGCGGCGGATAATTTTAGAAAGAGAGGGTCCAGATTGTCTAGCCCAGCTGATTTGTACGGGTCCAGGTTTTGCAGGATCTGCTATCTGGATTTGGGTGAAGGAGAAGCTGGGGAGGCTTGGGCAAGTAGCTGCGGGGGATGCGGAGCTGTTGGCCGGGGTTGGGGTAGCCAGGAGAAAAGCATGGCCAGCCGTAGAGAAATGCTTATTGAAATTCTCGATTATCGTTGATTTATCGGTGATGACAGTGCAGTGAGCAGTTGGGAGGAGGTGCTCTTATTCTCCATGGACTTTACAGTGTCCCAAAAGTTTTTGGAGTTAGAGCTACAGGATGCAAATTTCTGTTTGAAAAAGCTAGCCTTTGCTTTCCTGACTGACTTATCCTCTGCAGCAGAGGTACTGTAACTCTGGTTCTTCCTTGCCTGTAGCGGTCCTCATGAGAGCCAGTTTCATCATAGCTCTTGATGGTTTTTGCGACTGCACTTGAAGAAACTTTCAAAGTTCTAAACATTTTCCGCATTGACTTAAAGTAATGATGGGCTGTCGTTTCTCTTTGCTTATTTGAGCTGTTCTTGCCATAATATGGACTTGGTCTTTTACCAAATAGGKCTATCTTCTGTATACCACCCCTACCTTGACACAACACAACTGATTGGCTCAAATGCATTAAGAAGGAAAGAAATTCCACAAATTCCACAAATTAACTTTTAGTTACTACGCCAATAAATGACAATATCCATCTGGACCTTTGCCACCTAGGAAACTTGAGGGACCAGACCTTCTCAAATAGTAGTTGATTACCCCTGTTGTATGTGAACAAAACACCAGAGAAGACACAGAGACATCAACAGAAGAGTAGATGATGGAGAGAGACACCAGACAAGACACAGAGACATCAACAGAAGAGTAGATGATGGAGAGAGTTACCAGACAAGACATAGAGACAGCAACAGAAGAGTAGATGATGGAGAGAGTTACCAGACAAGACACAGAGACATCAACAGAAGAGTAGATGATGGAGAGAGTTACCAGACAAGACATAGAGACAGCAGCAGAAGATTAGGATATGATGGAGAGAGAAGAACAGAACAGACAATAACAGAAGAGAATAGACAAAGGAGAAAGTAACAAACAAGAAACGGAGACAGCAACAGACAAGACAAAGAAAAAGTGACAGGACAGGGCAGATGGAGAGAGAACAGAGGTGAGTTAAGCACACAGTAAACTGTATCTCTTCAAGCTTCTCTATAGATTCTAATYAGTTGTATTTATATGGACAAATTATAACAGGAGAAATACAGACAGTGAAAAGGTAAAACATGRTTTACAAATAATTTGCAGGTGAGGTGAAAAAGCGTTTGAAATGAACTTTTACACTTTTTACAACCAGGACAGGACAAACAAAAGGCTAAACAAAAGAGACACCAACATCGAAACTAAGAGACAGCAACAGAAGACACACAAGAGCAACAGACGGCACAGAGAAAGCAATGGAGAGAGGCAGAGGAGGGGTGAGCACACAGTAGACTTTATTAAAGCTGTTCTATGGATTCTAATTACTGTGTGTGTGTGTGTGTGTGTGTGTGTGTGTGTGTATGTGTGTGGGTGTTGTGTGGTGTGTGTTGTGTGGTGTGTGTGGTGTGTGTGTGTTTTGTTGTGTGTGTGTGTGTGTGTGTGTGTGTGTGTGTGTGTGTGTGTGTGTGTGTGTGTGTGTGTGTGTGTGTGTGTGTGTGTGTGTGTGTGTGTGTGTGTGTGTGTGTGTGTGTGTGTGTGTGTGTGTGTGTGTGTGTGTGTGTGTGTGTGTGTGTGAGAGGATGAGGGTGTTGGGTGTTGGGTACTGTGGGATTCTTTAATCAGTTTGGCTCATTGGATAGTTCAGAGTCTATGTTTAAAATTGTTGAGTGGTATGGTGTTTTTTGTCAATACACTGTAGATGTATGTTCCAGAGTAGAGAGAACCACATTAACTACTGTAATTTAGTACTGGTAGTGTCTGCTGTGGCAGGCGGGAAGGTGCAAGTTACAGTACCTGAAGAATATCTAATCTCTCAATGTTCTAATCTCTCAATGTTCATCTCAAAGTGCACCAAATTCATGCTCTTAGCTGTTGAATTTCCTTATTTTCTTCCCGGGGGGGGATGCCCCCGGACCCCCGTACTGCCTTTGGGCTAAGCCCTGAATGTCTTAAAATCCTAGAAACACCCCTGGTTATTAACAGCTATCAGCGATGCAGCTGTAGGTAAACTTTGATCGTCGCCACATACAGCAATGAAATCAAATAGACGCTATGTTAATCCAGTCCCAGTGGATTGGATGGATGTGGTGATCTTAATGCATTATTGAGACGCGGTTGGCTGTGCCATCACACATGGGCCCCCACCTCTGATCCATTATTTAATACAGAGAGGCACAGGGAGACTTTGACCTCCTAKTATGAGCAGTCATGCCCTCCATAACAACATGTGATTGACAATGAGGCGGTTTATCAAACGGGGAGATATTTGGTGGTTATGTGCTTAATGTCTTCTGCCTGGGCAAACATATAGGAGAGGAAGTTACGTTAAGAGACATCAAATCAAAGATACCCTGTCCCTAGGCTGACCGTCTCAGGTCAGCCTATCCCTCTCTTGCAAAGAATATGACAGGCAGCAGTAATACACATTATTTTCTCTTGGGCACATATTTGGCACAGAGTCAATGTCTAATACTCAACACACACCAGACAGACATCCAGTCAGGGAGGGATTGATGCTCTTTAATGGCTAGCGTTCATTTTCTCTCCTCTCTCTCAGCCTCCCATCGCAAGCAGAACATTTTATTTTCCAACAGGATGAGTCATCCGTAGACTGTGTCTGTGTTCCAATTGGCACCCTATTCCCTACATAGTGCGCTACTTTTGACCAGAGCCCTATGAACCCTGGTCAAAAGTATTGCACTATAAAAGGGAAGAGGGTGCCATTTGGGATGCACCCTGTGAGTGGATGGATCAGAGCAGGCTGCTTCCTTATCTCTCCCTCTCTGCTCCACGCCCCACAGCTTAGCYACTAGCCGCCGCCACCATCCCACCATCCTGCCACCAAATCAGCTTAGAGATGAATGCCGGGCCAATTATGCACACCTGACTAAGACACACATCGAAAATAACAGAGACACCTGAAATGGAGGGAGGGCTGGGTTAGAATAACATGCACAGGCCCTGGATGAAAGGAGAAGATGAAGAGAAGAGGATATGAGGAGGAGAGGGACGGCGGTTCCAATTCAGAAAAACCTACAGGCCCTGGGACGAGAAGTGGTCAGAAGGAGAGGAAGGATGGGATGTCACAACTGATGTTTCGTGGCTATCTGAATTAGATGCAGTAACGACCAATGTGTGCAGCAGGCATTRGTCGGGTTCCATTTTAGTGTTAGGTGACTCAACAGAGTATATCTGTGGCATTGTATACTTCAGGCTCAGTCTGAGAAGCTTTTCAKGTTAGGTATTAACCATTTTGATAGCTTCATTATTTGAACGCAACTGAAGAAGATGTATACGGGGAGAAGTTTGGTACTCAGCCTAATGTACATACAGTACTTCGTCAAAGTCAACTTCTATAGTTTTATAGGGAGGAATTAAAATATGTTTAATTATTTCTAATTTCTCAAATYTACAAGGGAGCTCCATTCTCCCATTTCTCCCTCCACCAGCYTCTCCTGTTTCTACTGCAAGGCAAATGGCAACAACACCAAAACAGCAGAAATGTAGTTAACTGCACTTTATTAGAGCTCAACAAACCCACAGCATACAGTACACCATCAAACTCAATCTGTGTTTACTGATATTTCATCATGAATTCAACATTGCCACAGGGGGCTGGGGGAGGAGGGAGGTTGCTGGGGCTCTTTGGGGCATGGGGGCTTGTCCTCTCCTGACAGCTATAAATGTTAATAAATTGATTAATTGGGGGTGGCATTGCATCCACGAACCCCCTTCGCTCACCCTGCATACACACACATACAGTACACACACCACCCCCACCTTTAGCCCTCAGGTTTAGACTCCAGCTCCTCTCTATGGATGGCTAAACTGGCCAGGATCAGTTGGCCCGGCTGCTCTGCAATAAATGTGACATTTATCCTTTTGATGAGGGTGCCTATCACTGTGCACAGACGCACGCTGCCACGTCCCACTGCTGCCGGGATCGGCCTCTTTACATGGAAATGCATTGTAATTACCGTGCTGCATGGAAGTGATATTTGCTCAGGGATAAGCAAATGGCATGTGATTTGAAGCGGGGCCGCTTTCAGAGTCGCTGTGGCAAGACAAAAAAAAGAAAAGTAAAGAAAAAAATCCTGGTTGAAAGGAGGGGAAAGCAGGGAAAGAAAGGTGGATGTGGTAAACTCAAATAAGATCCGATGGGGGTCTTGCCAATAGGCTGTCAAGTCTGCCAGTTCAGCTCATTACTGAAATGAAACCCTGCGTCAAAAATAACGCTCATAACATTGATACATTTTATAGAGTGGAAGTGTACTGGAAGTATTTTTTATTTTATTTCAGCTGTAGAGACATTTTTGTAATTTGAGATGTTTTCTCCTAACCTTTATAAGCTGTAATTCTAATGTGAGGATAAATATTGTAATGTCACAGTGGTTAAAGCATTTTTAATTTGTCTCTTTGCCTCTATCACCGGTAGTGTAGTCAATGCCTCGGAGGAAAYGTTAAAACATAACTGCAGTGAGGATGGGTGATTAAGCKTGATGGTACAAGAGGACATGGCCAATGACAATTTCACATGTCAGGCCGTCTTGCTTTCTAAGACACAGATGGATACATCCCAACCCCCTCACTCTCCTTACACACACATCTACACAGAACTGGCCTGAACACAACATACTGCAGGCTAACATCACTGTACACCAATAAATATGAATCTTCCCTATAATATTCAAACATGCAACTTTGTGAGTTTTGGTTGTAAACATTTGATGGGTATTTCAGTATGATTACGCAGGCAGGTAGCCTCTGACTGCATTTTTTGACATTATTTTGACATTATTTTTTGACCGATTATTGCCGTTTCATTCTAAACCTTTTTTTCTAAAGAAAAGACTTGGACCATAAATCTAAAATGTCAAACTGTTAATGGTAAACTAACCACCAACACCACATGATTTAGGCCTAACAAAGTACATCACGGTTGGATAATCAAATGTTTCTCTAAAGCACAAACGTATACAGTACAGGTTCAATAGGCTAGATAGAGAGTTCATGTCCAGGTTGAATATGCATCATGTTTGAATTCAAGCTCTAGTAACTGCTATGCCTACAGTAAGTAAAGTCACACACAGTCAAACGTCATGTATAATGGGCTCAGGTTAACTACAGTATGAGTTTAGCTTCAGGATAAATACAGTCTCTAGGCAACAAGCATAATGCTTAGGGTCCTTGCTTAAGCACAGTATCTAGATCATGACTCGACTGTTTTCCCTGTAATACGCCAGTGGAGTGTGTGGACTGTAAAGACCAGACCTGGGTTCAAATAGAATTTGAAATCTTTCCAATACTTTCAGCATTGCGCTCTAACCTGCCTGGAGTGCCACTGCCAGATGGGTGGGACTTGCAGTTTTGGGACTTTTCTATTGGTCCATTAAGCCAGGCAAGCTCAATCAAGCCCAGCTATAGTATTTTCAATGATTTCAAATAGGATTTGAACCCTGGTCTGTTAAAGCCTGTGTGTCTGTCTACGTGGCRCCATGCCACTAAAGAAACAATATGCTAATCCGTCAACTGCTAATCTCTAGCGCCAGATCATGTCCATAATATTAAATTGAATTGTGGAGAGTAGGGGACATATGGGTGCTTTTGTGGGGCTCAAAATCCTGCCATGGACTACATTCTTAGGAGCATTAAAAGGCTAAACCTCGTCCATCTTAAGGATTAAGGTAATATGTACTTAGAATCAGATTGAATAATCAGTCGCCAGGCAGTCATAAACAATGTCACTGGCTGGACCTGACAGATTGCTCCACTGATTGGGATTGATGGACCTTTCCAGTGATATTTGTGTGCCAAATGGACAGACTAGAGGAAAAGGTTGACATAATGGGATTTCTGCACTGCTTCACTTGGGTTCTCCACTGGGGCTTTCCCTGCATTAGCTTGGTTTAACACAATCTACATAGTTTCCTCCCTGAGGATTAAGTTGCATGACGAGATGCGAAAGCTGTAAACCGTGATAAGTACAGTGCCTTCGGAAAGTATTCAGACCCCTTGACTTTTTCCATATTTTGTAACRTTACAGCCTTATTCTAAAACATTTTTTTTTTAAATGTCCCTCATCAATCTATACACAATACCCCATAATGATAAAGCAAAAACAGGTTTAGATTTTTTTTTTATCAAACATGTAAAAAATATCATATTTACATAAATATTCAGACCCTTTACTCAGTACTTTGTTGAAACAACTTTGGCAGCGATTACAGCTTCGAGTCTTCTTGGGTATGATGCTACAAGCTTGGCACACCTGTATTTGGGGAGTTTCTCCTATTCTTCTCTGTAGATCCTGTCAAGCTCTGTCAGGTTTGATGGAGAGCGTCGCTGCACAGCTATTTTCAGGTCTCTCCAGAGATGTTAGATCGGGTTCAAGTCCGGGCTCTGGCTTAGCCACTCAAGGACATTCAGAGACTTGTCCCGAAGCCACTCCTGCGCTGTCTTGAATGTGTGCCTAGGGTCGTTGTCCTGTTGGAAGGTGAACCTTCACCCCAGTCTGAGGTCCTGATTGCTCTGGAGCAGGTTTACATCAAGGATCTCTCTGTACTTTGCTCTGTTCATCTTTCCCTCGATTCTGACTAGTCTCCCAGTCCCTGCCGCTGAAAAACTTCCCCAGGGTATGATGCTGCCACCACTATGCTTCACCGTAGGGATGGTGTCAGGTTTCCTCCAGACATGACCCTTGGCATTCAGGCCAAAGGGTTCAATCTTGGTTTCATCAGAACAGAGAATCGTGTTTCTCATGGTCTGAGGGTCCTTTAGGTGCCTTTTGACAAACTCCAAGCGGGCTGTCATGTGCCTTTTACTGAAGAGTGGCTTCCGTCTGGCCGCTCTACCATAAAGGCCTGATTGGTGGAGTGCTGCAGAGATGGTTGTCCTTCTGGATGGTTCTCCCATCTCTGACATGCACTGTCAACTGTGGGATCTGATATAAACAGGTGTGTGCCTTTCCAAATCATGTCCAATCAATTGAATTTACCACAGGTGGACTCCAATCAAGTGGAGGAACATCTCAAGGATGATCAATGGAAGCAGGATGCACCTGAGCTCAATTTCGAGTCTCATAGCAAAGGGTCTGAATACTTATGTAAATAAGGTATTTCTGTTTTTTTTTAATATAAATATGCAAACATTTCTAAAAAACTGTTTTTCACTTTGTCATTATGGGGTATTGTGTGTAGATGAGGAAAAATGTATTTAATCCATTTTAGAATAAGGCTGTAACCTAACAAAATGTGGAAAAAGGGAAGGGGTGTGAATACTTTCCGAATGCACTGTATATCCTCTGAATGCACTGTTACAGTATATAACACTACACACTGACTCATTAGGGTTAGGCAGGAAGGGAAATACAAGCAGACTGTATTTGATGAGCTGATATTGGTGTCATAAGTGGGATCTCTTCTAATCGCGGCTATAAGAATGTATTAAACCAAAACAAGGAAGAAATATCTGTGTGTGTCAGTTAATGACGTCGTCCAATCTCAAAGGTTAAATACAACTTATCAAAACTTTTCCCAGAACCCCTTGCTTCAGTGGAAAGTCTGGCACGGCTGATTGATAATTGGTGCTCTGTGTCATCATCCATGCGCTTCGGCATACTGTGGAGGGATGTCTGAGTCGCATTTATTCTTCAGATGAATGTGTTAATTAGAGAAATATCTCAGAGCTCGTTAACCCTCCACAGATACATAGTCCTCTCCTTAGAGCCCTTCCTTCGCCCACTCTAGCTACTGTAGCGTGTCCTCATGCCAGACATGCATGCACATACATGTGACACAAAACAGTGCATAACTGTCACTGAAGCAGTGTCCCACAAATGAATGGTTAATAACCTCTTTTTGTGTCCATAGTCACACAAACAATGAAAAAAGCCCTGTGGCAGCTTACTAATGAGGTTACCCAAAAACCCGGCTGTCCCCAGCACTCATCATATTGGTTGGAGTTGTGGGAGGGGTGGCACTGCATTTGTATGCTGTTCAATAGGGAGTCATTCACGTCATGTTATTTTGGCTGTCAGAGTGGCAAAGAGGCGGAATGATTTGTACCCAATCTGCTCAAAGTCAGGTCGATACTGATCGATAGATTTTGTGTTTGACCTGTCAGCCATATTGTGGTCTAGTGCCAATGTAATGCGTTTTAGAGGATGATTTGAAATACCTATGTTCCTATGACAAGTTCCTTTTGTCATGCTGTTTCATGAAGGTAAATGTAGCTGAATTAGAATTCCATGTTCTAAAACAACCCACATTGTCAAAGAGCATCCTTCCAATGCACTCTAGATATGGATTCCTCATATGAAATACAGTAAGTCACACACACAGCATTCAAAAAGTAATGACAAACATATTTAATTTGTCCACTATGGCAGATTCCCCTTCAAGGGTACAAGAAAAGTAATATGTTTGATTTACAGTCGTAATTACAGATAGACTCCGTCACTGGCTCTAACGGAAGAAATGGAGAAGACACCTTTATTTTTGTTGCCTGGCCTGAAGGTTTTGACAGGGCTTAATAGCTGTTAGCAAATGACTATTTATGGTGGTCAATAACAGGTATTTTACAGCTGCAGCATGGCAGTCAAGCTACCCCCTGACCCAGAAAACATTTATGCCTATCAATCATTGACTTTTTTTTACCTCATCAGAAAATGATTGTAAAAGCATCAGTGGACAGTCGTTTTCTTTTCTCGCCTCAAGGTAAAGTAACGGTGCACTGCAGAGAGGGTTTGTTGTTGTTGTAGTGTCGGTAGTKAGCTATCAGATAGTTTCACTCAAAGCGTGGAGTGAGTGGAGTGCCCTCGAGTACACAAGCAATTGTGTGTAGGCCTCAAGTGAGTTCACCCACAGAAACATAATATAACTCCTTGTCCTCCTCCAGCATGTCTTACAAGCCTTAATGAGATTAGACAAGCTCAGAAACAAATAGCCAAGCTCTCACCTCCACCTCACCTATTGCATTCTCTATCTGCGACCTCGACTTTGACTGGAATGTTCCCAGCCGCAAACGCAAATGCTGTGAAAGAGAAAAAATCCCCATCAGCTTGCAAACATTCGTCCAATATCATGCCTGGCTGTGGATGCACCCTGCTGATCAGCAATTTCAGCAGACGCACGCTGTCTTCCCAAACATTCCCAACGGGGGTTACAGTATATTATTTCAGCCTGGATGAGATGGGGAAATGATGAGAAAGAGGAGAGTAATTACTACGCTGGTTTGTTAAAGCAGACTTTGGCAAAACTGTTTAATGCAGCTCTTGGTATTGCTGTCCTGACTTCATGGGCCGTATATAGGACACGTCCCAAATGGCACCCTATTTCCTACATAGCGCGCTACTTTTGACCAGGCCCTGATCAAAAGTAGTGCACTATATAGGGAATAGGGTTCCATGTGGGATGCATCCAAAGTATATTATACAGTAGGTCCAGGAAAGGAAGAAGGCATTAAGCTGGATCATTGCAGCTGATAGCTTTCCTCCCGCTCGCTGTGAGGCACTGATTCACAGCCATGTCAATTATTTACTTCTGTGTACAGACACATACTGCACACACACAGGCATGCACACACACACACACACCTTTATAGACACACTCTATATAGGCTACAGTACACTGAAACACATAGAGCAACCAAACCCCCATAAACCTCTTCCTACGCACATCTCAGCCCCATACACACACATTCTCACGTACAACTACTAACCATCTCATCTAGCCTTACAGATAGAAACTTTTGCCAAGCTCCGTTGAAACCACCACTCCCCCCTCTCCTCTCGTCTTCTATCACCCCCAGGAAAATCAAACCCAGCAGCGACTCTTCCTCTCAGATCAAGGGAGATTTCTGTGGGAGTCAGTCTTATTTGCAGCCTCATTAACTCTGGAGGCAGGCCTCCACTGTGGCTAATATTCCCTCCCATCCTGCCAGGGCCCCTGATGAAAATCAATTATATTAATGTTAACAAAATATTCATACATCGAAAAGGGAGAGTGAGACAGAGCTGATGCTAGGTGGACCGTTAAGGCTAAAGCCTGTTAACCTCAGCTCTGACACAGCTCCTGATAGAAAAGCTACAGTAAGTCCATAGATTTGAACTCTGAGGTTTGCCATTGATTGTGTCAGTGTCGTCTATGAATGTTTTTGACCAGATTGCTGCTACACCAGGATGCGACCCAAGTGGAACCCATTCCCTATATAGTGCACTACTTTTGATCAGAGCGCTATGGGCTCTGGTCAAAAGTGGCACACTATGTAGAGAATAGGGTGCCATTTTGGACCAAGCCTATATGATCAATGGTAAATGCTGTATCAGTGGATGGATGGAGGAGTACCACCCTAACGGGTGTGAAAAGCCCAGACAACCAAACTATCTATCAGCGATATTTAACTTTTTTGTTTTAGTACTGTGGTTACCTCATTGGATATGAAGGATCTACAGTATATAAGGTTATAGCACAATTATATAACAATACCAATATCCTTTATGATATTGAGCTATAAATACAGTGTACAGCGAATACAATCAGTTAAATCTAAAGGCTGTAAAGGCTGATAGAGTAATGGGAGAAATGTAACATTTCTACCAGACAGATTAAAATAACATATTTATTGGACTGACCCATTCAAATGCCTATACACAGTACATTACACATGTAGGAGTTATTTACAGTTGGTAGGTCATCTCTATGGCAGCAGGACTASACTAATTCATGGGTGTTAGCAAGGGCGTAGGAGCCGGGGGGACGGGGGGGACACCAGTCAAGAAGATAAAAAAAATATATAATAATTAAGGAGTCTAAGGTTCTTGGCAACTGGCACATCACCCCTTGCAAAGTAGCTGGCAAATTTGAGTGCTTTCAGCTTAGATGTCTTTAGCTTCATCACAGTGATTATGGGTCTTGAAGGTGTGTTCAATGTGTTAAAGGGAAACTTCACCGTTAGACACTATTTGGGGTGTTTTTCCAGTCTCCCTACTTAATTATGAGTGATGAGAGGTGTTTCAGACAAAATTATTTGAATTAAAAAGAATATTTGCGCTGGGAAAGTTCAACCAATGACGTCGTTGGTTGATTGAGCCTGCTGTCTGATCCAAAAATTCATGGAGTCATGTTTTTTAGCAATTATTGTGGCCCTTGTGTTTCGCCGATTGCACGATCACATTAGCAGCGAGTAGATATGGTTGTCCTTGTTCAATAGAGCCATTGGACTTGTCTCAACGATGTTCCTACTCATTTTTCCTGGCTTTGTAAAGACTACAGCCTGACAGGAGTTCTACTTCCTTGTCCAATTGTGTTCCCTCCCTTGAAGGCAGGCTTTTCAAAACGGGGGTGTTACTAGTTACTACAGGTTCACGTGAGCTATGATACCATGCACTGTCTATCTGAGATGGCTAGCTAAATAATTACAATTACTGCTTTTAGTTATTCTTCTTTCCAAGGAGAGCTGGACGACTAAACAGTTTTTGACGTTCTTATACACACTGACATAGTATGTAACATAATGCCCTATTCATTTGAGTTCTTACTAGAGAGGGTCACTGCCGACCCCATGGAATGTGTGTGTGACCATCGAAATTTTGACACATATAGGGATAGAGGTGTGCTGGAGACGACCTCCAAGATCAACTGGCGGTGGCAGTGGCGGTGGCGGTGGCGGTGGCGGTGGCGGTGGCGGTGGAGGGCAAATGACAAACAAGTAAGTTGTTTTGCTGTTGGTAGCTGGCCAGCAATATAGCTAAACTCTCTTTTCACACGAGGCAGTGTTGTTCAGTACAGTATAATTTCATGATCGATTCGGCCATTACAGGGCTTGCAATACCAATGCAAGCCGAGTTAGCCAAGTTGAGCTAGCTAGCTTTGTTTGCTATACCCAAAATGTACTGTAGCCTACCTAGCCTCAGTGCATCTCATTAGGAGGACTAGGAACAAAACTGGATAAATGTTTTGATGACGATGACGAAGACGAAGATTAAAGGAATGACTTTGCCTTTATTACTCATATTAGTCTTTGAGTAACTATACCTGTGTGTTGTGAGATGTGTAATATTCTGCATCGTGCTGTACAGTAGGAATACAGACAGTACACAATGGTTGCCCATGAAAGTCTAATAGCATTTTTGTCATTCTCTTACAGATAGTACCGCTTGGTGGCCTACAGATGGAGTTTGTTGTACATGTGGAGAAGCTAGGCACAGGACACCAAATCCGCTTTGCCTGCATGTGTTGATGGGGCCATTCGAGCCATTCCAGCAATTCAAGCGGAGATGTGAAAGGTCCATAACAACAATCTCCTCTCGTTTCAAAGTGACTCTGAACACCTCACTGCACCCCCCAAACTCACCATATAATATGCAAGTATTCCCTTTGTAGAACTGTAGTATTTATTATAGGCGTTTGTACTATATTTTTCATCTATGTCATACATTGTCATAACTGTTTCTGCATACTGCTGTGTAAACTCACCTCGGTCTCCAGAGCAAATACATTTTGTCTTGAATACAAGCCATGTCTACTTATTTGCTACATTGACAGACTAATCTGTTTTATAGAAACATTTTCACTTGCCAACAAATTAAAGTTGAAATGATACAGCAACTCCCTGCATCATTTATTATAGTGTCTTCCCACATGGGCTTCTAAGACACTGTATTTGTTGTATACAAATAAAATGATCATACTTATACATACACTGAGTGTACAAAACACCTTCCTAATATTGAGATGCACCCCTCTTGCCCTCAAAACAGCCTCAATTAGTCAGGGCATGGACTACAAGGCGTTGAAAGCGTTCCACAGGGAGGCTGGCCCATGCTTCCCACAGTTGTGTCAAGTTGGCTGGATGTCATTTGGATGGTGGAACATTCTTGATACACACGGGAAACCCAGCACCATTGCAGTTCTTGTCACACTCAAACCGGTGTGCCTGGCACCTACTACCTACTACCATAAAAATAATTATTTAACCTGTATCCTCTCCTTCGTCTACACTGATTGAAGTTGATTTAACAGGTGACATCAATAAGGGATCATAGCTTTCACCTGGATTCACCTGTCATGGAAAGAGCAAGTGTTCCTAATGTTTTGTACACTCAGTGTATATGCACACACTTACAGTACATACATACATACATACCTACATACATATTACGTATACTGAACAAAATATAAACGCAACATGCAACAATTTCAACGATTTTACTGAGTTACAGTTCATATAAGGAAATCAGTCAATTGAAATAAATTCAATAGACGCTATATCTATGAATTTCACATGACTGGGCTGGGGCGCAGCCATGAGTGGGCCTAAGAGGGCATAGGCCCACCCACTTGGGAGCCAGGCCCAGCCACTCAGAATGAATTTTTCCCCACAAAAGCGCTTTATTACAGACAGAAATACTCCTCAGTTTCATCAGCTGTCCGGGTGGCGGGTCTCAGATGATCCCGCAGGTGAAGAAGCCGGATGTGGAGGTCCTGGGCTGGCGTGGTTAAACGTGGTCCGCTGTTGTGAGGCCTGTTGGACCTACTGCCAAATKATCTAAAACGACGTTGGAGGCGGCTTATGGTAGAGAAATGAACATTCAATTATCTGGCAACAGCTCTGGTGGACATTCCTGCAGTCAGCATGCCAATTGCACACTCCCTGAAAATATGAGACATCTTTGGCATTGTGTTGTGTGACAAAACTGCACATTTAAGAGTGGTCTTTTGTTTTTACCAGCACTAGGTGCACCTTGTAATGATCATGCTGTTTAATCAGCTTCTTGATATGCCACATCTGCCAGGTGGATGGATTATCTTGGCAAAGAAGAAATGTTCACTAACAGGGATATAAACAAATGTGTGCACAAAATTTGAAAGAAATAAGCTTTTTGTGCGTATGGAACATTTCTGGGATATTTTATTTCAGCTCATGAAACATGGGAGCAACACTCAACATGTTGCGTTTATAATTATATTCATTATACATACACATTTGCATTCCTACTAAAATGAATACAATTGAAACACAAAAAACTAAAACCTTTCAGTTATACAATTTATCTTGTTGCGTCTCCCACACTTTGGAAATAAAACGTTTAACACGTATAACACTACTCTAGAATAGTTCTGGTTTCTGTTGTTGCATTCTTTCAAACACGGTTTCTCTTAAATCATCATATAAAGTACAATAAAATAAAAAGAGCAGTTCATTCTCAATCTCCCCTAAATCGCAGGCTGTACATAGCCATTCTTCTTCATTTAGAGCAATGAACCTACCTACATCAATTACCAGAGGCAATATACCGGTTCTCAACTGGGCACACAAGGATCTTTGACTTCTTGTTAGTTGACAAGAGTCATACGGTTCTGCATCATATATGTTTTTAATCTGGTTATAAATTCTGAGTTTTGGTTTTAGCCATATATCAGGTGACCGTTTTTCTTTGGAGCTAAAGGTTAACTTGTGTTTGATCATGTTGACATTGCATCGTAACTTGTTTCCAAATATGTGTTGTAGATCAGCTTCCTTAAATATTGAGTTCCTTTGTTCCTTTGTCCAAGGGTAATTCTATGTGCTTTTCTGTCCTCTGGCATATTGATAAGACAGTTCCATAACCTAATAATTTCCCGCCTATGTCTTATTACACTGGGCTCCCATCCCATGTCTCCTTGAATAGCAAAGTTTGGAGCACGCTTATGCACTCCAAGGAAACATAGTTTGGCTCTGTTTTGGATAGAGTTTGCTGTTTTGGCTTCTTTACAACCCCATATTCCAGCAGCATAGTTCAATATAGGACACACACATGAATTATAGCCACGGTCTTTACAGATTTGAAATGTACTACCAATGGACCCTCTACATGCAGAATCAGATAGGGACTTCATACCCTTCTCAAAGGTTATATACTCATCAAAAAGGAAACCAATGTATTTATATGAGCAAGTGTACTTTAGGGGCATTGCTCCAAAAGAAAAGTCATAAATACTTCTTACTGTACGCTTTTTTCTGAAGTGCATTATCTGGGTTTTATCTTGGTTAATCATTATTCTCCACTTTGTACACCAAAGATTGAGAGTGTTCAACATACCGTACATTCCAAATCAATATTGTCTGCACACAGCAGTATTCCCAGAGCCGTGTCATCTAGATTAACTCCTAAATTAGCATGTTTGATTTGCTGGGCCAAGTCGTTTACAAAAGGGGCAAATAATGTTGGAGAAAGCACATCACCTTGTCTGACCCCAAACAGAGTGGGAAGCCATCCAGTCCTCAGATCATTTACCTGTACACAGGTGACTGGAGATCTATACAGGGCTTTAATTGCATCATAAAATCTTCCATCAATTTCCATTTTAATCAGTCTAAAAGCGAGGTCTCTATTCACCCAATCGAAAGCCTTCTAAAAATCAATAAAACAGGCAAAAGTTTGTTTTCTCTCTTGAATTCTAGCTTAAACCACTGTAGATCCAGTATATACAGTATGTGGTCTGTACAAGCTCTGGCTTTCCTAAAGCCATTCTGTTCATCAGCAAGCTGACCAGACAGTTCTAGATAGTGGGAGATCCTGTTATTTAGAATGCATGAATACAACTTACATACAGTGCTAATGAGACTAATCCCTCTATAGTTCAATGCGATTTCAGGGTACTTTTGGGAGGATTTTGGAAGAGGCTTGATTATGGATTTTAACCATACAGATGGAATGATACCATTCTCAAAACAAGCCTGGAAGAGTCTGATAGCGGCGGAGCATTTGTAACAATTTAGGTGACTTCAAAACTTAATTAGATAAGTCATCAATTCCTGTGTCTTTCTTTGGTTTAATACGCTCAACCACCTTTCTGACTAATCTAAGACGGCCATTCAGAGAGTGGTTATGGGTGTAGGAATCCTTATTTTTTTCTTTCTCCAACCACCTTATGAAAGCATGTTTCCTTAGAAAACTAACCATCAAACATAGAAGGTCTCTTGACACCAAATAAATGTGCAAAATCTCTTTCCCATTTCCCCAAAACAATGTCAGGTTGATGGTGAAGCTCTCCATTTTCTAATTAAATTTTCATGGGAATTGGCTTAACCTTTTTGGGACCTAACTTGTTAATCTCACTCCAAAACTGTTATGGGTTGTTGGTCTGTAACTGTTCCAACTGTAATGCCTGCCTCCGCTTAAATATACGCTTTATAGATAGTAATATTTTATCAAATTTATATTGACAAGCTTCAAATGAATTATTTTGGTCATCCTTGTGCTTTTTATTTCCTCTACCTTTTAGAATGATTTTTTCAGACAATCTCATCTGACAGGCTGACCACACCGCTCTCGTCGCTTGCGCGAGTGTTGCAAACTAAATTTAGAAATCTATGTTATTCAATTATTGCACCCACACTGCTCGCGCGCGTCAACGAGTGTCTGTGTTGCCAAGGGCTAAAATAGAAGTCCTTTCTATTTCTGACGCAGATCGCGCTGCAAGTCCTGCCTCTCCCATCTCCTCATTGGTTAATAGAAGCAGGTACCCACGTGCCATCTCCTCATTGGTTATACCCACATGGATGATTGAAAGACGAACTGTGTTGCCGGTTGTCGTAGTAATACTATGAAAGTTTAAATGCCAATCACCATATAAGTTCAAAGATGAAAAAGACTGGAAGGAGTAGAGATGACTAGAAACGATTCGGTTGACCGTTTTATGTGTGGATTAATTGTCGGAGTAGAGGACCTTGTGCATTTCAGGTAAAATAACAACTCAATGTTTATATCCCAGGACAAATTAGCTAGCAACAGCAAGCTAGCAAAATAGGAAGCAAGTGCAAGCTAACTAGCTAAATTGCCATAAATGTTTAATGCTTTTCGACATGTCCCCAAATTAATGTAATCGGTTCAGAGTTTGTTCTGATATTTTAACCTGCGTGTCGTGATCGCGTTTGGTGTAGGGGGACAAAATACATTTATACACGATGGCGCACGATGGCGCACGATGGCGCACGATGGCGCACGCGTGCAGCCGGTTTGGGTTCCGTGTAAGACCATAATGTATCTAATTCCTTAGTCCAGAAGGGTTTACCCACTTTTGTACAATTTTTGTTTTCTGGATGTATTTAAAAATTTCCCCTTAACACCGTCATCCAATTCATTATAATACACATCACAGAGTGTCATACCAGGAGTAAATGCCATCTTGATTTTTCTGGTGTATTTCAAGTTGATCAATGAGCTCCAACAGAGCATTATAACACATACTGGAGGAATGGAAATGATCTGGTAGGTTTCTGAGTCTTCGCTTGATACATACATTAGACTAGCCTTCAGACATATCATTACAAACATCCCGATTGAACCCCAGCCTGAAATGTCAGACTCAACACAGTGGTCAGGTATTCTACAGCGATCCCCAATTAAAGACATACAGTCAACTCCCACACTTTCCGACAGCTCATTAGGGGTAAAGACATTATACTCAAAACATGTATTTAAACAGTCATGGGGGGTAATGATGTTATCAACAACTTTTTTCCCTTTTGTAGAGATTGATGTGAAATGATCTTTCTCAGGGGATATTCTTCCATTTAGAATACAGCCTTTTGAATCCTTTAGGAATTCCAGTAAGGTTTCACCATGCTTATTTAACACAGTGTCTAAGTTGGACCTGGGTGCAACATTATCACCATCCTGTATACAGTCTTCCAAACCAGCAATACAACTATTTAAATTTCCAGAGGTAAATAGCCTCAACCTCCGAAAAAGTATACATTTGAGCCAACAGGTGGCTAAAGAAAGTTTGAGAATCACATCCTGATGTAGAGCCCACAGGAGGAAAATAATGGGAGACAATAACAAAACAATATTCCGATAGTGAATGCTCAAATCTCAGTCCCATTATGACATCTACTGATTTGTCAGTCACATTAGTTATAGGACTCGCGTATCTTGTTTCTAACAAAAAGTCAAACTCCACCAGATCCTTTAGGCACTCTTACATGCGTTTTCCTATTATGTCCAAACCAAGTGTACCTGTCTATTTCAAATGAATGTTGACCTGTTAGATGTGTCTCATTCAGGGATATAATGTCAGGATTCAGTGAAAGTAACATCAATTGTCTTTCTCTGCAGCTCCCGGCCCCTGCTACCAGCATCAAGACCAAATGGAGACCGTTGCATCACTCGCCCACTCCCAGTGATGTAGAATTTCTTCCCGGTCGGAATCTCCCGAAGAAGAGTTCTGAAGATCAGATCAATGAGTCGCTCCGTGTGTGACTTTGACGATCGTAGATAGACCCTGCTGAACCTTTCGTCTCTCCTTAGCCTTTGGGTCTGCTGAAGGACAGCCACTTTCTCCAGGAAAGAGCATAGTTCCAGCTTGATCACACCTGGGCCCCCGGCCTCTCGCCCGCATCCGCTCTGTAGCTACTAACACAGGCATCCGCTCTGTAGCTACTAACACAGACATCCGCTCTGTAGCTACTAACACAGACATCCGCTCTGTAGCCTATACACGCATCCGCTCTGTAGCTACTAACACAGACATTCCGCTCTGTAGCTACTAACACAGGCATCCCTCTGGCTACTAACACAGGCATCCGCTCTGTAGTACTAACACAGACATCCGCTCTGTAGCTACTAACACAGACATCCGCTCTGTAGCTACTAACACAGACATCCGCTCTGTAGCTACTAACACAGGCATCCGCTCTGGAGCTACTAACACAGGCATCCGCTCTGTAGTACTAACACAGGCATCCGCTCTGGAGCTACTAACACAGGCATCCGCTCTGTAGCTACTAACACAGACATCCGCTCTGGAGCTACTAACACAGACATCCGCTCTGTAGCTACTAACACAGGCATCCGCTCTGTATCTACTAACACAGACATCCGCTCTGGAGCTACTAACACAGACATCCGCTCTGGAGCTACTAACACAGACATCCGCTCTGTAGCTACTAACACAGGCATCTGCTCTGTAGCTACTAACACAGGCATCCGCTCTGGAGCTACTAACACAGGCATCCGCTCTGGAGCTACTAACAGACATCCGCTCTGGAGCTACTAACACAGACATCCCCTCTGTAGCTACTAACACAGACATCCGCTCTGTAGCTACTAACACAGGCATCCGCTCTGTAGCTACTAACACAGACACTCCGCTCTGTAGCTACTAACACAGACATCCGCTCTGTAGCTACTATAACACAAGGCATCCGCTCTGTAGCTACTAACAGGACATCCGCTCTGTGCTACTAACACAGAATCCGCTCTGTAGCTTACTAACACAGGCATCCGCTCTGGAGCTACTAACACAGGCATCCGCTCTGTAGCTACTAACACAGGCATCCGCTCTGGAGCTACTAACACAGGTCAGACTGGATCCCCTCCGTCAGAAGTCTCCATCGCATCCTTTCCCTCTTCCAACAGTAGGCCTGCTATAATGATGGACACCTCAGGGTCGAATTTAGTGGAGGGGTTTGAGTTTATATCAAACTCCATTATATACATACACTACATAACCAAAGGTATGTGGACACCTGCTCCTCAAACATCTCATTCCAAAAGCATGGGCATTAATATGGTGTTGCCCCACCCACCCTTTACTATAATAACAGCCTCCATTCTTCCAGGAAAGCTTTCCACTAGATGTTGGAACATTGCTGCGGGGACTTGCTTCCATTCAGCCACAAGAACATTAGTGAGGTCAGGTACTGATGTTGGGCCATTAGGACTGGCTCACAGTCGGTGTTCCTATTCATCCCAAAGGTGTCTGATGGGGTTCAGGTCAGGGCTCTGTGCAAGCCAGTCATGTTCTTCCACACCGATCTCAACAAACCATTTCTGTATKGACCTCGCTTTGTGCACAGGGGCATTCTTATGCTGAAACAGGAAAGGGCCAACCCCAAACTGTTGCCACAAAGTTGGAAGCACAGAATTGTCTAGAATGTCATTGTATGCTGTAGCATTAAGATTTCCCTTCACTGGAACTAAGGGGCCTAGCCCGAACCATGAAAAACAGCTCCAGACCATTATTCCTTCTCCACCAAACTAGGCACTACAGTTGGCACTATGCATTTGCGCAGGTAGAATTTTCCTGGCATCCGCCAAACCCAGATTCGTCTGTCAGACTACCAGATGGTGAAGCGTGATTCACTGCTCCAGAGTTCAATGGCGGCTAGCTTTACACCACTCCAGCCAACGCTTGGCATTGCGCATGGTGATCTTAGGCTTGTGAGCGGCTGCTCGGCCATGGAAACCCATTTCATGAAGCTCCAGACAAACAGTTCTTGTTTGTCTGGAGCTTCACGGATGTTGCTTCCAGAGGAAGTTTGGAACTCGGTAGTGAGTGTTGCAACCAAGGACAGACGATTTTCACGCATTACACGCTTCAGCACTCGGCGGTCCCATTCTGTGAGGTTGTGTGGCCTACCACTTCATGGCTGAGCCGTTGTTGCTCCTAGACATTTCCACAGAAATTTGACGAACTGACTTGTTGGAAAGGTGGCATCCTATGACGGCGCCACGTTGAAAGTCACTGAGCTCTTCAGTAAGGCCATTCTACTGCCAATGTTTGTCTATGGAGATTGCATGGCGGTGCRCTCTATTTTATACACCTGTCAGCAACGGGTGAGGCTGAAAGAGCCGAATCCACTAATTTGAAGGGGTGTACACGCTTTTGTAAATATAGTGTATGTACAAGAGCTAGCAATATCTTTACCACAATGCACAATGCAGAGCATACTAAGCCTTCTATATTATACTACAACATCAGTCTAACTGAACATGGATGTTGTGTTGGCTGAATGTTCCAGACAGGGTCCTGAATGTTCTTCAGCTAATGAAGCTCGTGTTGGGCAATGGCAGCTGGGCTGGCAGAACTTGAGCTCCATGACCTAGGACTGTYTCTTGCCAGCCCCGTGCAGTCTTTTCCTATTCTGAGTCAGATGATGTTGAGCTTGAGCTTTTTCCCGACTGATAGATTTATCCAATGAGTCTACAGGATCTGTACTCAAGGTTGGGTAGGTTACTTTCTAATCCGTTACAGTTCCTAGTTACTTGTCCAAAATTGTAATCAGTAATGTAACTTTTGGAATACCTAAACTCAGTAATGTAGTCTGATTACATTCAGATACTTAGATTACTTTCCTCTTAAGAGACATTAGAAGAAGACACAAATGTATGTTAACAATTGAACAACATCTTTTGCAGGATAAATCGATGTTAAAATTAAAGTTTACATAGCTGGCCATATGGATGTTACATTTTACTTTATGGGTTGGTTATGTAGGCTTCTTCTAACCCATCGCTTTCTACAACATATAATAATATTATTTAATTATATCTTTACATTAATATATATCATTTATAAGTCCAAAAATGGATGTAGAAACTACAGATTGCCCCTTTAAGTCTATCAAAAGTGTGCGAGTTTGAGCATGTGTCCATTAGGCCTATGGATGTATTTTTTTATCAGCATGAATTACATTGAGCAATAAAATCCCCACTTTTATTCCATAGGCTGGGATCCGCACTATGCAGCTGTTGCAAGAGCGCATTTTTCACTGGCTGTCCACTGGTTTCATAAACAATGATAGGAAGCTTAAACTTATTGTATTCAACCATTCTTGGTTCTTGGTAACATGTTATTGTTATGACATCAGGAATCATATGGGAAGGAGAAGGGCCACAGTCTGGTACAAGTCAACAGGACAGCCGTGAGTTGAGTGAGGAATTTGGGCCGAGGTCAGGTCAGATGAAGTGAGGAAGAACAGATATCACAAAAATTCTGTCTAGCAACAGATATGTATTGGCTGTTCAGATGTGTAAGGAGGAGACTCAGCATAGGAGGAAGGGTTAAATACCAGTGCTTGTGTGAAGATGTCTTTGTCTGTTCAGCTGTCTGACCCATTGGGTGAATAAACTTGATTTGAGCTTTATAAACTCAATTTTTCTCCAATTTAGACTTCAAGCTTTGCATCAACAATCAACTAAGCCTCCATAATACAGAGTACTACAATATAAGTTGTAGCCTACTTACAGCGCATTCGGAATGTATTCAGACGACTTGAATTTTTCCACATTCTGTTACATTACAGCCTTATTCTAAAAGGTATAAATTCTCATCAATCCACACACAATACCCCATAATGACAAAGCAAAAACTGTTGTTTTTAAAAATTGCAAATTCATAAAAAAACAACAACTGAAATATCATATATACATAAGTATTCAGACCCTTTACTCAGTACTTTGTTGAAGCACCTTTGGCTGGGATTACAGCCTTGAGTGTTCTTGGGTATGACACTACAAGCTTGGCACATCTGTATTTGGGGGAGTTTCTCCCATTCTTCTCTGCAGATCCCCTCAAGCTCTGTCAGGTTGGATGGGGAGTGTTGCTGCATATCTATTTTCAGGTCTCTCCAGAGATGTTTGTTCAGGTTCAAGTACGGGCTCTGGCTGGGCCACTAAGGGACATTCATAGACTTGTCCCGAAGCCACTCCTGCGTTGTCTTGGCTGTGTGCTTCGGGTCATTGTCCTGTTGGAAGGTGAACCTTCACCCCAGTCTGAGGTCCTGAGCACTATAGAGCAGGTTTTCATCAAGGATTTATTTGTACTTTGCTCTGTTCATCTTTCCCTCGGTTCTGACTAGTCTCCCAGTCCCTGCTGCTGAAAAACACCCCCACAGCATGATGCTGCCACCACCACCATGCTTCACCGTAGGGATGGTGCCAGGTTTCCTCCAGACGTGACGCTTGGCATTCAGGCCAAAGAGTTCAATCTTGGTTTCATCAGACCAGAGAATCATGTTTCTCATGGTCAGAGTCCTTCAGGTGCCTTTTGGCAAACTCCAAGCGGGCTGTCATGTGCCTTTTATTGAGGAGTTGCTTCCGTCTGGCCACTATCATAAAGACATGATTGATTGAGCCTAGGCCTTGGTCGAAAGGTGGGTACAGTGACTTGAAGAACATCGATCGTTCAGCTAAACGGCAAAAAACAAGCAGGGAGCATATAAATGCCCACATCAGATTCAAGCTTCTGGGAAAAAGCTGCAGCGATAGACAACACAACGAGAGGGAAAGTTCCGCCAACAAGGGCAACTACAAGGAGTTTGCAGAGGTAATTGCACGTTACGACGCTTTACTTGCTGAACATATCGAAGTTTCGACTGTGTTTTCTAGGATGTCGTAAACAAGTCCGAATGATTTGATAGCTTCCATTGCATCATCCATTAAAATGTAGATTAAAGAGAGAGTTTGACGCAGCGCATTTTTTCGAATCCGCTCATGTAGGCTTTCCACTTTCCTCCGGTATCTATTTAGCAAAGATGATAATACATAATCACTCCGGACAGACACAAGCAAAAACTCATGACATAAATGTAGCAGCAGCCTAGGCTACACGTAAACATTAGAAATGGGACATGCTGTATGGGATGAAAACGAGACAATCTTTCAGTCTGATCAACTGTAGGCTACTAATAAGAGCTGCTGCATAACGTTACATCCTATGCGCCCTTTCCATCTGGTCAAGGTAAACTAATTGGTAATGTTATGTATTTATAGTCCATTTGTGTGTCAGGAGAAAATATGAATGTGATCAAATGTTGTTTATATTCAAAATTGGGTTGGCTAGGCTGCCCATACGTGATTAACTGGAATTAATCAGTCAACATTATAGTGATGACAGATGTGAGTAAATGTTTTATAAGGCCCACAGTTGCATAGGTCTGCATGATTCAAACATGCATAAAGCTAGCTCAGCCCTGTGAGTTATATTGTCTATCTGTTGTTGTCTATGTGTCTGGTAGAGGAAATCCCCCTCCTAATCTAGTCTAAATATAATTTATATGAACAAATATAAGGTAGCTGCAGTTTGACAGGGTTTTCATCCCCCCCAGGACCAGGAGTTTTTTTCAGGAGTTTTTTTCAGGAGTTTAAAAAAATCATGTGACCTGATTAGGAACAACTGGTCCCATCATAGCCCATATAAAACCTTATTTTTTTTATTTTTTTTATTTTACCCCCTTTTCTCCCCAATTTCGTGGTATCCAATYGYTAGTARTTACTATCTTGTCTCAGCGCTACAACTCSCGTACGGGCTCGGGAGAGACGAAGGTCGAAAGCCATGCGTCCTCTGAAACACAACCCAACCAAGCCAAGCCGCATTGCTTCTTAACACAGCGCGCATCCAACCCGGAAGCCAGCCGCACCAATGTGTCGGAGGAAACACCATGCACCTGGCGACCTGGTTAGAGCGCACTGCGCCCGGCCCGCCACAGGAGTCRCTAGTGCGTGATGAGACAAGGATATCCCTACCGGCCAAACCCTCCCTAACCCGGACGACGCTAGGCCAATTGTGCATCGCCCCATAGACCTCCCGGTCGCGGCCGGCTGCGATAGAGCCTGGGCGCGAACCCAGAGTCTCTGGTGGCACAGCTAGACCACTGCGCCACCCGGGAGGCCCCCATATAAAACCTTTTAACAACTGATTAATCACTGTCATACCAGAGTTTTCCTTGTTATGGTAACATACAGTATAAGGAAAATCTCCAGGCCAAAGAGGGTAAAATTGCCCCACCGTACCGATGGTGCCACCAGTCTGCTTGCAGTTGTCAGTTATTGTCAGGTATGTGGATGATCAGGGCTTTATTCAGGAACGTTTCTTGGGCTACTTTGATGTGTCAAGTGGGTGAGATGCGCAGCCTGTGTTAGACTTTATGCATTTTTAGATGTCTGAGTTTACCTTCATAGAGAAACTCGTTGTCCAAACCTACGTTGGCGCAGCTATGATGGAAGGTATCTGCTATTTGTATTTACAGCTAAGTCCACTCCTGTTTCCTGATTAAGAGGTCATGACCACTACCATTCTCAACTATCTCCTGACATGAACTGAAGCCACGTCTCATGTGCCCGCTCTTCCACCGGCACATTGAATGTTTCCTCTCCAAGCATTGTGAGTACTCCTATCAATTTTCTCTCTTTACTGTATGTAGAGTCAATCACATACACAATCACATTATTACACATCAATGATTTTACTCCTTGCTTGGACTAACTCATTCTTAGCTTTTTTGTCTAACTGTGTAGTGTGTTAGTCAAATCCTGTCCTGCACTGGTCAAGCCTCTGAACACCTCAACTCATGCCTCATACCCCCATTCAATCACTGCTGTGATCCCTTTCCAACATGGTGTAAGTAGCCCTCTCATTCCGATTTCCMATAATATTGTACTATAAATGTCTTTATTAAATGCTTTAGGTTAAAATAATTAGTCTGACGATTTTTGAAACACCCTTTGTCATCTACATGCGTTCCGCACCTTTACTGTGGGTCTCCCATCCTCCTCAGTTTTTCAAGTCACCAGCCTCCACTGCTCTCCAAGCTCATAGGGTTCATAGACTGATGATCTGTCATAGCGTGAATCAATCTGAATGATCAAATATCATCTCTGATGAAATGATAGCAGCTTAAGTCTAGAGGGTGTATTGCATGTGTTAACTTAATGCAGGATAGAGGCAGCCATGATACTATTTCATTTTTATAGTTGTGTAGGGTATCATTTTTTTGTGTGTGTGTGTGTGTGTGTGGTGTTGTGGTGTGTGTTGTGTGTGTGGTGGTGGGTGTGTGTGTGTGTGTGGTGTGTGTGTGTGTGTGTGTGTGTGTGTTGTGTGTTGTGTGTGTGTGTGTGTTGTGTGTGTGTGTGTGTGTGTGTGTGTGTGTGTGTGTGTGGTGGTTTTTGGTGTGTGTGTGTGTGTGGTATTCAGTACAGTATGAATGACCATGGCCTTAAGACTGATTGGACCGTAGCAGAGTAAGTGCTCCTCTGCATGGCACCCCTTTTATACTTGCCCATTGGTAAATTAAGATTTATTTTGCATCCTTTTCTCAAAAGTCACTAAAAAGCATTTAAAACCTGTTTTTCAAATAAAATTCCACCCCCGGCCTCCCGTAGAGAACTGTATGTCCCCCCCCAATCCAAAAAACATTGCTTATCCCAGAATACTTCAACTGGTGACTATCTGGAAGAATAAAGAAAAAGGAGCACTCTGTTGTTGTTTAAATCCGATAGATTTATTGACGGGACAAGTAAACAATCGGCTTACGTTTCGGCATGAATCGCCTTCATCAGAGCCTCCTGAGATAAGGAACGTTTTTGGGAATTCTAGTCTCTCAGTTGAGCACCTGATTTCCCCTTTTTTGTTTAAGTTGGGCTGAAGCGCGTTTGGGTTATACCTTCTTTCCACCCCCCACCACCCCCTTGTCAGAGCCGCTCCTACACCCCTGGGTGTACGTTAGTCCTCTCAGCTGACCCTCCCTGTCCAATTTTTTTGAAGGTTTTAGGATATACAGACATATTTATTGTTCACTAAAGGCCAACGGGTATAATGCCTTAGAAGCAGTCATAATGCATGGTAAAAATGTATGACACCTTGGTAGAGTCTGCAGTGCTGTCTGTGATATGTTCATATGTCTCTGTATTGTCCCTGTATCTGTCTTTGGCTGGCGACAAATTCATTTTACCCTCTGGGTGTCAATAAAGTTTTATTCATTCAATCATTCTTAGTGACTCATCATGATCCTGAGAGTTATTCTTAGCCATTTTGAGTCTGTTGAAAAAGGAACTCATGAAATAACATAAGCTATAAGGAGATGTCAAAACAGTATAAAGGCTCATAGCTGCTTATAACAAGTAATAATGCACTATAAATGCGTTTATTAAAGTGTGACCAAATCTTCCTCTATGTCTATCTCTAGTATGTGTATCACTATGTATTGCACTAGGGCTCTGGTTAAATGTAGTATAGTGGGGAATAGTGTGCCATTTGGGACACAGCCACTGTACCATGGCCACGGGGCCTTGGGAGGGCTAAAGACCCAGCTGGCAGTCACTCCGATCGGCCCTGAACTTCACATCAGAGTGGCTCTCGCAACATGGGGCTCCCATCAATACTTTATCAGGGCTATCTGTGGCGGCAGGGCCTGACGTTGGCATTTCACAGGTGGCTACGTGCACAGCAGGCTGCCTCTGCCTTTAAAGAGCCTCTGACACAACAGCAGCCAGAGGGACAGCACTGACACTGACAGGTCTGGCTCCAGTCAGGACTAGAAACAACAGTCACCAGTCACAGTAATGAGTATAGGATCAGCATGATAGGTGTGGGTGGAGATGGTAAGGTTTTCTTAAAGCTGTGGTCAACCTGTCTATTGTTTTAAGAAAGGTAGGGGTGTGTGCATAGAGATCCTATTTAATTATACAGAACAAAAATATAAACGCAACATGCAAAGTGTTGGTCCCATGTTTCATGAACTGAAATCAAAGATCCCAGAAATGTTCCATATGCACAAAAAGTTTATTTCTCTAAAATGTTGTGCACAAAATTKTTTATATCCATGTTAGGGAGCATTTCTCCTTCGCCATCTCTCCTTCCWCCTGACAGGTGTGGCATATCAAGAAGCTGATTAAACTGCATAATCATTATACAGGTTCATCTTGTACTGTGCCACTCTAAAATGTGCAGTTTTGTCACACAACACAATGCCACAGATGTCTCAAGTTTTGAGGGAGTGTGCAATTGGCATGCTGACTGGAGGAATGTCCACCATAGCTGTTGCCAGATAATTTCATTTTAATTTCTCTACAATAAGCCGCCTCCAATTTCGTTTTAAAGAATTTGGCTGTATGTCCAACAGGTCTCACAACCGCAGACCACGTGTAACCACGCCAGCCCAGGACCTCCACATCTGGCTTCTTTACCTGCGGGATCATCTGAGACCAGCCACCCGGACAGCTGATGAAACTGAGGAGTATTTCTGTCTGTAATAAAGCCCTTTTGTGGGGAAAAACTCATTCTGAGTGGCTGGGCTGCTCCCCAGTGGGTGGGCCTATGCCCTCCCAGGCCCACCCATGTGAAATCCATAGATTATTTCAATTGACTGATTTCCTTATATGATCTGTAACTCAGTAAAATCTTTTAAATTAAACTGTTGCATGTTGCATTTATATTTTTGTTCAGTATAAGTATTCTAATTCTGTGTGTGTGTGCGCGCATGTGTGTGCATGTGTGTGCGTGTGCGCGCGTGTTTGAAGTTGTATTAGTCGTATATACAAGACACACATGGTTTACTCCGTCCAATGAAATGCTTACATTCAGGTTCCTTCTGGACAATGCAACAACAATAAGAAATAATAAAAGATAAGAATACGAACATTTCAGCTTAAGTATAATACAGGAAGGCACAATTTATAGTCCAATATTTACAAGTGTTTTAGGGAAGGGGGATGGGGGCAAGTGTATAAATTGTGCAGTATTTAGCAATAAGAGTCTGATAGCAACAGTCTGTGATGTGTGTGTAGCATGATGTGTGTGTGTGGTGTGTGTTTGTGTGAGAGAGAGAGGGGGGGGGCTAGCCTCAGGTGAACCGTAGAGGCAGCCATGGCAGCACGGCTGGACGATGAACCTGAATAACACATAACTTAAGGTTACTTGCGTCACCCCTGTTCTCTGATATTATGAGTGAGACATCTAACTCAATACGTGGTGTGTGTGGTGGTGTGTGTGTGTGTGTGTGTGTGTGTGGTGTGTGTGTGTGTGTGTGTGTGTGTGTGTGTGTGTGTGTGTGTGTGTGTGTGTGTGTGTGTGTGTGTGTGTGTGTGTGTGTGTGTGTGTGTGTGTGTGTGTGTGTGTGTGTGTGTGTGTGTGCGCTAAGGTGTGGAGAGTCAGTGCAGGTGGTCAGTCCAGTTCAAGTGTTGAGCAGTCTGATGGCTGTTGATAGAAACTCTCTGAGCTCTTTGGTATCAGACCTCATGCTCCGATAACGTCTGTCCAACGGTAAGGAAGTGAACAGCTCAGGGCTGGGGTGATGCTGCAGGCCTTCCTCAGGCACCATTTTAAGTAGATGTCCTGGATGGGGGGAGCGTGGTCCCAGTGATGTACTGGGCCGTCTTCACCACCCGCTGGAGGCCTTCTAGTCGTGGACGGAGCAATCCCGTTCCAGGCCGTTACGCAACCGGTCAGGATGCTCTCGATGGTGCAGCGGTAGTATCTGGAGAGGACCCGGGGTGGCATTCTGAATCTTTTAAGCCGCCTTAGGCAGTAGAGACCTTGTTGCGCCTTCTTGATAAGAGTGGTGGTGGTGTTGGTCCAGTCAAGTCCTCGGTGATTGTGGTCCGAGGTATCTTAAAACTGCTGACTCTTTCTACTGCAATCCCGTTGATGTGATCGGGGCATGTTCCCTTTGCTTCTGAAGTCAACAATCAACTCCTTTGTTTTGCTGGCGTTGAGGGAGAGGTTGTTATCCTGTCACCACAATGCCCCTTGGTGTGTGTGTTTGGTGTGTTGTGTGTGTGTGTGTGTGTGTGTGTGTTGTGTGTGTGTGTGTGCGTGCGTGCGTGCGTGTGTGTGTACGTGCGCCTGTGAGAGACAGAAAGAAAGAGAGAAATAAAGAAAGGGAGAGGCACTGTAGAGAGAGACCTTATTCTCTACCTCGTCTTCTCCAAAGGGGGTAGCAGCAGCAGCAGCAGGCCTGTGTGTGTTGGTACGCTGATTAGGCCAGTGGAGCACCTAACAGCTGGAGTCCTGCTCTGCTCTGCTCAGGGAGGCGGCAGGGAGGGAGGGAAGTGGTGCAGGGATGAGCCAGGTTTGGCAGAATTTCAAATGGGGGAAGAAATAAGCCTTTAAAGCATTCTGATGACTGAAGGCAGGCAGAGAGACACATCTTTGATTCAGACTCTCCTGAGTCTTCTTTGTTTTAAAGGAGGGAGCCCTCCTCTCACTCAAATCACCTCAAGACAACTTGTATCTTTAGAGAGTTACTTTTGAACTTGGGTATTAAAATGGAAACTTTGAGCGAGTGAAACCTCCTTTTCTTTTGAGACATGCCTCTAATATAATTCCTTTGTCTGAATGCATTTCTTTTTTTGGTCTTAAAAAGCATAGCATCTTTGGATTGCATTAGTCTTCATGAAGTAGAGGTTATTGTAGACGAGTGAAAGTAAGATTTACTGAAATATTTGAAATACAAGACAGCCTTTTCTTTTTTCTTATACCACTTGATATTGTACTGTATGCCTTTCTTGTACTTGCATTACTGGTTTTAATTGAGCTTTGGTGTTCATATTGCATTCAAATATGTGACACAATGAGTCGTATTCTTTCTAACCTACACACTGTGTTCCCAGTTTTATTACCACTAACTTCTATATCATCGCCCAGATGCCTATCTTCCCATTCCCACAGAAGTTATATTTTGGTCCTTTGTAGCTCAGTTGGTAGAGCATGGCGCTTGTAATGCCAGGATAATGGGTTTGATTCCCGGGACCACCCATACATAAAATGTATGCACGCATGACTCTAAGTCGCTTGGACAAAAGAGTCTGGTAAATGGCATATATTATTGTATATTATATATATTATTATGTACTTTTCCATTATTCAATTTCCAGTAGCGCATTCGATAATTTTCCTAAGAACTTCTTATGAATAATAAATGTCTTTTTTTTTTTTTTTTTACAGGAAACACAAAAGGAGGCTGAGGAGGAGGAGGATGATAATAATTCCTGGGGAAGCTAGACCAGCACAACAGGCTCCCTGGAGACCAAACAGATGTTTACATTTGAGCTGCATCAAAGACACATCACAAAACATGCCAATGATGTCAGCGAGCCCCAGGAAGGAAGGCCTGCCTAGCTTGTCACAAAAACATCTTCTCAGGTTTGCTGCTTGATGCTGCTAAATTCATTAATGAGCGAGAATTTGAGAGAAGACAAGACAAGCACTTCCTCAAACAAGGTTTTGAGATGGAAGCGAAGTGACTATGTGAGCTTTTGTGGTTCATCTAAATTAACCTGTGAAGAAATGAGACACTCTAGACACATGGAATATTGGTGAGATTAAAGGTGCTACACATACGATTTTATTATTATTTTCACATTGTAATTTTCAGAAAATGTCCATAATATATCTGCAGTAATAGTGGAACGATAGTGTTTCACAGAAATATTTACTAAGGGTGTGCCGATCTCATTCATACTCGTATTCGTAATCATCCGTTTTCAAATCAAATCAAATTGTATTAGTCACATGCGCCGAATAGAACAACAGGTGTAGTCCTCACAGTGAAATGCTTACTTACAAGCCCTTAACCAACAATGCAGTTAAAAAAATATACGATTAAGAATAAGAAATAAAAGTAATTAAAGAGCAGCAGTAAAATAACAATAGCGAGACTATATACAGGGGGGTACTGTTACAGAGTCAATGTGCGGGGRCACCGGTTAGTCGAGTTAACTGAGGTAATATGTACATGTAGGTAGAGTAATTAAAGTGATTATGCATAGATGATAACAACAGAGAGTGGCTGCGGTGTAAAAGGGGAGAGGGGGGGGGTGCAATGCAAATAGTCTGGGTAGCCATTTGATTAGATGTTCAGGAGTCTTATGGATTGGGGGTAGAAGCTGTTTAGAAGCCTCTTGGACCTAGACTTGACGCTCCTATTCCGCTTGCCGTGCGGTAGCAGAGAGAACAGTCTATGACTAGGGTGGCTGGAGTCTTTGACAATTTTTAGGGCCTCACTTCACACTTCTTAATTGGATTTACTTGTGACAGGAAAACATGGAAGTGGCTTTAAATATCGGTAACGCCTATATCTCAAATGTGCATTACTGCGATATCACTCAGAGCGCATCTCAGAGTGCATCGTTATGTTCCTTCACTCATTCACACACATTGTTCAAAGGTAAACGACCCCGACAGATGAAAATGCACATGATTTACTTACTTAGTCCTATTCAATTATCAACGAAATAGGCTAATACGTAGCCTAATGCATGGCTGGCTACTACTGCCTGCATTTATTCCAGACAGATTTAGATGAAGGTAGGCTAATTCGCTTGCCCCATATATTGTTTCACTTTTGAGAGGAGCAAAACTTTTGTCTCTCTCCCAACACTTATGACACAACATAAAAAATGTATATATAATTTATATACAGTACCAGTCAAAGGTTTGGACACACCTACTCAATCAGTGTAGATGTAGAATTCAGCGTTATTTGGACTATTTTCTACATTGTAGAATAATAGTGAAGACATCAACATTTTGAAATAACACACATGGAATCATGTAGTAACTAAAAAAGTGTTAAACAAATCAAAATATATTTTATATTTGTGATTCTTCAAAGTAGCCACCCTTTGCCTTGATGACAGCTTTGCACACTCTTGGCATATTTTGATTTTTAACACTGTTTTTGTTACTACATTATTCCATATGTGTTATTTCATAGTTTTGATGTCTTCACTATTATTCTACAATGTAGAAAATAGTTTTTTTTTAAATAAGAAAAACCCTTGAATGAGTAGGTGTGTCCAAACTTTTGACTTGTACTATATATAAAACTACATTTGTAATTTTATCTTCGAATGATCTGTTTCTCTGTAAATATGCCTGGGCAAGAATAAATAATAACTGCAAGCAAGCATCTGTTTGGATCACGAAATAATGACAGATATCGTCAGCAATGGAATAATTATATGGACAGACAAAGTAGTCCCACTAAACAACCATATGGCCTCAGCAAAGTCAACAGAAAATAACAAGATTGAACAACAATGACTAGCTACGGATTCTGATTCATACATGATGTTTGGAGAAGGGGAGACTTGTGCCCTGAGACGAGTGACTGTGAATGAGTGAAATAGAGCCATGAGTGTCTGTCTGGGGAAATGAGAGCAGAGGGATGGACAACAACAAAAAATACTTGTGTCATAATGGTATTCTGAAAATTCTCCATATCCATTACGATACTCGTTTTGTTCGAGTACTCGGCACACCCCTATTACTTATGAGCCAGTTTGTGATTGGCTGTTATATTCGCCTATTGATTTCTCCCGCTGGAGTGGTATCCGTTGTCAAAATGGGAAAGCTGTTTTGACTTTGTGGCTGTGTTATCTAGTGGAAATCGGGTCCTGGTTGCTAAAAGCTCAATTTCAGTTTATGTGAGAAAACAAGCACTGAATATAGTATGAAATCATTGTACCAAAATGTTGTTTTTACATCTGTTTGAAACATGAGTCTCCAACACCTTACGGGGAAATTGAATTCGGGGGGAGATTTGTTTCGAATGCAGCCTAGTGCTGTTGCAATTCACCTAGCTTTATATGGGAGAAATTCTGAAAAATAATATTAATATGAAAGAGAGAAAATTTGCTGTACAAGTAGGCCTACATAGTATATATTATTGTTTAATAAGAAAATACATCATTGCTTAAATCAGGCACGCTTTCAGGAGTTAAAACTCCTTTAATGTGTCTTGACACAACACAAGAGAACATGTTTTTACAGTACTGTGTTCCAGTATAATGCATTGCCAGAGAAAGATCTACAGTATAAGCTCTTGGCTCTGAGCGGCGATGATAACACACAAACATTTCTTCGCATTAGGGTTATAAAAATCTACATATTGAGTATCAGTGTTGAAATAGCATCCAGTCAGAACAAGGAGCCAGGATTAGACATGGGGCATTTTTTCTCATCTTCCTTTTCTTCACACCTAGCCCCCCCTCCGCTCCGCTCACTCACACACTCTCCAATGCAAATGAGCATGATACCCATGAAATTAAAATGCAGTTCCCCAGAGATAGCCACACAGATTATGGCATACTGCGGGAATTTGGAGATATATATGTCATGGTGAGTCAAATTAATTTCACGATAGGCCGAGACTTAAAACGATGTCATACCTCCATGTCTGGCATGTACATTGTGTGTCCATTAATTAGGTTTGCTGTTGGTGGGGTAATAAATCACAACTCCAGTCACTTCCTTCTGTAATGACACCCCAGCCGCACCGCAAGCTGCATCAGCAAAGCACTCCGTCTCACAACGTGCAGTGGTGTAAAGTAACTAAGTCAAAATACTTTGAAGTACTACTTATGTCGTTATTTGGGGTATCTGTACTTTACTTGAGTATTTACACTACCGTTCAAAAGTTTGGGGTCACTTAGAAATGTCCTTGTTTTTTAAAGAAAAGCACTCTTCTAGGCAGAGTTCCTCTATCCAGTGTCTGTATTCTTTTTCCCATTTTAATCTTTTATTTTTATTGGCCAGTCTGAGATATGGCTTTTTCTTTGCAACTCTGCCTAGAAGGCCAGCATCCCGTAGTCGCCTCTTCCCTGTTGACGTTGAGACTGGTGTTTTGCGGGTACTATTTAATGAAGCTGCTAGTTGAGGACTTGTGAGGCATCTGTTTCTCTAACTAGACACTCTAATATACTTGTTCTCTTGCTCAGTTGTGCACGGGGGCCTCCCACTCCTCTTTCTATTCTGGTTAGGGCCAGTTTGCGCTGTTCTGTGAAGGGAGTAATTCACAGCGTTGTACCAGATCTTCAGTTTCTTGGCAATATCTAATTTCTCAGAACAAGAATAGACTGACGAGTTTCAGAAGAAAGGTCTTTGTTTATGGCCATTTTGAGCCTGTTATCGAACTCACAAATGCTGATGCTCCAGATACTCAACTAGTCTAAAGAAGGCCAGTTTTATTGCTTCTTTAAACAGAACAACCGTTTTCAGCTGTGCTAACATATTTGCAAAAGGGTTTCCTAATTATCAATTAGCCTTTTAAAATTATGAACTTGGATTAGCTAACACAACGTGGCATTGGAACACAGGAGTGATGGTTGCTGGTAATGGGCCTCTGTACTAGAGGTCGGCCGATTATGATTTTTCAACGCCGATACCGATTATTGGAGAACCAAAAAAAAGGCGATACCGATTAATCGCCCGATTTTTATTTTTTTATTTGTAATAATGACAATTACAACAATACTGAATGAACACTTATTTTAACTTAATATAATACATAAATAAAATCAATTTAGCCTCAAATAAATAATGAAACATGTTCAATTTGGTTTAAATAATGCAAAAACAAAGTGTTGGAGAAGAAAGTAAAAGTGCAATATGTGTCATGTAAGAAAGCTAACGTTTAAGTTCCTTGCTCCGAACATGAGGACATATGAAAGCTGGTGGTTCCTTTTAACATGAGTCTTCAATATTCCCAGGTAAGAAGTTTTACGTTGTAGTTATTATAGGAATTATAGGACTATTTCTCTCTATACCATTTGTATTTCATTAACCTTTGACTATTGGATGTTCTTATAGGCACTTTAGTATTGCCAGTGTAACAGTATAGCTTCCATCCCTCTCCTCGCTCCTACCTGGGCTCGAACCAGGAACACAACGACAACAGCCACCCTCAAAGTAGCGTCACCCATGCAGAGCAAGGGGAATAACTACTCCAAGTCTCAGAGCGAGTGACGTTTGAAACGCTATTAGCGCGCACCCCACTAACTAGCTAGACATTTCACATCAGTTACACCAGCCTAATCTCGGGTGTTGATAGGCTTGAAGCACAGCGAAGAGCTTCTGGCAAAACGCAGGAAAGTGCTGTGTGAATGAATGCTTACGAGCCTGCTGCTACCTACCACCGCTCAGTCAGACTGCTCTATCAAATCATAGACTTAGTTATAACATAATAACACACAGAAATGCGAGCCTTAGGTCATTAATATGGTCGAATCCGGAAACTATCATCTCGAAAACAAGACGTTTATTCTTTCAGTGAAATACGGAACCGTTCCATATTTTATCTAATGGGTGGCATCCATAAGTCTAAATATTCCTGTTACATTGCACAACCTTCAATGTTATGTCATAATTACGTAAAATTCTGGCAAATTAGGCGGCCCAAACTGTTGCATATACACTGACTCTGCGTGCATTGAACGCAAGAGAAGTGACACAATTTCACCTGGTTAATATTGCCTGCTAACCTGGATTTCTTTTAGCTAAATATGCAGGTTTAAAAAATATATACTTCTGTGTATTGATTTTAAGAAAGGCATTGATGTTTATGGTTAGGTACACATTGGAGCAACGATACGCACCGCATCGATTATATGCAGCGCAGGACACGCTAGATAAACTAGTAATAGCATCAACCATGTGTAGTTAACTAGTGATTATGATTGATTGATTGATTGTTTTTTATAAGATAAGTTTAATGCTAGCTAGCAACTTACCTTGGCTTCTACTGCATTCGCGTAATCAGGAGGTTAGATTGCAAGATTGAATCCCCCGAGCTGACAAGGTAAAAATCTGTCGTTCTGCGCCTGAACGAGGCAGTTAACCCACCGTTCCTAGGCCGTCATTGAAAATAAGAATGTGTTCTTAACTGACTTGCCTAGTTAAATAAAGATTAAATAAAGGTGTAAAAGAAAAAAAAATTGTTATGAAAACTTGAAATCGGCCCTAATTAATCGGCAATTCCGATTAATCGGTCGACCTCTACTCTGTACGCCTATGTAGATATTCCATTAAAAAATCAGCTGTTTCCAGCTACAATAGTCATTTACAACATTAACAATGTCTACACTGTATTTCTGATCAATTTGATGTTATTTTAATGGACAAAAAATTAGCTTTTCTTTCAAAAACAAGGACATATCAAAGTGACCCCAAACTTTTGAACGGTAGTGTATTTTTTGGACAACTTTTACGTTTACTTCACTACACCTCTAAAGAAAATATGTACTTTTTACTTCCTCACACCACTTAGAAACAAGGGGCTGAGAGTCTCCGCCTACATAGATGATTACCTGCTTTGCTCCCGATTCTGGGAACGAGTGGTACGAAACACAAATTCCCTTGTAACCCGTCTCTCCGAGCTAGGGTTCAAGATCAATCAGAAAAAGAGCTGTTTGGGGCCAAAAGGGGGCGCTCATCACGTTCAAGACGTGCCTCCAAGTGTCGGGGTTGATGGGGTCCACCATCTCAGTAGTCAAATCAAATTAAAATGTGTTTGTCACATGCTTCATTGTCACGACTTCCACCGAAGTCGGTTCCTCTCCTTGTTCGGGCGGCGTTCGGCGGTCGGCTAGCCATCGTCGATCCACTTTTCAATTTCCATTTGTTTTGTGTTGTTTTCCTACACACCTGGTTCTCATTTCCCTCATTAAGTGTTGTGTATTTAATCCTCTGTTCCCCTCATGTCTTTGTGTGGAATTGTTTGTTGTAAGTGCTTGTGCACATGTTTACTGGTGCGCGTCGGGTTTTGTACCCATGTTGGTTAATTCTTTACGCCGTTGGTTTTGGAATTAAACTGCTCCGGCTATTACCTAGTTCTGCTCTCCTGCGTCTGACTTCACTGCCACCAGTTGCGCACCCCATTACATTCGTAAACAACAGGTGTAGATTAGCAGTGACATGCTTACTTACGGGACATTCCCAACAATGCAGAGAGAAAGAAAATAGTTAAAATAATAACACATGGTATAAATACACAATGAGTATCGATAACTTGGCTATATACTGTCCAGTGCCATTCAGAAAGTATTTATACCCCTTGACTTATTCCACATTTTGTTGTGTTACAGCCTGAATWAAAAATGGATAAAAAAATTATAACAATCTCACCCATCTACACACAATACCCCATAATGACAAAGTGAAAATGAAATCCAGAAATATATCATTTCTAGAAGTATTCACACCCCTGACTCAATACATTTTAGAATCACCTTTGGCAGCAATTACAGCTGTGAGTCTTTCTGGGTAAGTCTCTAAAGAGTTTTCCACACCTGAATTGTACAATATTTGCACAAAATTATTTTAAAAGTTCTTCAAGCTCTGTCAAGTTGGTTGTTGATCATTGCTAGACAGCCATTTTCAAGTTGCCATCGAGTTGAATTCAAGACAATTTAAGTCAAAACTTCAACTAGGCCACTCAAAAACATTCAACGTCGTCTTGGTAAGCAATTCAAGTGTATATTTGGCTTTGTGTTTTAGGTTATTGTCCTGCTGAAAGGTGAATTTGTCTCCCAGTGTCTGTTGGAAAGCAGACTGAACCAGGTTTCCCTCTAGGATTTTGCCTGTGCTTAGCTCTATGCCGTTTCTTTTTAACCTAAAAMACTTCCTAGTCCTTGTCAATGACAAGCATGCCCATTACATGACGCAGTCAACACCATACTTGAAAATATGAAGAGGTGTACTCAGTGATGGGTTGTGTTGGATTTGCCCCAAACAATGTTTTGTATTCAGGACATGAAAACCTTCCTGGTCTTTGTGGTTTGAAATTCATTGCTTGACAGATAATTGTATGTGTGGGGTACAGAGATGAGATAGTCATTCAAAAATCATGTTTTACACTATTATTCCACACAGAGTCCATGCAGCTTATTATGTGACTTGTTAAGCAAATCTTTACTCCTGAACTTATTTAGGCTTACCATAACAAAGGGATTGAATACTTATTGACTCAGCTTTTCATTTTTAATACATTTGTAAAAAATTCTAAAAACATAATTCCACTTTGACATTATGGGGTATTATGTGTAGGCCAGTGACACAAAATCTCAAATTAATACATTTTTAATTCAGGCTGTAACACAGCAAAATGTGGAGAAAGTCAAGGTGTGTGATTACTTTCTGAAGGCGCTGTACACGGGATACCAGTACCGAGTTGATGTAGTACCTCTCGGCCTACTGAGAATGAGAGACTTCCAGTGCTGGGTGTTTGCCCAATGTCTGTGTACACGGCGTCACCTCAATCGTCAGATAAAGGTGACCTCTGCATGTCTCTCAGCTCTTCGCCACAGGAAAAGCACCGCGATCTTCATTAATGACACTCCCCTAGGGGTAGTGACAACGAGGAAAGTGATGATGACAGATGCGTCACTATCGGGCTGGGGCACAGTTCATGAGTAAAAAGCAATAAACGTGTGGAGTGTGGACCACACAACTCTGCATTGCTCACATAAATTACCTCGAATTGCTGACAGTGTTTCTTTCACTGAAACACTTTCTATGTCTTGATCAGAACGGACAATACGACTGTAGTGGCGTACATCAACCGCCAGGGTGGCACTCGCTCCCTGTGCTTACACAGACTATCGGTCAGTATTATTATGGGGAGCAGAGCACATCTACTGTCCCTACACACGATTCATGTCCCAGGCATACTGAACATAGGAGCAGACTTAATGTCCAGAGGGAATGCCTATCAAGGGGACTGGAGACTCCTTCCGGGGGAACGCTTATCCCTCATCTTGGTAGCCCGTCGACTGCAAGGCTAGCTCTGGATAGCAGAGATCATTCTCCTGCTGTACAACAAGCCTTTGCAACCCCCGTTACTCCCCTCTGGGCCTGGCCCGTGAGAGGTTAAATCTGGATGTGACAGGCCTGCCTCAGAGTCAGTGAGACTATCCAGAGTACTAGGGCCCCTTCTACACACTCACTGTATGGAAACAAGTGGTGCGTTTTTGAGAAGTGCCGTGACCAAAAACAGATCATTCCTTACCAATGCTCTGTATCCAAGGTTTTATGCTTTCTGCAAGACCTTTTGAACAGAGGGAAGTTTTTCTCCACTGTTAAAGTCTATCTAGCCGCTATCTCTGCCTTTCATATAGGCTTCAACAAGAACACGGTGGAGAAACATCCCTTGTTATGTCGTTTCATGAACGGGGCATGTCGCTTACGTCCAATTCCCAAGTCTTTAGTCCTGTCATGGGATTTGTCTATTATGCTTGAGGCTATTTCACAGCAGACTTTTGAGACGCTGGAAAACATGGAGATGAAATATCTCTCCTTTAAGACCGCTTTACTGGTCGCCCTTACGTCCGAAAAGCGAGTGAGCGAGCTGCATGCACCGTCAGTTCATCATTTGTGCCTAAGGTTTTGCCCGGGGCTTTTCCAAGGTTACCTTGTTGCTCAACCCCACCTTTATGCCTAAGGTTAGCGGCTATCCACCTGCCTCTTTTCCCTTCTATTGACACCGTTAGTGTCCAGTACGCGTGTTGTGCATATTCTCTTTGTGTCCTGGGTGCATCCCTGCAAGGGGAGGCCCTTTTCTCGTCAACGGTTGTCACATTGAATTGTGGAAGCTATTATATTGGCCTATAATAGCAATGGGTTACAGTCTCTGGAAGGCCTGAGGGCTCACTTCACCAGAGGTATGGCTACCTCTTGGGTACTGTTCAAGGGCATCTCCTTATAGGAGATTTGCGATACGGCTTGTAGGGCACCCCCTCATACTTTTATGAGGATCTACCGACTAGACGTCACCGCCCCTTCATTGGCACATACTGTCCTCAGTGTCAGGGCCTCTGACGGTTGATATGTGAGACTGCTTGGCTTCAGAGAGCATGTGCGATACGGGAGTTGGCCATATCCCACTAGTGAGGTGTCAAAACGAGTAATTGGAAGAGAACTCAAGGTTACTTGCATAACCCTGGTTCTCTGATATTATGAGTGAGGCATCTCACCTAGGGTTGCAAAAATCCCAAACTAGGGTTTCTGTAAAACCAGGGAATTTTGCAACCCTAGGTGAGATGCCTCACTCATAATATCAGAGAACCAGGGTTATGCAAGTAACCTTGAGTTCTCTTCCAATTACTCGTTTTGACACCTCACTAGTGGGGCAAAATTCTCTGGTTTTCCAGAAACCCTAGTTTGGGAATTTTGCAACCCTACACTCACCATATTTCCCTACTCGCAATAGGAGTTTGGCATGCTCGAGAATGATCAGAGGGCAGGCGAGTGGCTCTTAAGCATGAGTGGAGGGGCTCCCTCATTCGCCACTCGACCTGTCTGTCTCCGACAGATGTGTATAATTGGCTATTCGAGCTACTTAGAGATTTTGATGAATCCCACTAGTGAGATGTCTCACTCATAATGTCAGAGAACCGGGGTGACGCATGTAACTTTAAGTTATGTGTTATTCAGGTTCATCGTCCAGACGTGCTACCATGGCTGCCTCTACTGGTTCAGCTGGGGTTAGCTCTCTCTCTCTCTCTCTCTCTCTCTCTCTCTCTCTCTCTCTCTCTCTCTCTCTCTAACAGAGACATTGAGAGAAGGAGGAAACAATGAGAGATTATCCATGAGTTGACTAGAGACGCAGCACATACCAGAGGACAGCATGATAAGAGAGAGAGAGGAGACGTATGCACCAATGCGACAGGAGAGAATAGGTATGGAGTAGGTAGAGTTGTCAGAACGAGAGAGAGAGAAGAGAGAAGAGAAAGTAAGAGATGAATGGAGGAAAAGAAATAGAGGGAGACGAGCAGAGCTAACACCACTTACAATGTCTTGATAACCCGACAGAAAGAGAGGTGAACTGCCACTGAGACATTAGATAAGGCCACAGGGTAACGGTCTGGACGAAAGAATAGAACACGACTAATCGCAGACATAGCGAAACCTCACACAGTGAGAGATAAATGTCATAAAGTAGTAGATAAGACTACGAGATATGGCGTGGTCACCAGGATAACTGACAAGTATAGAATAGAATAGAATAGACTAGAAGCAGTGAAGGATAACTGACAGTATACGAAAGGATTATCGTACACTAGGACACTATATAGATGCACTGCAAGTGACACAGATATATTGACATTCACTATAGTGAATAGGGAAATATATTAGAAAGACAAAAACTCCTTAAGAAGTAGAGCGATAACTGACTCGGAGTATAGATCAATAATAACACAACTGAATACGGAATAGACAGAGACGCAGGTAGTGAGAGGGATGAACTGGAACGATAATAGAGGAAGTGAGCAATACGACACGTCAACTACTCATGCCCATGATGAAGGCACTCAGTCCTTGCACTAGCTATTAGATCATTCTCGATGCATGAATAGTCAGCATAAAAGACTAGAACGCACTAATGTGAGCGAGTGAGAGTTAAGAGAATATGGATATAGTAGAGTGTAGGGTAGAAGACTTCGCAGTAGAAGAGTATACCCCTGAGAGTATACTAGGGTGATATTACTGAGATGAGAAACTAAGCACACCAGCAAGTAGATGTTGATGAGACTCGACCACGATACTAGTTAGAGATGTGAAGTTCAGAAACTCCATGACGGATAGACTGACAGTTATAGAAATTAGGAAATAGACTTGAAGTCGACCCAATGAGGATATCCACTGAACAAGAGTATTATACTAATTAGAATACATAGAATACGGAAACTCTCGTAGGTGATGTTAACCTTGCACGTATGACTCACTACTCATATTTGTAAGTGAGGTCCTGCATCATTCAATGCACCATGTAAACGACATAGTTAGCAAAGATCTGGATCTCCTAGTTTATGACATAAGCAGAAACCCGTATACAGAGTAGCTGTTAATATTAGCAGAGACACTACTTTGTGCAAGACTCGCCTCTGAGTAATGAGATCCCCCACTAAACTCAAATAGTTAATACTCTGTATTCATCCATAATATCTTCATGTCAAACTCTTATATGACTAACCACAAGGGCTAATTATTCTACACACGGCACTATTTACCCTCATATAGTAGTTCCTTTGATTTTTCTTGTCTTCCCAACTCAGCGTTCACCACATCAGCAGTAATCTAGCATCTGTACGATACCAAGACGGTACATGCTTTTAGGCATTGTCACCGATTAGCCGTACACAGACACCATGCGGTAGGCCACCACAACCCATTGCGTACACAGAACTCACAATGATAGTTAAGAGATCGTATGGCCTGTCTTTTCACCGGAATAACTGCCGCATTACCCACCTTATCCCGCATTTCCTCTGAAGCCAAGCAGGTCCTCACATATCAATCCGTCAGAGGCCCTACATCTGAGGATCTATCTGTTTACATGTAGTGTGCGCTGCTCAATGAACGAAAGGGCTTGGCATGCGGTGATCTAGTCGTAGAGTCCCGAGCAACACATTTCATAATACCGTATGAGGGGTGTCGACACCTACTACTAATTTAGTCACTGCCCGTAGGTAGGAGCGAGGAGAGGATCCTCACTATATAATCCAGTGAATTGTATCAGTTCACACATTCAAGACAGCTTAACTACGTTTAAACGCCCGAGTTTGATTCAATAATACTTGCTTGCCTGTCTTCTTTCTCCGTGTTTCGTCTTTCCACAATAGATGTGAGCACTGACCTATAGATCATTACATGGTATTTTTACAACTGGTGAAGACAGGTGATAGAAAAGGACTTCACTGCAGGGGACATATTTCCCATGCTCACGCACCTTGTCTGATCTCCCTCTCTGTCTTCTCTCCCTCATTCTCTTGTCCTCTTACTCTCTTCATATGTCTCCTGTCTATCTCTCTGCATCATCCATCTATTAGCTTCAATACCTCAATCTGTGAAAACCGTATGAGCTGAGAAAAGGGCCTCTCCCCTCTTTCTCACTCGCAGGGCATGCATACCTCGCCTCCCTAGCGCTCCATCCCTCACACTCAACCATGCACGATACCTCTACCTGCCACCCAATCCCATCCGCGTCACTGGCACTCACCTCTCCCTACACCTCTCTCTCTCTCTGGCCTTGCCTCTCTTCTATACTCTCCACTCGCACTACGTCGCGCATCACCTACGAGGCCTGTCCTCAGAGACATAAGTAACACGCTAAATCCCTTTGATGTCATAATCGGTCAGAGAGTAACAGTGGGGTTTGAGCAATCAAGTGCCCTAATACAGCACCCCCTGGTCATTGCATGTGAAAACACAACATCAGGCCTCTACCACGTCGCTTAGCAGCAAATAAACTATTGTAATCTTGCAGATGATTCTCTCTTTCCATATGTCTAATTGCACTTTCCCCTCGACTCTGACTGTCTAAGCCTCCATGTCTACATTGCAAAATGGTCTGCTCTACATCGTACATGTGTATGTAGCCTTCTTAACTCTGCACTACAAGCTGTTCTAAATAACATGGGGGATTTGTGAAACGTATGTCTCTCACGCTCTAGGTGTCTCCGCACACTTGCGTCAGTGAATATAGTTAGCTTTTTCAAACTTGCGCCCAATGGTAAGACGCTTCCAGGAAGGAAGCTGTAATTCGCTTCGAGAGTGACGTAAGGGCGACCAGTAACAAGGCGAGGCTGTTAAGCAGGAGATAGACTTTATAGTAGATCTCCTCCTGATTGGTTTTCCTCGCGGTCGGCTTGCAATAAGCTCTCTGCTGTGCTTGTATAATAGTCCGCTCAACGCAGATTGAGTAATTATGATGACTAGATCTTCAAAATGATACGAGGACTAAAGACGATGGGGAATATCTTGGATGGTTAAGTCAAGTCTATGGCCTAAGTCTTCGGGTTCTATTTTGTAATTTGGGACTTGTATACAGTAACAGTTGTTGTATGTTTCTACTCTCCACACCGAGTGTTTGTTTGTCTTTGTTAGAAGAGCCTATATGAAAGTCTGTGTTTAGTAGAGGAGTATTTGGGCCTTATAGATATGACTTGTAACAGTGGATGACTTAACTACCGTGTTCTTTTATTCTCGCTATAAGTCTAGGTGGTCTTTGTCGCTCAGAGGATGTAATCTAATAAACTTTGGTTGGTATTTTCCACACGTTGGTAATTGATTCAGAGCATTCGAGTTTGGTTTCTATATTGGTTTTGTTTTCCACAGTGTTATTGTTAAGTCCTGGTTTTGTATTTGTTCTATAAATGGGTTTGTATTTACAACAGTCGTTATTGTTAAGTCTGGTTTTGTATTTGGTTTCTATATATTGGTTTTGTATTTCCACAGTGTTTATTGTTAAGTCTTGGTTTTCGTATTTCGGTTTCTATAATAAATGGGGATGATTCTGTTTTTGGTCAAAGGCACTTTTCAGAGTAAAACGCACCACTTGTTTTCCATACGTGAGTGTGTAGAAGGGCCCTAGTACTCTGGATAGTCTCACTGACTCTGAGGCAGGCCTGTCACATCCAGATTTAACCTCTCAGGGCCAGGCCCAGAGGGGAGTAACGGGGGTTGCAAAGGCTTGTTGTACAGCAGGAGAATGATCTCTGTTATCCAAGAGCTAGCCTTGCAGTCGAGGGTCTACAAGATGAGGATAGTTTTGCTGTTCTGGTTTTCTAATGGTTTTGTATTTTCCTCACAGTGCTGGATAGGAGTTGTTTAAGTCCACGCCTCTGGGTTTCTTTGTGTAATTAGTGATTCTACTATACCCTGGTTTGCTGGACTTAATCTGTCTCCACCTCATGTTGTGTTTACTTGGCTTTGAGAGGACATGAATCGGTCTGGTTGTGTGTAGTATGTTGTTTACCTGTAAGTATTTGGTTGTGCTTGATTCTTCCCACACCTGGATTTATTATTAAGTTAAACCTAGACGTAGTCTGTGTAAAGCACAGGGAGCGAGTGCCACCTGCGCCGGTTCTTTGTATTTGTGAAGCGGGCTCTACTTACATGTTCGATTATTGTGGTTTTGATATACTAAGAGCATAGTTATGGTGAGGTGTTTCATCAAGCTAGAACGATGAAGAGACTGTCAGTGAAGCGAAACAGGTCGGTGACCCGCGTCATATTTTGAACTAGTGTATGCTCAAATTGCCACGGAGGTAGGTGGTGCCCCAGTGTGTGGTACCACTTTGCGTGACCACACTATTTATTGGCTTTTTACGACAATGAACACACTGTGCACCGGAGACGCGCCGATAGTGGGAGCCCAGGCGTGACCGGGAACAACAACCCCTTCGCATCACGGTTTCAACAAACGGTAGGGCTTAGATGCCTGTCTACGATGCAGTGACCACTATTTGCCGTTGTCAAGATCAACAAACGCGTGGGAGTGGAGCCACGGAACCCCTAATCGACAGTTTAACACGGTACGGTGGAGCGTCAGGCGTGACCCTATCGAGCAGTTTAACAGAACGGTAAGGTGGAGCCTCAGGCGTGTGACGCCCTATCGACAGGTTTCAACCAACGGGTAGGTGGAGCCCAGCGTGACACCCCTATCGATGCGGTTCAACAACGGTATGGTGGAGCCCAGGCCGTAACCTCCCTATCGACAGGTTCAGCGGTTGTTGTGAAATCTTGGTGGTTCTGTGTTTCCTCCGTGACATCGGTTGTGTACGACCTGAAGCGGGGTTTATCAATAACGGAATGCATCGCATGTATTGTTCTATAGAGAAAGATCAAATCGACTATGTACTGAGACATCTCAGGCGGCCACCACCGAATCGAGCTGCTTTTCTTGATGGCCGACAGGATGCTGAGAGGCTCCATCACTTGCTTCGTTCACTGGTCACTTGAGCCTGTAGGAAATTGAGGTGGACCATGGCTCGTGGGGTACAACAGACATTGGGCAATACACACCTCAGCACACCCTGGGAAGCTCTCTTCATTCTTCTATTTTGGTAGGTTCCTACAGCCTGCTAATGGTAATGTTACCATTCCTAGTGTATAGGATTTAGCACACAGATGTCACGCTGAGAGGGATTATACTGGCCAGGCGGACCTCCTCATCCTTCCGTTCTCTTTATCTCGAGGACGTGTTCCTTAGCTATGGTGCTCGTTCTAATCATCTTTCTCAGCTTCGTCCGATTATGATACCGAGACTGTATGTGATCCGTCGGCAGAAAGTCAATTATCGATCCACCACACAATGGCACTCTTAGTCACTTTTATTATCACTTATCGTGACACTTATTGCTCTTTTGTTACCAGACATTCATCCACTTGAGAAAGAAGAAATAGTATTTAATATGTAGAGATAGAATTATTGTGTGCGACTGGGCCCAGGCACTATTATAATACTTTGGGCACATTGAATGTAACAGCGGAACACTTAAACCATTTATATTAATTTAGATATACTACTCGACTCTCACTCATATTCGCTCACTTGCTAACACACATGCCCAAAGTCCTTTGTATGAAACCGATATAGTACTGACCTTCGTCCTCGACTCACCTCTTGTTATGGTAAGCGCAATCTTAATACTGATTACAGGAAGCTTAAGGCTGACTTATGTAGGGAGTATTGTATTATATGTTGTTTAAACCGACGGTTGTAACTCACACAAATCAGATAGAATACCGGTATAGGAAGCGCTTGTGTTATTTCCTGAGTTCTGAGGTTCACCTCTATGTATGTCTGTCTAAGACTTGTAGTTAGGAGGTAATGTATATTATATTCACTACATATAGACCACAACTCAGAACTCTGGGAGATACAACATGAGACTTTCCACAGATGCAGTAGAAAGTGTTATATTGGTGGTCTCCTCTCCCATCGTTGGGAATGATATTCTTAAATTTAAGACCTTGGCTGACATGGCTTGCTGCCATTCATCAAGCTAGCAATGGGGAAAATAGCTACAACGTATTGCTTTCTATGGCAGTAAAACAGATTGCCTATTTCAAGTACAATGAGAGGTCGGATTTCCTCAAATGTAAAATAATAAATGAATACATTCCCATTCATTTTGAGATTTGAGGCCTGCTTAGGATTGTATTTGAAAGTGTTGCGTATGCCTTAATTGAATCAGCACAACTGTGGGAAGGAATATTCCTTACAACAAGCCAAAAGATACACGTGCCATATTCTAATCCTTCAGATAATGACATTCAGCAACCAGCAGATGAGATGATAAGTAGACGGAGATTTTAGTTATTATCTCGTCTTGGTTTAATGTGATCGCCAGTCCCGGATTTCAGTCTTTGAGCTTGTTAAGACAGGATTTTAGTATTTTCTCTGTCTGTTATACTATGTGCTCGCCGGTTCTCCCAATATTTGAGCTGTAAGAACGTGAAGGTTGTAGGTTATATCTTCTGCTGTTATATCATGTGATCGCCAGGTCCCAATGATCAGTTTGAGCTGTAAGACCGGCAGATCTATGTAACTTAATCTCTGCTCTCTAATATAATATATATGATACGCCAGGTGTGCCTGAGAATACAGTATTGAGCTCGCTACGCACGATATATTAGTATCATCTGCTGGTTATCATGTATATCGATCCGAGTACATGAGAACCTAGTTTTAGCAGAGCTGATATGAACAGGCATCGTTTGTATTATCTCTGCTGTTATTATGCTGATAGCCAGGTCAGATCAGTGAGTCTGTATAGAACATGGAGTTTAGTATTATCTCTGCTGTTATATTGTGATCGCCAGTGTTCAGATCAGTTTGCCTAATCCTATTGATAACAAGACATGACAATGACCATCAGAGTTGGCAAGAACAGCATAACTGATCAGGGACCAGATCTTGATTTAATCGTAGTGCAGAGGTAGTCTTTCTAAAGCATGGACAGAACACCAACACTAGCTGTGGCACAATCCATGACATAAGGGGTTACAGACAAGTAGAGAGAAGGGTGGCGCTCTTTGGGTTTCATCAAGTTATCAATCATTTGGGGAATAATTAGTCGTTTAACCTCTACTTCACACCCCTCCCGATCCGGGATCCTCCTCATCAAAAAAGCTGACTAGCATAAGCCTAGCCCTAACGGGACTATTTGGATTTATTCGTATAATATATTTCATGTAAATCACAAGTCCCATACAGCAAATGTAAATGATTATATACATCTTGTGAATCCAGCTATCATTCATTTAAAATAATGATAGTAGCAACGATTCACCAGAATCTCCGGAGATATTTTTGGACACTCACCTAATCTGACCAAATACATCAAAATCGTTATATAAATACTTGTTAGTTATGGCAATGAAAGATACACGGTTTAATACTCTTGAGTTTTAGGACCTACAACATTATCTCACTGTTTATCTGGGTTTGGGGATATAATTCCCACTCAATTAGTAAGTAATACTGAAAATTCTAATCCAATTCTTACTTCATTGAAAAGCAATGATGAACATTGGAATTCAGTTTGCCTCCAGAATTGACTGAAGGTAAAAAGAACTGATCTCCCAACCTGCTGTTCATTTAAACCATGAGATGAACTTATTGCCTTCATGGACCTTCTATGACAGGTTGACGGAATAAAGGACGTTCTATTCACCCGGTGGTGGTGAGGCATAAAAGGACATTCTATCACCAGGTGGTGGTGAGGCATAAAGGAAGTTCTAACCCAGGTGTGGTGAGGGAATAAAGGATGTTCTTTATCCCCAGGTGGTGGTGAGGGCAAAAGGATGTTCTATCACCCGGTGTGGGTGAGGAAAAAAAGGATGTTTCTAATCACCCAGGTGGCAGTGAGGGAATAAAGGATTTCTCCTCACCCAGGTGTGGTGAGGGCATAAAGGATGTGTCTATCACCCAGGTGGTTGGGAGGGAAATAAAGGATGTTTATCACCCAGGTGGTGGTGAGGCATAAAGGACGTTCTTTACCCAGTAGTGTGAGGCAATAAAGGATGTTCTATCACCCAGGTGGTGGTGAGGGAATAAAGTATTTCTATCACCCAAGTGGTGGTGGAGGGCATAAAGGACGTTCTATCACCAGGTGTGGTGAGGGAATAAAGGATGTTCTATCACCCAGGTGGTGGTGAGGGTCTAAGGCGTTCTATCACCCAGGTGGTGGTAGAGGGAATAAAGGATGTTTCTATCACCCCAACGGTGGTGGTGAGGGGCATCAAAGGATGTTCTATCACCCAGGTGGTGGGTGAGGGAATAAAGGATGTATCTTCACCCAGGTGTGGTGAGGCAATAAAGGACGTTTCTATACCAGGTTGGTGGTGAGGGAATAAAGGATTTCTTCATATAGGTGGTGGTGAGGGCATAAAGGATGTTCTATCACCCTAGTGGTGGTGCACGGAATAAAGGGATGTTCTAATCACCTTCAGGTGGGTTGGTGAAGGGCATAAAAAGGACGTTTCTATCACCCTTGGTGGGTGAGGGAATAAAGGATGTTCTATCAGCCAGGTGGTGGTGATGGGCATAAGGATGTTTCTATCACCCAGGAGGTGATGAGGAATTGAGAGGTCACTTCGTATCACCCAGGTTGGTGGTGATACAAGTCAGGGGAAAATAAAAACATATTTCCAGAGAAAAAGGACACTGAGTGGACCAAACATTTAAGAAAACCTGCTCTTTCCATGACAGACTGACAGGTGAATCCAGGTGAAACGCTATGGATACCTATTGATGTCACATGTTAAATCCCACTTCCATCAGTGTAGATGAAGGGGACGGAGAATGGTTAAATAAGGATTTTTAAGCCTTGAGAACAGAGTTGAGAACATGGAATTGCTGTATTTGTGCCAATTCAGAGGGTGAATGGGCAAGACCAAAATATTGAATGTGCCGCTTTTGAATCGGGGTATTGTCAGTAGGTGCCAGGCCGCACTGGTTTAGTATAAAATCTGCAACGCTGCTAGGTTTTCACAAGATTTCTCGTGTGTATCAAAGAATGGTTCACCCCCAAAGGAACATCAGTCAACTTACACGCTGTGGGAAGCATTGGAGTCACATGGACCAGCAATCCCTGTGGAACGCTTTTGTACAACCTTGTAAGTCCATGCACGACGAATGGCTGTTCTGAGGGCAAAAGGTGTTGGTGAATAACGTCCAATATTAGGAAAGGTATTCTTAATGTTTTGTAGACTCAGTGTAGAAATCCATATGTTTATGTTTTTCTTAAAAAGTGTATTGGGCCTAACAGCCATCCAGCCCTACCATCCATACCTGTTTCCTACTTACTGTTTTCACCTTTATCTTCAGTAGCTTAACCTGAACTCCACTACCCTTTCATATTCCACAGAAGTGAACAAAACAGACTG
>NC_036838.1:31322734-31448901 GCF_002910315.2 Salvelinus sp. IW2-2015
CACTTTTTCAGCTTCTTGCCCACACATTTATTGGGATTGAGGTCAGGGCTTTGTGATGGCCACTCCAATACTTGACTTTGTTGTCCTTAAGCCATTTTGCCACAACTTTGGAAGTATGTTTGGGGTCATTGTCCATTTGGAAGACCCATTTGCGACCAAGCTTTAACTTCCTGCCTGATGTCTTGAGATGTTGCTTCAATATTCACATAATTTTCCTCCCTCATGATGCCATCTATTTTGTGAAGTCACCAGTCCCTCTTGCAGCAAAGCACCCACACATGATGCTGCCACCCCGTGCTTCACGGTTGGGATGGTGTTCTTCCGCTTGCAAGCCTTCCCCTTTTTCTCCAAACATAACAATGGTCATTATGGCCAAACAATTCTATTTTTGTTTCATCAGACAGAGGACATTTCTCCAAAAGTACGATCTTTGTCCCTATGTGCAGTTGCAAACGCGTAGTCTGGATTTTTTTATGGCGGTTTTGGAGCAGTGGCTTCTTCCTTGCTGAGCGGGCCTTTTCAGGTTATGTCGATATAGGATTCGTTTTACTGTGGATATAGATACTTTTGTACCTGTTTTCCTCCAGCATGCTTCACAAGGTCCTCTGCTGTTGTTCTGGGATTGATTTGCACTTTTCGCACCAAAGTAGTTCATCTCTAGGAGACAGAACGCGTCTCATTCTGAGTGGTATGACGTGCATTTCTTTAGATTTTCCCATGATGTAAGCGAATAGGCACTGAGCTTGAAGGTAGGCCTTGAAATACATCCACAGGCACACCTCCATTGACTCAAATATGTCAATTAGCCTATCAGATGGTCCTAAAAGCCATGACATCATTTTCTGAAAATTTCCAAGCTGTTTAAAGGCATAGTCAACTTAGTGTATGTAACTTCTGACCCACTGGAATTGTGATACAGTGAATTATAAGTGAAATAATCTATCTGTAAATAATTGTTGGAAAATTACTGTGTGTGCATCACAAAGTAAATGTCCTAACCGATCTTGCCAAAACTATAGTTTGTTAACATAGGCGGTGACCCCACCCGTTCTGTAGGTTCATGCGCTCTAGCAAGCATTCGAGAGCTGCGACCCTGCCTCACACAGGAAGCGGGCAGGTCTAATCCCAGGCTTTGTCATCCTCCCGTCTGGATTTTATTGCAACTCGCTGTGGCGTTGGGCTCCCTGCGTGTGGCATTGAAACCCCCTACAACTGCGACATCCAGAAACGCGCAGCCCGTCTGGTGTTCACTTGGCCCAAGTTTCTCTCACGTCACCAGCCGTCTCCCCGCTGGCGCCGCGTGCGACCGTCTCTCCGCATCTCTCCAGCTGGCTTCCAGTTGAGCTCGCATCCCCGCGGCTCCGCTTCAAGAGCCATGGTGGCGTTGCCTACGGAGCCTGTGAGGGGACGGAACCTCGCCCTCCGTACCTTCAGCGCTCTGATAGGTCTCCAGCCCAAACAAGGGCTACTGCGTTCATCCCTCTGGCCTGCTCGCCTTCCCTGACCGTCTGAGGACGTACGTTCCCGCTCAGCCCAGTTCAAACTTGTTGCCCCTGCTTCTGGCAACCCCAATGGTGGCAGACAACTCTCAGACGCAGTCAGCGGAGTCAATCACCACCTTCCGGAGACACCTAAAACCCCACCTCTTTAAGGAATACCTAGGATAAAGTAATCCTCCTAACCCCACCCCTCCCCCTTAAAAGAGTTAGATGCACTATTGTAAAGTGGTTGTTCCACTGGATTTCATAAGGTGAATGCACCAATTTGTAAGTCGCTCTGGATAAGAGCGTCTGCTAAATGACTTAAATGTAAATGTTAAATGTAAATTAACAAGAACTTTGTGGTTGAAAAACGAATTTTAATGACTCCAACCTAAGTGTATGTAAACTTCAGACTTTAAATTTCAACTTCAACTGTATTCAGACCCTTTGCTATGAGACTTGAAATTGTGCTCTGGTGCATCCTGTTTCCATTCATCATCCTTGAGATGTTTCTACAACTTGATTGGAGTCCACCTGTGGTAAATTCAATGGWTTGGACATGATTTGGAAAGGCACACACCTGTCTATATAAGGTCCCACAGTTGACAGTATATGTCAGAGCAAAAACAAGCAATGTTGAAGGTATTGTCCGTAGAGCTCCGAGACAGGATTTTGTTGAGGCACAGATCTGGGGAAGGGTACCAAAAAGTGTCTGCAGCATTGAAGGTCCCCAAGAACACAGTGGCCTCCATCATTCTCAAATTGAATAAGTTTGGAACCACCAAGACTCTTCCTAGAGCAGGCCGCCCGGCCAAACTGAGCAATCGGTGGAGAAGGGCCTTGGTCAGGGAGGTGACCAAGAACCTGATGGTCACTCTGACAAGAGCTCTAGAGTTCCTCTGTGGAGATGGGAGAACCTTCCAGAAGGACAACCATCTCTGCAGCACTCCATCAATCAGGCCTTCATGGTAGAGTGGACAGACGGAAGCCACTCCTCAGTCAAAGGCACATGACAGCCTGCTTGGAGTTTGCCAAAAGGCACCTAAAGACTCTCAGACCATGAGAAACATGATTCTCTGATCTGTTGAAAACAAGATTCAACTCTTTGGCCTGAATGCCAAGTGTCTCGTCTGGAGGAAACCTGGCACCATCCCTACGGTGAAGCATGGTGGTGGCAGCATCATGCTGTGGGGATGTTTTTCAGCAGGTGCTGGGAGACTAGTCAGGATCGAGGCAAAGATCAACGGAGCAAACTACAGAGAGATCCTGGATGAAAACCTGCTCCAGAGTGCTCAGGACCTCAGACTGGGGAAAAGGTTCACCTTCCAACAGGACAACGACCATAAGCACACAGCTAAGACAACGCAGGAGTGGCTTCGGGACAAGTCTCTGAATGTCCTTGTGTGGCCCAGCCAGAGCCCGGACTTGAACCCGTTCGAACATCTCTGGAGAGACCTGAAAATAGCTGTGCAGCGACACTCCCCATCTAACCTGACAGAGCTTGAGAGGGTCTGCAGAGAAGAATGGGAGAACCCCCCCAAATACAGGTGTGTCAAGCTTGTAGCGTTATACCCAAGAAGAATCGAGGGTGTAATCGCTGCCAACGTTGCTTCAACAAAGTACTGAGTAAAGGGTCTGAATACTTATGTAATTAATGTGATATTTCAGTTCATTTTTAATAATTCAGCAAAAATATCAAAAAAACAGTTTTTGCTTTGTCATTATGGGGTATTGTGTGTAGATTGAGGGGGGGGGGGAACAATTTAATCAATTTTAGAATAAGGCTATAACCTAACAAAATGTAGAAAAAGTCAAGGGGTCTGAATACTTTCCGAAGGCACTGAAGCTACATCATTTACATTACATTTACATTACATTTAAGTCATTTAGCAGACGCTCTTATCCAGAGCGACTTACAAATTGGTGCATTCACCTTATGATATCCAGTGGAACAACCACTTTACAATAGTGCATCTAACTCTTTTAAGGGGGGGGGGGGGGGGGGGGGTTAGAAGGATTACTTTATCCTATCCTAGGTATTCCTTAAAGAGGTGGGGTTTCAGGTGTCTCCGGAAGGTGGTGATTGACTCCGCTGACCTGGCGTCGTGAGGGAGTTTGTTCCACCATTGGGGTGCCAGAGCAGCGAACAGTTTTAACTGGGCTGAGCGGGAACTGTACTTCCTCAGAGGTAGGGAGGCGAGCAGGCCAGAGGTGGATGAACGCAGTGCCCTTGTTTGGGTGTAGGGCCTGACATCACTCACAGATGTCACTGTGATTGTGATTTGTCTTACCAGTCTGCTCATGTCTTCTTATTGCTGCAAACAAACTACCAAAACTGACAGGCAGGATAAGGCAGTTAAGAGAGACATACAGGTGATTGACTGTTGGAGTCTGTACATTATCCAATCAGCAGGCTCTATGACCCCAAGGTCGTCACTCACCACGCCAATAGAGAAGTAGTTATTGATGATCTCGTTGGGCACAGGGTCTCCTATCTCCTGGGGGTCCTGTGAAATCACCTGCACACTCCAGCGGTCCATAGGAACCAACGAGCTCTCCTCGACCTCCTTCAGAATCTCTCTRAGATCTGTGCCCTCGTAACCTGCAGGGGTTTCCATGGACACAGAGGGTTTACACAAGAGAAACACATGATTAGCGTTTATTTTGGGGTACCTTCCTTTTATCCAAAGCCATGGGATGCATTCTAAATAGCAAAGTATTCCCTATGGGCCCTGGTCAAAAGTAGTGCACTACATAGAGAATAGGGTGCAATTTAGGACACCCCCCATTATGTTAAACACAGCCCTTACCTCCTCCCCAGTGGAGGCAGCGAGCAAGGTCGTTCCCTGTGCCAAGTGGCAGGACCGCCACTGGGGGACGCACCGGCAGGTCAGCTTTGTCTGAGAACACACAGAGGCAGCCATTGTTCAGCTTTAGAGAACCCCAGATACCTTGACTACTGTTCATGAACCTCTGAGGGGACAGGAAGCAACCCACACCTATAGCATCTAGAATCCAGCCGACTGTGCCGTCTCCACCACACACCAGGATCCTGTAGTCATGAAGGTTCCGAAAGAAGTGCAGTCTGATATGGATACACATACACATTAAATCAATCAAAACTATTTATAAAGCCCCTTTTTTACATCAGCAGTTGTCACAAAGTACTTTTAGTGACCTTTCCCAAACCACATAGAGAAAAAGCATACTATAATTAAGCAATAAGGCCCAAGGGGGTGTGGTATATGGCCAATATACCACGACTAAGGGCTGTTCTTCCTTATTGCCTTATTGCTATTATAAACTGGTTACCAAAGTAATTAGACCAGTAAAAATACATGTTTTGTCATACATGTGGTATACGGTCGGATATACCATGGCTGTCAGCCAATCAGCATTCAGGGCTCGACCCACCAAGTTTATAATACCAATGAATATAATATCCCATAAAAAAGGATTAAGAAACCATATACCCACTGTCATAAGGGAAACATAATGCTGTCATAACAATAACATAACAGTCCACAAACAGTCCACTTTCCCACCTCCCACCCCTGATCAACCTGTACGTGTAGTTACCCTGGTCCAGGGCCTCCATTGGAGAGGTTGTAGACCTGCCGTGGGTTCAGTAGATACTGAAACTTCCTCAGCACTCTGAAAAATACATGACATTCACTCACAGGAGTACATTAGTGCAGGCTAGGAAATGTTTTATGATGTCTGTCCTGATCTGCCCTTACCTCTCCCCCTGCTTCCCTCCACTCTTTGGGTTCACAAACACCAGGAGAGGGTGGGTGTCTGGAATAGGAGCAATCTGCAGAGAGAGATGGGGAGGAGATAAGATTAACGTGTGCATGCACTGGTGTGCATGCCATGCAGCAGCCAGCACAATACAATTGCAGTCAATAAGAGTGACAGAAGCAGATCCATAGCAAATAAAAATGCATTACTGGCTTTCACACATTTATGTTAAAGCACATGCTAATGGATAGGACAGGGCTGCCAACTCTCTTCCTGGAGATCTACTGTCCTGAAGGTTTTCAGTCCAACCCTAATTTAGCGTATCTGATTCAGCTAGTTAAGGTCTTGTTAAGCAGCTAATAAGTAGAATSAGGTGTGTTAAATTAGGGTTGGACTGAAAACCCACAGGACGGTAGATCTCCGGGAAGAGGGTTGGGCAGCCCTGKGATWGGGCCAGTAGTGTGTGTGAAGTAGATGGTACGGTGTCCCTGTCAGTGGAACTAAGAGGACCCTACCTGCAGAATGTGCCCGTCTGGGGTGATGTCCTCCAGGTTAGTGTCCTCCATGGAACTACTCCTTCCTTCTTCATCCTTCTTCAGAAACAGAGAGGGTTAGGMGCATAGCAAGGGATATACACATTTGACACATACTGTAGGATTATTGGGTGACAAAAAAATCTGCCAACATTTTTTGCTTTTAGCTGAAGCATAGCCTGAATGGCTATAAACAGTGTGACTTCATTTGCAACTCTTATGGAATGGAGTCATGAGCTTGTCGTGGGTTCAATGGCTGACCTTGGAGGATGAGTATATGGCCCACGGTGGCAGAATGTGGTCTCTTAGCGACCCGCAGTCGCACGATGATGACCCGAAGTTGACACAGTCGTCATGGCGCTAAAACGAGACATTCATTGCAAAGACTAGTGGCAGCATATGTGTACACATACAGCCAAGAATGTAAACGCACACACACTTACCATCTGTTGGCACCACACGCAATGCTTCCCTGCCAGGGTCTTGATCTTCTTGTTGCAGAAGTGACACTTACTGGAGTCACAGTCAGCACTGACCCAGCCGTGAGCTGGAATCTGGAGCAGACAGACAGAGGGACAACGTCCACAAACACATATGAACACTATAGCCACAAGGGCAAGATTTTGCTGACTGCATACACACTCTTGAAAAGGACATGACTATGATCAGGTGTGCAGATGAATCAAAATGAGGGTCTAAGGTCTAAAATCATGATCATATTCAGGTCTAAAATCATGATCATATTCAGGTCTAAAATCATGATTCTGGAATGAAATGTGAAACAGAACTCTATTAAGGCTCACCCCAATCTGTTTTTTGGATTTAACAAAGGTGCAGGCACATGGACCAGGATTCTTGTTGGCACAGTGACCATGGACAGTGTACTTGCACACTGAGGGGGAGAGAAGAACAAGGCCACTGTTAAGCATTTCTCTTTGAAAATGTTATCGTGTTTTTTTGTTATCGTGTTTCCCTACTAGGCTTAGGTTTGAGTAGCATATGGTACAGATCTGTGTAGCAATCAGGGAACCAATGGGGAATAAAGAACTACAGCAGTGGTCACTAACCCTGGTCCAGATGAGCTATAGGATGTGCAAGCTTTTATTCTAACCCAGCACTAACGCACCGGAATCAACTACTCATACAGAACTTGGTTAGTTGAATCACGTGTGTCAGTTGTTGGGCTGGGACAAAAGCATGTATGCCCTAAGGCCTGTACACTGTAGCTCTCAAGGACCACACTTCAGTGTGGTGACAACAGAACTACAGTCTCTACTCAGACACTCAGAACTTCAGTCTAAGTATATCTATGAATATGAGACAGAGGTTGCCCCCTTGTGACGGTATAGAGCTATTACAGGTGCAGCAGAGGCCCTGTTTCCTGAGGCCCAGCAGCATGCTCTGACACACGTTGCAGTACACAGGCTTGTTGAAGTGCTTCATCCTCCAGATGTGCTGCCCATCCCTCTCTGCCATCTGAGAGAGGAGAGAGAGAGGGGGGGGGGTAAGAGAGAGAGAGAGGAAAGAGAGAGAGAGAGAGGAAAGAGAGAGAGAGTGAGAGAGGGGAAGGAGAGAGAGAGAACTGAGAGAGAGAGAGCGAGAGAAAGAAAAAAGAGGGTCAGGGCCTTTGTTAACAACTAATGTAAACAGCAGAGTAGTCTCTCTTGCATTGTAGACTCATGGAAAGGGAGACACCGTGGCTGTGCCTCTGAAGTGACTAACAGCATGGTAAAGTAAACAGCACGCCAATCCAAACAAGTACCATTTGTATGTGTGCAGACTTATTTCTGATACAGTATTGCCAACAAAGTCTAAGGGCCGTAAATATATAGATTTTTGGATAAGACAGGGACAAGATAAGACATAACTTTGGGGTGACATTTAAAAGTATCATCTAAACAAAATTGAATAAAGCTTTATTGAGATGTACAGTAGTTGAACCATACAGCTCATAGCATAAGGAGTCTATTGTCACGTGCTGAATCATGTATACTGATTGAGTTAACCAGATGAGTCAGAGTCTGGCTGTTAGTGCTTCTTGCCTTGAGTCCCAGCAGCACCAACAGGGGCACGTTGTTCATCCCTCCCTGGATCCACTCCTGCAGGGTCACCGCTCCACTGCTGTCAGCATCCATCGCCGTCATCATGTCCTTCAGCACCTTAGGGACCAATCGGAGTAGTTAGACTCCCACTGATCCTGGTTCCTGACCAATCACAATACAAGTCTCTCTGCGCTGCTGCCAGGTGTTAGCCCTATAGAACCAAAGTCTACAACCAGAACATCAACCTTCAAACCAAATGACATTTTATCTAATTTTGGACTCACTTATCTTAATTCATTGGAAGCTTAATTTCCATGTATGGACATCACTTCAGATTTAATTTTGTAGATTAAATAGAATTTCACTTGCAGAACAAACTCTAACCTGACAAATATTAAGTATGCAATCTCTTATCTGATAATCTCTGTAATCTCTTTTTTGATAATTAGAATTGATGGAATGTCAAGTGTAAGCAACATGCAGTGTTGTACCTAAATACTGTTAACATTAGTCTCTCATCGCTAATCACTACAACTCTCTAACCAGAAACTTGCACAAGGACTGTAACTGGGTTCTGGGTGGGGGCGTTGGGCCCAATTCAATCAAGACCACTAACTAGATTACTGGGGTGAGACAAAACAATTTGAGAGAGTGTGTATTTAGATTAATGTGGTCTAATTCTTTCCATGAAAATAATGTTTGCCCCGTCAATCAAAAAGAAAGGCATAATAATTCCAACATCAACACTGTTGTTTACCCTTCGCTGAACCCTGAGGGGTATACTACAAAGCAGGATCAATAAGCTATAGCCAGCAATCATTATAAACAACCAGAAGTAACTGTTGATTTTCTGATTCATTAAAGAAAGCTAAACTAAGATATGCATTTTTTGGTTGTTGAGTCAATTAGACCATGCCCATTTCAAGATTATCTTTTTAAAAAATGATTTCGGAATATTTAGTCAAGTTAGCTGGCCACCTCCTTGATCCTGCTTTGTAGTATACCCCTCTGGTGAACGTTTTGCTTGAATATAAGACCCAGTGAGTATTCCCATAAGGATAGTTGACAGGCATTTAAGTGGATGTCTTACCGGTCTGAGTTCTGTCACGTCCCAACCCAGGTAATCTGCCGCACGCATCATCTGGGTGATGATCCGATCCACTTCCTTATTGAGAGTAAAACCACAGTTTGTTCTTTCACAACTCCTACTGTTCACTACATCACCTTGATTTAAAATGAGAGTAGAATGTATTCATAATACAGAAAGTACATTTCAGTCACTTACTGAGCTGTCCAGGAGTCCGTTGCCATCTTTGTCATAAAGTTTGAAAGTAACTGAAAGCACAACAGGTGATGAAATGAGTAAATCAATAACAAATCCTTTTTGTTTTCACTCTACTTATCTCTCCTCACTGGTCAATTGAAAACAGCTAAAAGATCAACCCATCATGGAATACAAACTATCACACAGAATTCCATTGGTGAAAAGACAGTACTCACATTCCAGTTTGTCTCGCGGCTGTCCCTCCTCCAAGACAGAGAAGTAACAAGACACATCTTTGAGGTACACTCCACCTGAGAGACAAAACCAGGAGTTTATTCAGATGTTTAGCAATTGGAACTTATATAAAGTGCATTCAGAACCCTTGACTTTTTCCACATTTTGTTACGTTACARCCTTTTTCTAAAATAGATTACACATAATACCCCATAATGACAAAGCGAAAACAGGTTTAGATATTTTTGCAAATGTATAAAAAATTCAAACAGATACTTTATTTACATAAGTATTCCGACCCTTTGCTATGAGACTCGAAATTGAGCTCCGTTGCATCCTGTTTCCATTGATCATCCTTGAGATGTTTCTACAACTTGATTGGAGTCCACCTGTGGTAAATTYAATTGATTGRACATGATTTGGAAAGGCACACACCTGTCTATATAAGGTCCCACAGGTGACAGTGCATGTCAGAGCAAAAATCAAGCCACGAGGTCGTAGGAATTGTCCATAGAGCTCCGAGACAGAATTGTTTCRAGGCACAGATCTGGGGAAGGGTACCAAAAAATGTCCCTACGAACACAGTGGCCTCCAACATTCTTAAATGGAGGAAGTTTGGAACCACCAAGACTCTTCCTAGAGCAGGCTGTTCGGGCCAAACTGAGCAATCAGRGGAGAAGGGCCTTGTTCAGGGAGGTAACCAATAACCTGATGGTCACTGACAGAACACCAGAGTTCCTCTGTGAAGATGGGAGGACCTCCAGAAGGACAACCATCTCTGCAGCACTCCACCAATCAGGCCTTTATGTTAGAGTGACCAGAAGGAAGCCACTCTTCAGTAAAAGGCAAATGACAGCCCGCTTGGAGTTTGCCAAAAGGCACCTAAAGACTCTCAGACGATGAGAAAAGAGATTCTCTGGTCTGATGAAACCAAGATGGAACTCTATGGCCTGAATGCCAAGCGACCCTAATCACACAGCCAACCCTAATCACACGCAGGAGTGGCTTCAGGACAAGTGTCTGAATGTCCGTGAGTGGCCCAGCCAGAACTGGGACTTGAACCCGGTTAAACATCTCTGGAGAGACCTGAAAATAGCTGTGCAGCGACTCTYCCCATCCTGACAGAGCTTGAGAGGATCTGCAGAGAAGAATTAGAGAAACTCCCCAAATACAGGTGTGCYGAGCTTGTAGCGTCACACCCAAGAATACTCAAGGCTGTAATCGCTGCCAAAGATGCTTAAAAAAAGTACTGAGTAAAGGATCTGAATACTTATGTAGATGTAATATTTCCGTTTTTTTTTTTTACTTTCTAGAAACCTGTTTTTGTTTTGTCATTATGGGCTATTGTGTGTAGATTTATGAGTAAAAAAAAACATTCATAAATGTATTAAAAATGTGGAATGTGGAAAAAGTCAAGGGGTCTGAATACTTTCCGAACGTACTGTATCATATCAACTTAGACCCATAATCAAGCAGAGAGCCAAATACAGTATGCATCAAAGTATAACATATCGTAAACTCATGAATGTTCACATCAATGCGGTCACTTTTTAAGAGCAATTGATGGATATTGAAGGTATAAGTAAGACATATCATATACATTATATTATACTGTATGTCATACACAGTAATAATACAAAAGAGTTGGGATGGTGGGGCTCACCCCCTTTGGGTGGAGGGCTCCTCATATAAACGTCTCGCTCTGCATTCTGGAAGTAGTGGAAAAGGCGTTGGCAGAAATCAGCAGGGAAGTCATCCGCCTCCAGGTAGGTCTTGAGGAACAAAGAGAAGCCAACTGCATCGATTCGCTGAGATTCCAAACAGAACAGTACATCAGAGACAACAAGGGTTGTGTTGTGTAATCTCAAGTCAACATAGKGTGCTGGCAGAAGGATGGGCCATGGTTGGAAAGGACCCTCTTGAAGCTCACCTCTCCAAATCTGTACTGGACCAACCGCCCGCCTGCATGGAACTCTTTCATCACATCTTTCACTCTCAGACTGCCATCTGCATAGAGGACAATACTGAAAGTCAACACAGGGGATACAAGCATATAAAGAGAAGCCAGATATGGGACAGGCAGAAAAGCCTAAAAGATAAAATACATGTACATTTTGGCAACAATCCCTTTGAAAATCAATTTACAACAGGGTCAAAGATTCAGTACGTAAACCACCAGCAGAAGATGTAATATAAATCAAACAAATACACAGGACGTCTGACAGGCAAAATACATGTCCCTCAAAGATCTAAAAACCTCTGCCTTTTGGGTTCCATTCTAGTGCAGCTCTTCGAGGTTTTAGGCTGGGTAACTCTAAAGCACTTTGTGACAACTGCTGATGTAAAAAGGGCTTTATAAAATACATTTGTTTGAAATTTGATTGACTATATGAAACTCCAGTGAGGCAAGGGAGCAGTACCCTTTCATGCAGTCTCCCTGTTCACCATCTTGGAACATTACCCCGAGATTTAGTTGAGTAGTATGAGAACATCCATAAAAACACTGGTTCAAGGTGCATGCTGGATTAGAGAGGATAATTTAGGAAAAAAAGTACATCCACACTGTCTGGTATAATGCTCCCCAAGTATTCCTTTTTTTATACAGTACCAGTGAAAAGTTTGGTCATCAAGGCAAAGGGTGGMTATTTGAAGAATCTCAAATATAAAATATATTTGGATTTGCTKAACACTTTTTTGGTTACTACATGAGTCCATATGTGTTATTTCATAGTTTTGATGTCTTCACTATTGTTCTACAATGTAGAACATAGTAAAAAATAAAGAGAAACCCTTGGATGAGTAGGTGTTCAAAAACTTTGGACTGGTAGTGTATGTGTTATGGCTTTTCAACCTCAACTCTTAATCCACAATATGGCAATTTATCTAATAGAACTCAAAGGGTTTTCTTTAATGGAAGCTTCTCTAATGTCAATCATGTAAMGTTTGGTGTACCGCAGGGCAGCTCTCTGGGCCCTCTACGCTTTTCTATTTTTACCAATGACCTGCCACTGGCATTAAATAAAGCATGTGTGTCCATGTATGCTGATGATTCAACCATATAGGCATCAGCAACCACAGTCACTGAAACCCTTAACAAAGAGTTGGTCTGTTTTGGAATGGGTGGCCAGTAATAAACTGGTCCTGAACATCTCTAAAACKAAGAGCATTGTATTTGGTACAAATCACTGCCTAAGTTCTAGACCTCAGCTGAATCTGGTAATGTATGGTGTGRCTGTTGAACAAGTTGAGGAGACTTACTTGGCGTTACCTTAGATTGTAAACTGTCATGGTCAAAACATATCGATTCAATGGTTGTAAAGATGGGGAGAGCTCTGTCCGTAATAAAGAGATGCTCTGCTTTTTTGACACCTCACTCCAAAAAGCAAGTCCTGCAGRCTCTAGTTTTGTCTAATCTTGATTATTGTTCAGTCGTGTGGTCCAGTGCTGCAAGGAAAGACCTAGTTAAGCTGCAGCTGGCCCAGAACAGAGCGGCATGTTTTGCTCTTCATTGTAATCAGAAGGTTGATATAAATACTATGCATGCCAGTCTCTCTTGGCTAAGAGTTGAGGAGAGACTGACTGCATCAATTATTTTTATAAGAAACAATGTGTTGAAAATCCCAAATTGTTTGCATAGTCAACTTACACACAGCTCTGACATACACACTTATCCCACAAGACATGCCACCATGGGTCTATTCACAGTCCCCAAATCCAGAACAAATTCAAGAAAGTGTACAGTATTATATAGAGCCATTATTGCATGGAACTCCGTTCCATCTCATATTGCTCAAATAAAAAAAACTGAAAGTAACACCTCACGGCAGAACGTCTCTCCCTTATTTGACATAGATAGTTTGTGTGTATGCATTGATATGTAGGCTACGTGTGCCTTTTAACAAAAAATGTATGTAGTTCTGTCCTTGAGCTGTTCTTGTATATTGTTCTGTATTATGTCATGTTTCATGTTTTGTGTGATTCCAGGAATAGTAGCTGCTTCTTTTGCAACAGCTAATGGGGATTAGTGATGCACCGATATGACACTTTTGGCCGATACCGATRTCCGCTATTTTCCTTGCCCCAAAAAAAGATACCGATAAACGATATTTAAAATTTTAGCGGCCTTTTAAGCATTCTAGTACAAAATAGTTAACACACACACATGGACGCAGCGATCTAAGGCACTGCATCTCAGTGCAAGAGGCGTCACTACAGTCCCTGGTTCGAATCCAGACTGGATCATATCCAGCCGTGAATGGGAGTCCCATAGGGCGGCGCACAATTGGCCCAGGGTCGTCCGGGACGTCATTGTAAATAATAATTTGTTCTTAACTGACTTGCCTAGTTAAATAAAAGGTTACACACACACACACACACCACACTGACCAAAAAGTTATTTTGCTGGCATTTACGTCCCCATTACCAGTAAAACATAATCAAAACCTATTTATTTCACTTACTTGCTGTGCTGTTTCGTTGTTAATTTGTTCAGTCATTTCATTCTCAACCAGGATTTCTATGGAACGCCATTTGGGTCTTTGCGTGTCAAAAAATATGCATAACACTATTTGACGTGTCAAATAACAAGACATAATCAGTTTCAGTAGCTGTATAGCTAGGTGTCATCATCTAAAATTACCCTAATTTATAAGACAGTTCTTATTTTATTAATGGTGGTCGGACCCATCTATGTGAAAATAGCCACAATAAGGATTAGCCACAATAGTGGACTTTTCAATTGCCCTTCAAAATAAAAGTATGGCACAATTCTACTATTTGTATTAATTTGTATCACTGTCAATTACATACTTTTATTTTGAAGGCAAACTGCAAATTCCACTATTGTGCCTAATTCTTATTGTGGCTAGCTTCATAACACATAACCCGGTCCGGTCGAGCCTCACTAGCCAGATGAAGCTAGCTGAATCTTATAATGTTAGCTATGAGCAACAGGGTTAAGTAGCTGGCTAGCTATTTATTTTCATGAACTGAAGTTCAATTTCAATAGCTGAACAACAAGTGGCAACCTAGCTAATACTTACTCACAAGGATTCCTAAATCATTGCTAAGAATAATGAAAATGACTGCAGTTTCTACTGGTCATTGTTTTCAGGCTGGTTGTATTGATGTCAGCTAGGTACCAAGCTAAAGCTAGCTACCCCAGAAGTTGCGGTCGAACAAATGATGCTTTATTACCAATGCGGTTTTGTAAACACATCGTTTGTGGCCGGTGTTTGCAGACTTTTTTGTACAGCTTTGACAGTGCTACTGTATCTTTTTTGACACGCAAAGACCTAAACAGTGTTCCATAGTATGTATGTCGTGAAGCAAATAGCAGTGACGCTATTACTGTGTAACTCCGGTAGGGCAACATCTGAAAAATAGCGCACTTGTTAGTGTGTACTGGTGCTCGACCAGTCAACGAAAGCCACGACAGAGAACAATTGAATGTCAAGGGCAATAAATACCATTATTTTGGCGTTAATGGTTTTCACCTTTGAGTTGTCTCGCTGAAATGTTCTTACTCTTCAAAATGACTGCTYGACTTGTTGACTGCTCAATCCACACAGCAGACATTGTGTGGGCTAGGTTAGGAATGCTGTGTTGCACGTGTAGCGCAAAATTTTACATGCCGTTATTACGTCATGTACCTATGTTATATAGGTATGCATGGTAGTTTTGACATCGGTTTTTAACATCGGCGTTAAACTAGACATCGGCCGATACCGATGTTGGCATTTTTAGCTAATATCGGCCAATTCCGATATGTTCACCGATATAKTGTGCATCCATAATGGGGATCCTAATAAAATACCAAATGTTGGAACATAACTAACGAAATTACAGTTAACAAAAATGTACCCTTAATCCAGTATAAACTAACGTATATAATGTCTTATTCAAAAGACAAATTTCACAAATTCTATAGCACAACAGCAGAATCATGAGGATGAGCATGAGGGTCTGGGCAGATGAGATATAGTCGTTGTTTGTGTGCCTCCGTAAGATGTTGTTTGTATGTGTATGTTTGTATCTGGTGTGAAAGAATTAGGTATACTGTAGCAGTCAAAAGTTTGGACACATTCAAGGATTTTTTTTAATTTTTTTTTTACTATTTTCTACATTGTAGAATAATAGTGAAGACATCAAAATGATGAAATAATATTCCACCTCCTGGTAGTGGTTCCCAAGTATTCAATAGGATAACATTTTTACCCAACTAGGTCTTCGTCAGGTTCATTAGACCTAGAGCCACAGACTGTTGAAGTTAATTCTAGAAGTATGGTATTAGCATTGTATCTGACCCACCTTTCMTTTTAATTAAAAATGGCACTCACATTCCATGTACTGCTGCAGCTGGATGAAGTCCACAGGGCTCAAATCCCTCCCGTCTGGGTTTGTAGCTGTGTCTTTAGCTAGGTTTGGAGCCGCCATGGTCGCAAGTTTCTCCCACACTGGTCAGAGAGACTGAGGTAGAGAGACAGGAGAGTGACTGAGAAGGAGAAAAAATATGAATCCTACACCAAAAAAACATAAAAAAAGAAAATAAATTTGTCCACTTTGAGTCCAGAAGCAGTAAATTAGCAAGTCGGCGAAGAAGGGGAGATAGTTGAGACATTCACTATCTATGAATAGTGAACGTGACATCCCACGAAACAGGTTTGTTGCACCCCCTCCCCCATTTTGCCCTCAGAACAGCCTCAATTTGTCGGAGCATGGACTTTACAAGGTGTCGAAAGCGTTCGACGGGGATGCTGGCCCATGTTGACTCTAATGCTTCTCACAGTTGTGTCAAGTTGGCTGGTGGACCATTCTTGAAACACACGGGAAACTGTTGAATGTGAAAATCCCAGCAGCGTTACAGTTCTTGACACAAACCTGGCACCTGGCACCTACCACCATACCCCCTTCAAAGGCACTTAAATCTTTTGTCTTGTCCATTCACCCTCTGAATGGCACACATACACAATCCATGTCTCAAAGCTTAAAAAATCCTTCTTTAACCTGTCTCCTCCCCTTCATCTACACCAGGCCTGGGCAAAGGCCGGCCCGGGGGCCGTATGCGGCCCGCGATCTGATTCAATACGGCCCGCGGAATCATGCTCAGATCACATAAAGAATTTGCGACAGTAGTTTTGAAAAAAGTATTTGTTATTCAAATTAAAAGCCCTATGAATAGTCGCCTTTGTGTAATCATTTAACTCCCACTGCTTGTGGGACATTTATTTTGAAGGCACGTATAACAACTGCACGAGGACAGACAGTGACTGACAGGCTGACATACACGTCACAGTTACAAATAGTAGGTAGCTAGAAATTGAGCAAAAATTTGTTTTTCAAAGATTTCAAAGAAAAGTAGACAATGAACTTGTCCCGACACTTCCAAACGAAGCATAAGAGAAATATAAGAATATGTCTTCTGAGCAGAGGGCAAGTGCATCGAAAGAGTTGCTTTCTCAGTTGAAAAAGCAGCAAGGACTTTTCACAAAACTGCATTCAGCAAACAATGGAATCGCGAGAGCTAGCTATGTACTGTCCCACAAAATTGCTAAACATACAGTTGAAGTCGGAAGTTTACATACACTTAGGTTGAAGTCATTAAAACTCGTTTTTCAACCACTCCACACATTTCTTGATAACAAACTATAGTTTTGGCAAGTCRGTTAGGACATCTACTTTGTGCATGACACAGGTCATTTTTCCAACAATTGTTTACAGACGGATTATTTCACTTATAATTCACTGTGAGTCAGAAGTTTACATACACAAAGTTGACTGTGCCTTTAAACAGCTTGGAAAATTCCAGAAAATTATGTCATGGCTTTAGAAGCTTCTGATAGGCTAATTGACATCATTTGAGTCAATTGGAGGTGTACCTGTGGATGTATTTCAAGGCCTACCTTCAAACTCAGTGCCTCTCTGCTTGACATCATGGGAAAATCAAAAGAAATCAGCAAAGACCTCTGGACCTCTGGTTCAATCTGGTTCATCCTTGGGAGTAATTTCCAAACGATCTGTACAAGCAATAGTACCCAAGTATAAACACCATGGGACCACGCAGCCATCATACCGCTCAGGAAGGAGATGCGATCTGTCTCCTAGACATGAACGTAATTTAGTGCGAAAAGTGCAAATCAATCCCAGAACAACAGCAAAGGACCTTGTGGAGATGCTGGAGGAAACAGGTACAAAAGTATCTATATCCAACGTAAACCGAGTCCTTTATCGACATAATCTGAAAGGCCGCTCAGCAAAGAAGAAGCCACTGCTCCAAAACCGCCATAAAAAAAGCCAGACTACAGTTTGCAATTGCACATGGGAACAAAGATCGTACTTTTTGGAGAAATGTCCTCTGGTCTGATGAAACAAAAATAGAACTGTTTGGCCATAATGAAAATCGTTATGTTTGGAGGAAAAAGGGGGAGGCTTGCAAGCCAAAGATCACCATCCCAACCGTGAAGCACGGGGGTGGCAGCATCATGTTGTGGGGGTGCTTTGCTGCAGGTGCASTTCACAAAATAGATGCCATCATGAGGTAGGAAAATTATGTGGATATATTGAAGCAACATCTCCAGACATTAGGCAGGAAGTTAAAGCTTGGTCGCAAATGGGTCTTCCAAATGGACGTTGACCCCAAACATACTTCCAAAGTTGTGGCAAAATGGCTTAAGGAAAACAAAGTCAAGGTATTGGAGTGGCCATCACAAAGCCCTGACCTCAATCCTATAGAAAATTTGTGGGTAGATCTGAAAAAGCGTGTGCGAGCAAGGAGGCCTACAAACCTGACTCAGTTACACCAGCTCTATCAGGAGGAATGGCCCAAAATTCACCCAACTTATTGTGAGAAGCTTGTGGAAGGCTACCCAAAACGTTTGACCAAATACTAATTGAGTGTATGCAAACTTCTGACCCACTGGGAATGTGATGAAAGAATTAAAAGCTGAAATAAATAATTCTCTCTACTATTATTCTGACATTTCACATTTTTAAAATAGTGGTGATCCTAACTGACTTAAGACAGGGAATTTTTACTATGATTACATGTCAGGAATTGTGAAAAACKGAGTTTAAATGTATTTGGCTAAGGTGTATGTAAACTTCTGACTTCAACTGTAGCAAGCCATTGGCTGAGGACAAATTCATTAAAGAATGTTTAATTGACTCTGCAGCAATACTTTGCCCCGACAAGAAAGAGCTGTTTGAAAATGTTTCCCTGTCAAGACGAACAGTGACACGGCGTGTTGAGCACATCTAGAGAATATGGAACAACAGTTGAAAAACAAGGTAAAGGATTTCACCTATTTCTCATTGGTCCTGGATGAGACCAGTGATGCACGTGACACGGCGAACTCGTTGATATTCTTACGAGGCATAACCCCAGACTTGGAAATTACAGAGGAGCTTGCTTCAGTGCAGTCAATGAAGAGCGCAACCACAGGGAAAGATTTATTGGAGGGGGTTAATAAGTGTGTGGCAAAGCTGGSACTTAGTTTTGAAAAGTTATCCAGTGTGACCACTGATGGGTGCCCAAACTTTACAGGAAAAAACGTTGGCCTTTTGAAAAGGATACAAGATCAAGTAGCTGAGSTGAACCCAGATCAGAAAATAATTTGATTCATTATTCATCAGGAGATGCTCTGTAAATGTGTTCTGAAAATGAGATATGTTGTGGATACAGTCACTAAAGTGGTAAACTTCATAAGCGCAAAATCTTTAAACAACAGGCAGTTTGTCTCACTGTTGGAAGTGACAGAGTCGGGTCATGCAGATCTCCCCTACCACACAAACGTGAGATGGCTGAGTTTGGGGATTGTGCTTAAAAGGGTGTGGGACCTGAAATCGGAGATTGCTGAGTTTTTGCAAATGAAAGGGAAAATATGTGGATTTCCCTCAACTGCAACATAAAGAATGGTTGGCTGGTTTTGCCTTTATTGTGGACATCATGGCCCTCATGAATGATCTGAATTCCAAACTACAAGGGAAGGGCCTTTTTGCACATCAGATGTACAGCCTTGTCAAAGCCTTCAAGGGAAAATTACTCCTCCTGACCCGCCAAGTAGAAGCCAAAAATCTCATCCATCTTCCGACACTACTAGTCTGTTCCCTATCAGATGACGAGCGGGAGAAGTATACATCACTGCTGCGTGCTTTGAAAGGTGAGTTTTCTCATYGTTTTGAGGATTTCAAAGTGTTGGAAAATGACATGCTGTTGGTTCCTCTCCTTTCACCTTTAATGTGGATAACACTTCCACTGACTTGCAACTTGAGCTTATCGACCTCCAGTCTGATGCAGTGATGGGAGAACTATTCAAAATGTCACTGACGAGGTTCTATGCATCTCTTGATGAACAAAACTTTCCAAAGATTAGGAGTCATGCTCAGAAGATGTTTGTACTATTTGGGTCAACCTATGTATGTGAACAGACATTTTCAGTGATGGAATATAACAAGKCAAGGCACAGATCATCTCTTACTGACTCTCACCTCTCAGCAATCCTGCGCATAGCGACGCAAGAAACTATACCAGACTTCACTGCTCTAGTCAATGCCCATCAGAGTCTTCACTCCTCACACTGATTGAGTAGTTTAAATGTAATGTTGAGCTCTCTCTCTTTCTTGTGCATACCCGTTAACAAGAGTTCTGTCCGTGGTGCTGAATGCACAGTGTACTTTTCCCTCCATGTAGTTCATTGCATGTTTAATAATGGAAATACCTACCAAAAGGAGAACATGGATGTAGTTTATTTCTGTGCATGTTAAAAAAGTTAAATAAGTAGCATACCTGGACGTGATTTACAGTAGATATATCTGTCAACAGAGTCATACACATGATGTATAATCCTGTAATATGATTCTGGACCGCAATAGCAAAAATATATTCTAATGTGGCCCTCCATGGAAAATAATTGCCCAGGCCTGATCTACACTGATTTGAAGTGGATTTAACAAGTGACATCAATAAGGGATCATAGCTTTCACCTGGTCAGTCTGTCATGGAAAGAGCAGATGTTATTAATGTTTTGTACACTCAGTGTAGTTCCTTACCAGTGTGTCATTTTCCTACAGTTCCTAAGCTCTAAATTCCTAATGCCTATCACATTTGTTATTTCCTCACACCCCATCTCAAGATAACGTGAAAACCATGTTCTAATCAAATGCATCCCTGAGGGACACTTTYTAGTTTCATACTCAGATGAAAAGAGACTGGCAACATGTGATGGCGAATCTCCAGCTGGCCCAGACAGTGGAATCATGCCTGTTTGGGGTAACTCTTCCAATTAAGGGAATCATTTGAGCATGACTCTCATCACCCAAGGAAAATGTCTTTATTCTACGTCAGTACTTTGTTCCAGTGGCCTGGAAACTTTTGTGGAAAATCAAATTACTTAAGAGAGAATCAACAACAGACAATAATGCATACTGCTGCTCATTTTCATAACTACATTTGATCAATGAGGATGTCACTAAGTCAATTGAAGTTTACACACATTCAATGTGTTTTTTTTTACCATCAACAACATAAGCCTAAAGTCACATTCCAGAGGTATCCTTTTTAGTATGAAAGTAATTGACAATAGAATACATTACATTACCCCAAAATGACAAAAAACTATGTTTCAGAGGCTTGAAGGTTTTGGGTTAATTGTCAAACATTGGGATTAAGGGTATATTGTTTAACTCCCTGATTTGATTTGATTCTATCTTGACAGGGTACATCCTGTAATGTCCTGTACTGGATTAATTAACAGAGTAACGTCAGATTAAATTTTTTAGAAACCCAGGTTGAGAAAAACTACTGACATACAGTAGTGGGCTGCAGTATACCAACATCATGATTCTTGACACCAGCTTTGATCTAGTATGAGGAGATGAAGTTGTGGCATCTCTAATGCATGGCTGACTCAAGGATCAAATACAATGAGTTATTCAATCAGTCACCTACACACTTTACCTACACACCTGAGTCTACAATTTTGACAAAGCAGGATCCCATGAGGAAATAGTGGGAAGGGTAGGGAAACTGGTCTAAAAGCAGAAGGTATGAAAAGCACAAGCATACATTTTCCTTAAAATTGCTTTTATATGGAACGTATATTTTGTTCTGTGTAAATCATTCCATATGTAGCCTACACAGWTCCAACCAATATTTATACAAACTTGAGTTGAGAAATAATGACAATGGATGCATTGGAAGTTTTACATGTCGAACATTAAATTACAGTGTAGACTAGAGTGGACTAAATCAGTTCCAAGTTGTTAGTCAAACAAGTCCAGGGCGCGGTGATAGGCTGGCATAGACTAAATATGTTGTTTGACCTTTTATGGATAAAAAAAAAMAACGATATATATATTWTTTTTTTTAAACCTCAGGTGCCAAAGCCTACACATTGCGTGGTCTCGACAAGTGGTCATTGCTCTTTCAGTAGGCTACACTCATTGTTTACAGGTGAAGACGAATCAATTGTAAGGGAATGTAATAACAGCTTACTTTGGTGAAGTGCGTCCTAATAGATGGCTCTGGTGACGAGGGACAAGTGGACCCAAAAGAAACCCGCTATCCACAGTAGAATTCGGTCGAATATGGATGGTTAGGACGGCTACGCGACTGCTATGGCCACAACTAAGTGAGCAGATGTTGTTCGTGTATTAGAGCATTATATAAATCTAAGGGATTAGTGGGCGGGGAAGGGCTTGCAGTTTGCGACAATTACACTAGCACCGCCTTGGTGACAATATTATAGGACAGTTCCTATTTAGATTTTGGAAAATGGAGTGTAATTTAGAGTAACGTAATCCATTGAGTCAGGAGGTGGGGGGCTTCTCGCGTTTGACAATGGATAATTGACAGAATATACTACTACAGATTRAAAATACAAGAGCCACGGAATTGTTATCGAGTGGGCAGTTGAGGAAGAATACAATGTATCGAATTTGTCAACTTTGTTACAATATGGGGACAATAAAAAAATCACAGTAGTGTGGCTGACACCTAAATCGAAAACACGGTTGTATTTATTACGCCGATTGTTCTTCTTCWTTAAAAGTTTTATGGCAGACTACATCTATTGGTGCATTGCCGCCACCTAMGATACGGGGTATTAAGATACTACCAAATACAAAAAGAAATCAAAACAACCCCTCCTTCAGTCACATCCCTACACAGGCTCATGTGCCTTTGAGGGCGGGGCATTCATCGACAGGATTCATTGTAATGCCTTAGCAGAAGAGTTCCAAAAAACGCGCAGCTGCACTCACAATGATGCCTATTTTCTCCGATTTCCGCTGTGCAGTTGATAGCCAAAGTAATATACGCTACAAACCTCATATAACCCAAATACCGCCTACAAACCTCATATAACCCAAATACACACGAGAAGGGATATACGTTTCATCAAAAAAACAATAGAATGGATGTACGCCGATTTTGTTGCAAAACGTTTCTTAAATGGAAGCAAACGGAATGAAACGGGGAGGGAGCTACCTAGATTTGTCCAATAGAAACTCTCGTTGAACGTTTTGCAACTGTTTGGACTAATGATTACACCCCAGCTCTCCTTGCGCTGTGAGTCACGTGGGTCGCGTCAGCCAGACTACAATCACAGGGCAGATGGAACACTTGTTTTAAAACTATTCACTTAATTTTTTTCAGTTAACCAGGTACTGTGAAGATTTCAAATTGACATCGTGTGTTTTGTCAGATTGAAAAAGGCCATTTATTCTATGATTGTATTTGTACAAAGATGTTTTGGGACAGATCTTGAGCATTTATTYTTTTAGATATTTTGGTGATAGGGTTAAGCTTTGCTTTTATTTAATAATCAGGATTTAGATCAGAACAAAATATGCATAATTCATATCTTTCTGTACGGTAAATATGTTATACATAAATGCAGGTGGGCTAAAGAAAAGCCAAGATTCTTAGTTTTTCAAATGGAATTGGGGAAAAAAACTAAATACCTGTGAAGTCTTATGTATTTTTGTTTAAATGTGTATTACAATCATTTCGCTACACCCGCAATAACATCTGCATGTGACCAATAAMATTTGATTTGATTTATACCCTAGTATAAAGTTTCTTTTTTTGTATACTGTGTTGTAAAGTATGACTGTATATTTAGGTATATTTGATRCTAATAACAAATAAATAAAATGCAGGTGGAATATTTCATCATCAATATGACTATAATGCATGAACAAGTTGAGACATGGTTTAGGCCTTTATACTTGAATGTTTTTCATGGGGAAAGATTTCCCCTTGTATTTGGAAATACATTTTATTCCCTTATTTATATATACAAAAGGTTTAACAATAAAATAAATTAACACAATACAACATTCCAAACAACCAGGAATTCTTATCAGCTTTTAATGAAACCACAAATCTCACAAAATCAAAATTTATATGGATAGATACAGAAATCGAAGTGCCTCAGTATATGTATATTGATGATAGCGAGCTATTTACAATAAATCTTAAATTTACAATAAATGTGTAATTCTTCCCCAGTTATGTGGTATTATTAGTCATCATCATCACAGTAACACACACACAATTCACAAGACTAGTGYATATGAATAAGCGAAAAAGGCAGACAGGTGTATTCWTTACACGGATTCTGTTGCAAACGTTAATACATTTTGCAACAGAACCTGTTCACTGCAAACGGAAGATGTTTTGCAATGAAAACTAGTTTCTATTGGACAAATTCAGGTAGGGCCCTCCCCGTTTGCATCAAACGGTAAACATTTCCATTGCAAGACATAATGAATACACCCCAGTAAGTTCTTGACTACAGGGGTGTATTCCTTAGGGCATGTAGCAAAACGTTTTGCAACAGAAAACATTGAAACTAAAACCAGCCCATCTTATTGGACAAGTTCAGTTCAGGCCATCCTTGTTTTGACCCGTTTGCTTGCATTTGGTTCCTAGTAAATACACCCTAGATTGCAGTTTTTAACATCAAAATACATATTTTCCCAGTCTCTCATTGCTCTCTACATTACTGAATAGTAAAGTGGGGGTTCTAGCCATTAATCCTTCATTAATTATTCAGAAGTTTTATCAACACTTTGTCCATCTCCTTTTTGTTGACCGTATTGTAGTTCATCCATCCTCTAGGAAAGACAACGCCCTCTATTCATACCATTGATTCTAACTGAATCTGCACAGGTGACAAAGCCACATAACACTACAAAGAACAATAGCAAGGATCTGAAATGCAAGTCTTGGAGGGATGTTTGTGTGTACCTATGCTCAACAAGCTACTTAGTGATCTCATCTCACTAACCCCATTACTTCAAATCACTTTACAAGCCTTTGATTTGGGTATCGAAAAGAAGTAAGAGTTCAATACCTTTAAAAGGAAATGTWAAAAAACAMACAAAAAAAACAGTTTGAGATGTATACTTGACTCGACACACAGCCCTTCAGGACCGGAGTTTGAGTTCCATACATGTATCATATCAAGGCACCTAACTGACAGAGCAAAGAGAGCCAGCCATGCAGAGTGAGGAAGTGGATTAAGGCTAGGTTCCAGCTTTGTAGCAGCTCTCAGGAGGAGTCTAGACCTTGGTTAAGCTTCAACTACTTCCTCTGTGTGTGTGTGTGTGTGTGTCCATTTGTATTCAGTCACCCCCAGAAAATGAATTTAATTCATTTCCAGAATAAGCAGATGTAAAATGTGTGTGAACTTGTGTTCATTAGTTGGTGGTTGGAAGTAACACCAATCAATAGTTTTGCTSGCAAACGAACAAGTGAGTTACACAATAATCAATAAAAATGCTGAAATGAAAGCATGCCAGTAGACTATCACTGCTTGAATGATTTAAGGCAGAATAGTCCAAACTGTTAGGAAAAATAGTATCAGTAAAATCCTTGCTCACTGTGGTGATGGATTCAGGGTCACAAATCACCTAACCTCATCCGGGAACAACATTACAAACCACCCAAGCCACAGAGAAGTACTTTATGTATGACTGAACACAAAATATTAGAATAAGCTACATGACATACGGTGGTGTTAGGTTTATGCTATTTGACAATGACCGAGGTAAACCAAATTAAAATAATTTAACAAAAACCGAAGTTTTTTGGTTGATGTAAATCTTTACATAATTGCTGTGGATAAATGCTTTGTTTTCATCCAAATTGGACCCACTTCACACCAACTATATAGATAGCATCATAAAAGAAAAAGTTCAACATAGGACACTCAATAACTCAGAAAATCAAATACACAACAATAACTTTACAAAACCATAAGGCATGAAACTCAAGTCCATAATTTTTTTTTATCTAAGTCCACAGTCTTCACCAGGACTCTGTCCATCCACTACTCCTTTTCCCACCTTTTGAGTGACATTCTTGATCAGCTCTGCATCCCAAGGAGGAACAAGGAGGTCTGTTGTTGACAAAGAGGAAGGTGATGCAATCATGATATTTGTGTGATGCAGTAATGATGGGAAATGTAGTTGGTCCAAACCAAACAATGGTGATCCACGTGCTCTGTGTTTATGTTCAGCAGTTCCCCYGATCTATGTGCCTCCCAGGGCTCACATACAGCRGAGCACATCCAATAGGATTCACTTAACCAATCCCAGCATGCATTCCTTCTCATAAGCAGGAAATAACCCACATTTCCTGGCCCAAAGAGACAATGCCATGGTAATAGATACAGAGAGCTAAAGAAAACATGTCTCAAAGGGGTCCTGAGCTTTCTTCAGAACAATCTGAAGAAATGTGTTGACTTGAAATCCRACAGAGACAGTCTCAATAAAAAAAATGAAAATGTTTTTGGACTTTGYAATGAAGTATGCTTAGATTGCATATATGTTAGCTTTATTATTGATAGATGAGTTTCTGATGAAGTCACACCACAGAGAGAGAGGACTCTTTGTATCTGTGCCATTATAGCATCTGATAGCATGGGCAGTRCCATTGAGGCAATCTCCATTTTGAAGTAGTCAATTTTGGACATGACTCCAACAGGTTCACCAGCCAATGATGTTGGAAGTCCCACCCAGTTAACTACATTAAAATGGTGGACGGCCTCAATGGCACTGCCCATACTAATACGGACTTTTGGCCACTAGAGGCCTCTATAATTCTCTATGAGTCATATATAACTGGAAGCTATGGAGGGGGCAGATGAGTCATCTCATTATAGTCAGCCAATGGGATATTTTGTCAGCAGCAGTGGGGGCGGGGAGAAGGCAGATTATGCTACAATCTTATTTGTTTCTTTCTTCCTATGACTGATCAATCCATGTTAAGTTTTAATTTCTCTAAATAAAAAATGTGTTTAAGGCAGAGAGAGCAGGATAATCCTGATTTAGTGCGTCTCCTTCAGGATGTTTACCCTTCACTTCCATTTCCTCTACCCTTAGTTGGAGACTCTCCCCCCCCCCCCCCCAACAATTTTTACCTGTCCCTCCAACAACCCCACTTGATACTACCATACCCCCGATTGTCATAGTTTTCCCTCWAAAGCCTTCTATTGGTGTCATATCATCTCCTTTAAACCTACCCTGTCATAGGATCTTCCCCTGCTCTTGCTGTGTCATAGGCTACATTCAAAATGGCACCCTATTCCCTATATAGTGCACTACTTTTGACTAGGGCCTATGGGGAATAGGGTGCCATTCAGTACGCAGACATACGTGTCATAGCATCCGCTGCTCCCTCCTCTCCTTTGTTCAATTCAGGTCAGTCAGAAGTCTCCCCCTCTGCTCTCCACCACCCCCAGCCCGGTCATAGTATCTCCTCCACCCCATGGGCAAAGATCATGACCAGGCCTGGCTCCAGGATCATGTCCTCCCCCATATGCTGGTTCTCACAGGCCATCACCACCACCGCCTGTTTCCCCGGGATACGCTTGGCCACGTAATTCTCATAGTAGCGCCGGTTCATCTGCCGCGTTTCCAGCGTGGCCAGGCCGGCAGGCCAGTTCCTCTCGTGGGCATTCTCGATAAGGTCGTTGACGATGGAAGGCGGGCAGCCGCTGTCGATGAGCGAGCGCTTGATGACCGCCTGGAGGACAGCGTCTGGCGTTGAGATCATGCCGCCCCAGCGGGTGACGCGAGCCGGCTGGAGGGAGTTCACCCACCTAGGAGGAGAGGTAGAGGGGAGGACGAGGAGAGTTGGGATATTATAATGGTTATTATAAATCATCATAATTCATGAATATGCCTCAAAAGTGGAAAGTGTTGCAGCGTAGCAGAGGTCTACGCAGGACTGATTTGTTCATCCCCCTCATGCATCTTTTCATACTGCACCCGCCTGCTCCCGCTAGCTTTTTGTCCAACTCCCATCAACAAGAACTGGTACCGAACCCGACCGCAGTCACCCAAATGTTAGGCATATGTGACACACCTTGCTGAGCAGCAATGGTCCCAGCAATGTTGCACTCAATAGGCAATATTCAAATTTGCAAAAAAGAATCCAAGAAATAGGTTAAATTACCAGAGATTCTCACGTGGTCCATTACATTAGGCTATYGGTATTAGGTACTGGGCTACATCAGCCACTAGGCTAGACGTAGTTTGAAAGAGTTGAAACAAGAACAGACACTTGCACTTTCTCTTAAACTATGTTTTTTTATAACATAGCTTACCTTAATAGGAGCGGGACGATTTGCAGGCAGAGACAAATATGGGTGACCAATATTTACTTCCAGTCAACGTAGTAGGCCTAAACTATAGCTTAAATCATATTTAGGAAGTACATTTCCTTGGAAAGATAAGTGCCACGTGCTGCTCCTCCCATGCATATAGCCTGCTCTATTTAAAGACCACACGCGCACCTTATCTAACTAGGCGAGGAGAAGTAGGCTTCTGAACTTGAAGCAGAAAGAATGATGAGTGGACACTTGCACTTTCTCTTACATTTTGCATAGCCTATGACCCACCTTCTCGGAGCGGGACTATTTGCGGCAGAGACAAAAAAAAAAGGGTTATTAATATTTAAGCTGATAAAAAGGCAAAGGTGCCTTTTCCTTTTAAATGATAGCATTTTTTGGTTGCACCTTGACCCACGTTGGTTGAGCGTCCTCCACTTCGTTTCATTATCRATATTTATTTCCAGACACTGTAGCCTAATCATATTTATGTTAACTTCCTTGGAAAGATAACTCAGGGTTTTTCTGGATCAAAAAGGGGCTTAGGTGGTGGGCGTGGCAGTTCAGAAAACATTTTAGAGGACCCCCCATCTTGGCGGTTTAGATAGACATTGTTGAATTTTTAAGCCAATTTCCTACAATTCTCCACATTTCTTCATGGAGCGGAGAGAAAATGTTGCCTTTTTAAAGCAAATTTCCTACAACTCGATGTATTTTGCCATGGCTAATGCTGTGCTCATTTGCTCAAACAAAATCAGTCATTCATGATATTGTTTTTGTAATTAAAAAAATACTAAAATAAATAAAAAACACAGGATTTCAATGGTCAAAAAAAAAAAAGAAACTAACTGTGCCGTGCATCTCTGCCCATGCATTTAATTGAGACCACACATACAGTGCCTTCAGAAAGTATTCATGACCCTTGATTTACTCCACATTTTGTAAACAGGATGCATGTTTTGGAATATTTTTTATTCTGTACAGAGTTCCTTCTTTTCACTCTGYCAWTTAGGTTAGTATTGTAGAGTAACTACAATGTTGTTGACCCATCCTCAGTTYTCCTATCATAGTCATTCAACTCTAACTATTTTAAAGTCACCATTGGCCTCATGGTGAAATCSCTGAGCGGTTTCCTTCCTCTCCGGCAACTGAGTTAGGAAGGACGCCTGTATCTTAGTAGTGACTGGGTGTATTGATACACCATCCAAAGTGTAATTAATAACTTCACCATGCTCAAAGGGATATTCAATGTCTGCTTTTTTTTTTTAATCTATCAATAGGTGCCCTTCTTTTGAGGCATTGAAAAACTTCCCTGGTCTCTGTGGCTGAATCGGTGTTTGAAATTCACTGCTCAACTGATAATTGTATGTGTTGGGTACAGAGTCATTCCAAAATATTAATGTTAAACACTATTATTGCATACAGAGTAAGTCCATATAACTTGTGAATTAAGCCCATTTTTACTCCTGAACTTATTTAGGCTTGCCATAACAAAGGGGTTGAAAAGTTATTGATTGACAAGATATCAGCTTTTCATTTTTAATTAATTTGTAAAGTTTTCTAAAAACATAATTAAACTTTATGGGGTATTGTGTGTAGGCCAGTGACACAACATCTCCATTTAAACCATAAAAAAGTGTCAGGCTGTAACAACAAAAYGTGGAAAAAGTAAAGGGGTGTGAAACTTTCTGGAGGCACTGTATAGCCTTATAAGTGCACTTGATCTTGAATGCCCAACTAGCAGAGGGAGCCTANGTGGAAAAAGTAAAGGGGTGTGAAACTTTCTGGAGGCACTGTATAGCCTTATAAGTGCACTTGATCTTGAATGCCCAACTAGCAGAGGGAGCCTATAGGCTACTGAACTTGAAGCAGGGAATTATGAGTGTGAATAGTGTGACAAAGAGGTGATTTTAATACAATAGATTGGCTAACGCATACAAAACAGAAAGATKACCGTTTCCAAATAGCCTTAATCTGCAGGACCCAAAAATATTTTAATCCCAAAGTTGTCYGTCTGACCGCAGCATGAAAAATGTTGACCGCGSCGCAATGATCTGTCAGGTCCCGCGGGAATGCAGCCCTCTACAGCATAGTAAGTTAAACTGTCTGATTGTGAAGTGTTCTGTGCACCACAGTGCTTAATAATCCACTCACTCCAGGATCTCATTGTACTCAATGGTGTCCTCCAGGTTCTGCAGGTTGGGGTTGGCACTGCGGATGGCCCTCATGTACGCCTTCAGTAACTGGATGTCCCGTTTCTGGAGGCAGAGRGGAGACACCACAATGGGCTAGCAGACCATGCTGATGCAATATCAACCAGATAGACTCAGATGTACAGGCACTGACACACACACACACACACACACACACACACACACACACACACCAGTGAGAGCATAAGCACACTTACAGTACCAGTCAAAAGTTTAGACACACATACTCATTCAAGGGTTCTTCTTTATGTTTGACTATTTTCTACATTGTAGAATAATAGTGAAGACATCAAAACTATGAAATAACACATATGGAATCATGTAGCAACCAAACAAGTGTTAAACAAAATATATTTTAAAATGTGAGATTCTTCAAAGTAGCCACCTTTTGCACACTCTTGGCTTTCTCTCAACCAGCTTCACCTGGAATGCTTTCCAACAGTCTTAATAACCTCTTGACGCTAGGGGTCAGATTTTTTTAATTTAAAAAAATAACGTTCCCAAGGTAAACGGACTATTTCTCAGGTCCAGATCGTAGAATATGCATATAATTTACAGATTAGGATAGAAAACACTCCAAAGTTTCCAAAACTGTCAAAATATTGTCTGTGAGTATAACAAAACTGATTCTGCAGGCGAAAACCTGAGAAAATCTAACCCGGAAGTGATTTTTTATTTTATCTGTGTTTCCTGGCCCGTCTTTCTTCCATTTAAAGGGGTATCAACCAGATTCCTTTTCCAATGGCTTCCTCAGGCTGTGACCAGGCTTTAGACATAGTTTCAGGCTTTTATTTTGAAAAATGAGCGAGATTTTTCAAAAGTAGTCAGGTGTCCTCAGATTAGTTCCTGCGCGCGACAGGGTAGCGCTCCATTTTATTTTTCTCTCTTATTGAGTAGGTTACGGTCCGGTTGAAATATTATCGATTATGTGTGTTAAAAACAACCTGAGGATTGATTATAAAAAACATTTGCCATGTGGATATCACTGGATATCATAAGGTGAATGCACCAATTTGTARGTCGCTCTGGATAAGAGCGTCTGCTAAATGACTTAAATGTAAATGTAAATGTTTCTACGACCATTACGGATACTTTTTGGAATTTTCGTCGAACGGAACGAGGCTTTGGTTTTCTGTACATAACGCGCAACCCAAATGGCGTTTTTTTGTTATAAAAGTAATATTTATCGAACAAAAAGAACATTTGTTGTGTAACTGGGAGTCTCGTGAGTGCAAACATCCGAAGATTATCAAAGGTAARCGATTAATTTTATTGCTTTTCTGACCATGCTAATTTGGGGCTAGCTGTTCTAGCATTGATTGATACACTCACAAAAGCTTGGATTTCTTTCTCTGTAAAGCATATTTTCAAAATCTGACACGATAGGTGGATTAACAACAAGCTAAGCTGTGTTCTGGTATATTTCACTTGTGATTGCATGATTATAAATATTTTTAGTAATATTTTGCGCCCTGCAATTCAGCGGTTGTTTAGGAAAATGATCCCGTAAAAGGGATCCGTAGCGCAGAGAAGTTAACAGTATATTTAGTGAATTGGCAATCAAACAATGTTGATATAAGTAATGATATTAGGAAAAGGGTTTATTTCCAGCAAATGTATTTGATGGGTTTCGTTTCTGTAGTTAGCTTGGCTGGCTAGCCATTTCAGTAGCTACTGGCTGGCTAGCTAGCAGAGACCGAAAGAGATGAGAGAACGTTGTTCTAACTGAAGCACATATCTTCTGACTGAATTAATTAATTAAATGTTATTTGTTTCAAATCGGTAGTTAGCAACCCATCGCTTATTGGATTAATTGACACAAACACACATTACACTAATTCACTGTGATAATTAAATGATCATTCTTCTTCCTGTGTTCTTTGCATTACGCATCGCACAAAGAGTGAAAAACTATTTTATCCAAACAATAGTTACATCCCTAGAGCAGTAAAATAATATTCATACATACATACATACATACAAATGTCCTTGTTTTGGAAAGAAAATCACATTTCTTTTCCATTAAAATAACATCAAATTGATCAGAAATACAGTGTAGACATTGTTAATGTTGTAAATGACTTCGGTTGATTTTTTTTATGGAACACCAGTCTCAAAGTCAACAGTGAAGAGGCGACTGGGATGCTGGCCTTCTACGCAGTGTTCCTCTGTCCAGTGTCTGTGTTGTTCTTTTGCCAAACTTAATCTTTTCTTTTTATTGGTCAGTCTGAGGTATGGCTTTTTCTTTGCAACTCTGCCTAGACGAGTCATCTTTGTTGTTCACATTGAGACTGGTGTTTTGCATGTACTATTTATTTAAGGGGCCAGTTAACTTATTGACGCACGGATCCCTTTAGCGGGATCATTTTCGTAAACAACCGCTGAATTGCAGAGGGCCAAAAAAAAAATATATATATAAATAATATTTATAATCATGAAATCACAAGTGAAATATACCAAAACACAGCTTAGCTTGTTGTTAATCCACCTATTGTGTCAGACTTTGAAAATATGCTTTACAGCGAAAGCAATCCAAGCGTTTGTGAGTTTATCAATCACTAAACAAAACAGTAAGAACACCTAGCTGCAAATTAGCTTGGTCACGAAAGTCAGAAAAGCAATAAAATTAATCGCTTACCTTTGATGATCTTCGGATGTTTGCACTCACGAGACTCCCAGTTACACAATAAAATGTTMTTTTTGTTCGATAAAGATTAGTTTTATAACCARAAAMCGCCATTTGGTTTGCGCATTATGTTCAGAAAACCATAGGCTCGTTCCGGTCCTGAAGGGCAGACGAAAATTACCAAAAGTATCCGTAATGTTCGTAGAAACATGTCAAACGTTTTTTATAATCAATCCTCAGGTTGTTTTTAACATACATAATCGATAATATTTCCCCCGCCGTATAGGGGGAAAAGTTAGGACGATTCTAAGGGCCTGTGACTAACAGGGGCCCTACATTTCTTTGAACATTTGGTTAATTTAATATTGAAGAAAATGTACCCATCATCATTAATATAATATTTTATTTACAAATTACTGACAAAACTAACAGTTTCTTTTTCTTTTCTTGTTTTTGGCAAAAAGTAAACAACATCCAGAGAGCCTCTGTATTGCCCCCACTCTATTTACATGAAATAATTCGGTCCTGCCCCCAAACCAGGCACGAACGGTACTTGCTGGCTGTGAATTGCGAGTGAGGAGAGCCAGTGGAGCATCATGTCTTAGCTTCCTAAAGAAAATCTGGCTTCCAAAAACAAAAAGAAAGAAAAGAAAGACAGGAGAGAGAGAAAAGGGTGACAGTAGGTCACCCAATTTTTCACAAAGGAAGGTGTGTGTATCCGTGAGTGGTGGAAATTAACCTGTTAGCTTAGTCCATAGTTACTTAATATCTTCACAAAAAATTGAGTGTTTACATTTCGCTCCTCTTTTAGCTGACATTTAATCAATGCAGGCAAACTTTTAGCAAGCTATTCATACTAAAATCAGTTGTCCCTGCCCCTGCCTGGTGCCATGCCCAACAAATGCAGCTTCAGGCTCAGCAGCCCTGTCTCCCCGTACCCATCCCCTGAACCAGCCCTACTCCCAACTGAAGGAGGTGAGCAGCATTGTGTTGAATGACATGTCAGTTGGCATAATTGCAGGTAGTGCAATGCATTGAGGACAGGAATGTGATTCTCCAGTCAGGAAAAATCTCCTTGACACAGAGGCAGCCAATATCAGAGCCTTAAAGAGATGCAGGCTCTTAGAGATGGATGGGAGTCTTTCCTGTCTGAGGCAACACTGATTGCTACGCAAATGGACGTTGCACCTCAATTTAGCAAGGAATACAGCCGCCAGAGGAAAAGGAAGAGATTCCATGATGAGACCTCTCAAGAGGTGACAGCTCAGGACAGTGCAGCAACGGTGTTTACTGCTATGGACAACATAAGTGACTTGGACACTAGGTTCCACACCACTGCAAAACTTGTAGAAGAATTTTCTTCTGTTCTGAAAGTTGGGCAGATTAGTGAGGATAAAGTCCCTTCTGTGTGCCAACCACTGATCATGAAGTATTCCTGAGATCTTACACCTGAGTTTCAAAATGAAGTAAGACACCTGAACACTGCATATGCTGCCACTTTCCCCCCTAACTTGTCYCCTCTTGGTCTACTGAATGCAATTGGTAAGATGCAGCTGCAAAGCATTTTTGKAGAAGTGTGCATTGCTTTACGTATTTTTGCACACTGCCTGTGACTGTTGCTGGTGGCGAGAGCTTTCAGTAAGCAAAAATGGATTTTWAAAAAACTATTTGAGATCCACTATGTCCCAGGACAGGCCTTGCAGTCTTGCCATTGAAAGWCAGTTAGCTAGAAACCTGGACTTCAAAAGACTTGATCAGTGACTTTGCTAGCAAGAAGGCTCAGCGCTGGKCTCTTGGTGAGTAAGTCTGAGTAAAGGCCAGTGATAACTGTTAAATGGCATGGCTATGGATATTGGATCACTACACACATGATGCCGACAGGCTGAGAACAAGACTGAGAACAGACTGAGAACAGGATATATCTCAAAGTAATGGCTGGATTGCCATACAATTAGTTGTGCACAATCAAGACCCCAATCTGAAGAATTGATATTGATTTGGTGACCACTTGACCTTTCCTCTAGCGCCACCATCAGGCCTTTTTATTTCCATTTCCACTTTTACAGCTGCTTATTTTCCAGTTGGTARGTATACTTAGTTCAGAAATCTGCTGCTGATTTTATTATTTTATTWGTTATATCATTCTATAGATGATAATTTATTTTAATTGGCGAGGTTAATTTATATTTCAGTTATATTTATTTTAAGTTATTCATTAATGTTAAGAGAATTTTCCATTCAAGAATTTTACCATTAAAATGACATTTAGACTGTAAAAGATGGACTTTAGCACATTTCTTATAGAGGGTATCAGTCTTGCATCAAATAGTGAATTCCACTGTATGCAGAATGTTGCATGCATGTCTGCACAGTGTTATATTTTCACAGCTCACTGTCAGTAAATATCGTACAGTAAATATTGGACTACAACAGAGTTGCAAGCATGCAAAGGTAGCTATTTAAAGCATTGAACGGGTCAATTGGGTTCTGGAGGTGTGTGGTTACAGCAATTGCGCAGGGTTGGTGTGGCCTGTGGTGGTGGGGCCCAATGTGATATMTTTTCATGGGGCACAAAACCCCTGGCGGCGCCCCTGCCTGGAGGTGAGTTGGGTCATTGTCCTGTTGAAAAACAAATGATAGCCCCACTAAGCACAGACCAGATGGGATGGCGTATCGCTACAGAATGCTGTCGTAGCCATACGGGTTAAGTGTGCCTTGAATTGTAAATAAATCACTAACAGTGTCACCAGTGAAGCACCCCAACACCACGCTTCACAGTGGGAACTACACAAGCGGAGATCATCCGTCACCTAATCTGCGTCTCACWAAGACAAGGCGGTTGAAACCAAAAATATCAAATTTGGACTCATCAGACCAAAGGACAGATTACCATCAGTCTAATGTCCATTGCTCSTGTTTCTTAGCCCAAGCAAGTCTCTTTTTCTTATTGGTGTGCTTTAGTAGTGGTTTCTTTGCAGCAATTCGACCATGAAGGCCTGATTCACGCAGTCTCCTTTGAACAGTTGATGTTGAGATGTGTCTGTTTCTTTAACTCTAAAGCATTTATTTGGGCTGCAATTTCTGAGGCTGGTCACTCTAATGAACTTATCCTCTGCAGCAGAGGTAACTCTGGGTCTTCCTTTCCTGTGGCGGTCCTCATGCGAGACAGTTTCATCATAGCGCTTGATGTTTTTTTGCGTCTGCACTTAAAGAAACTTTCAAAGGTCTTGATATTTTCCAGATTGACTGACCTTCATGTTTTAAAGTAATGGACTGTCATCTCTCTTTGCTTATTTGAGCTGTTCTTGCCATAATATGGATTTGGTCTTTTACCAAATAGGGCTATCTTCTGTATACYACCCCTACCTTGTCACAACACAACTGATTGGCTCAAAAGCATTAAGAAAATAAATTCCACAAACTAACAAGGCACACGTGTTAATTGAAATGCATTCCAGGTGACTAACTCGTGAAGCTGGTTGAGAGAATGCCAAGARTGTGCAAAGCTGTCATTTAGGCAAAGGGTGGCTACTTTGAAGAATCTCAAATATAAAATATATTTTRATTTRTTTAATACTTTTTTAGTTACTACACTATTCCATGTGTTATTTCATAGTTTTGATGTCTTCCCTATTATTCTACAATGTAGAAAAWAGTGAAAATAAAGAAAAACCCTGGAATGAGTAGGCATATCCAAACTTTTGACTGGTACTGCACATACGCACACACGGACATGCACACACACGTACAAATGCAGACACACACAAACCTGCTCCGCTAGCTGGTGCTTGTGTTCAGCAGAGGCCTTCTCCAGGTCTGCGATCTTGCCCTGCTGTTGCTGGACCACGCTGCGCAGGTGTTTGATGCAGTTATGGCTAGACACCTCATCTTTAGGCATCTCCAGACTGAGGGGGGAAGAGGGAGGACATAACTCAGCAACAGCCTTTTAGTGCAACCAACTCACCCACAGCCCCAGTAAACTACAACCTTTAGCCAATACCCTATACCCACTGCCCTGTTGACCCACTAATCCAGAGCCAGTAGCACTACTCACCTACAGCAGAGTTTCCCAACCTGATTCTCACCCCCCTCTTTGTTTGTGCTCATACTCCCTCATATAGATGACATTCAGTTTCACAGCTTTACCTATATCATTTAAATGAGTAACAAAACATGGCCCAAAATAGAGTTTTGGTGAACGCCTTTGTTGGAGCCATACCCACTCACCCGCAGCCCTGCTCGCACTGGACGGGCCTCTTGGGGTTGTGCTGGCAGTCCCTGAGGTGCGACTGCAGCTGGTCCAGGCGCAGCACGGCAACGCAGCCAAAGCCGGCGTTGTCGCAGTTGATTTGCAGCTTAGAGAGCATGTTGCGCATGATGCGGGGCACGGGGCGCAGGTGGGCCAGCGTCACCACGCTGCGGTCCACGGGGCATATCTGCTGCTGCGAGAACCACTGGGTGATGCAGGCATTGCAGAAGGCGTGCTCACAGTGAGGGGCCTAAGGGAGGGAGAAGGAGGGACACAGAGGAAGAAATGGAGAGCAAATGCTAAATTACCTGCTCCGGCAAAAATGCATGTTTCTATTAAAAATATATTTTCTGTCATTATAAAATCAATAATATATGATCATTTTGCTGTTAAAAACATGTTGGCRGAAAGAGACATTTTAATTCAAAGATCAAATTCTTAAAATGACAAGAGGCAGAGGGCATGATAAAAAAGCTAAAGCCATTAGCAGTGAAGAAGGGAGTTCAGCAAGTATGGTTACATTTGGGGATAGCAGTTCTGCTGTGTGTGAAGATCTCACCAATGCAGGGGTGACGGTACTGACGCTAAGCTAGCGACGGGTTGGCTAGCTTCTGTTGGCTACAATAGCCGTTCCCACTACAGTCCCTGGGTGAATCAGGAAGAAATCTCAAGGCTACAGCCACAGCCGCTACTGGGTAGCAATGGATTCCCCAGAGACTTTCTTGCCCTGTTTCCCATGCAGTCCCTGGGTGAGTCCGAAATGGCACCATATTTCCTATATAGTCCAGTACTTTTGACCAGGGCCCTGATCAAACATAGTACACTATAGGGAATAGGGTCAGACAGTCCTAGTCCTGATTCCTCCCACTACAGCAGAGTTCTATGCTGCAGTGCTGCTGATTCATACTGGGGCCCCAGAGGGAGTATAAATTCACCCAGCCCAGCCCTGGGACAGTCCACACAGCAGCACTGACTCCAGMAAGATCAGTGAGTGCAGCACAGCACACTGACTGGGACTAACTCACCCTCAGATGCACACCCAGACTCTTGTATTTAGAGAGTTGAGAACTTCTATAACTTTGAATAATGTTCCAATTCTAGACAGTTAGCTAGGAATAAATATTCCCCATGTAATGTCAAATGGGGCGCTAACATGGCTAAAGAAAAAAATAAATGGTCGCAACTCTGGTATTGTTGTTTCGCTAACATGGCTGCCATAAAGAATGTTGTGATGTCATGTAAACGAATCATCATAAAGAAACCTCAATGGCCCAAATCTCTAAATACATGGCTTTGTGCACATCTAACCTCTGCTTATTCCACTCCCTCCCATTCTTTCAGTCTGGAAGATGTCAATGCTCTCAGCAGGGCATGGGAATTATACAGCTTTCACTCAGGTCTCTGATGTACAGTGCCTTCAGAAAGTATTCACACCCCTTGACTTGTTCCACATTTTGTTGTATTACAGCCGGAATTTAAAATGGATTAAATAGAGATTGTGTGTCAGTGGTCTACACACGCCTGTATCTTCGTAGTGAYTGGCTGTATTGATACACATTCCAAAAGAGTAAGTTATAAATTCTACCAATAGATGCCATTCTTTGCTAGGCATTGGAAATCTTCCCTGGTCTTTGTGGTTGAATCGGTGTTTAACATGCATTGCTTGACTGACGGACTTACAGATAATTGTACGTGTGGGGTACAGCGATGAGGTAGTCATTCAAAAATCATATTAAAACACTATTATTGCACACAGAGTGAGTCCATGTAATTGATATGTGACTTGCTAAGCAATTGTGTACTCCTGAACTTATTTAGCTTTGCCATAAAAAGGGGTTAAATACTTATTCACTCAAGAAATCAGCTTTTTATTTTTTTATTATTATTTGTAAACATTTCTAAAAACATAATTCCACTTTGACATTATGGGGGTATTGTGTGTAGGTCATTGACCAAAAAAAACTTATTCTAAAAAACAACTCAGGCTGTAACAACAAAATGTGAAGGCACTGTATTATAGTGTACATACTATCTGTCCAGGCCCATGCAGGGGATGCCAGAGTAAGCAGCAGCGCTAGACACAGCCGAGTGCAGATGAAAGCAAACAATTCCAATCATTCCGTCTCTCAGTATACTGTATGTGTCTCCACTGAAAGCCCTACGGCAGTTATGTCCACATTCCTTTACTGCTGCCAGCACTCTGTGCAAAGTCCTACGACAGCTCAGAATGCATAGGCTACATTGGCTGGAAGTGACGTTGTACTGCCACACTACCTTCTGAATTAACCTACCAACGCATGAACACACGTGCCCACAGACCGACGCAGTCACACTCACAAAAACACTCCAAAACAAAGAACACTTACTACCACAGGCAATTGACCAACACACACACACATTAAGAAATGCCTAGGCTGGACAAAGTGTTATGTACTATAAAAAGCACAAACCAGCAACTATTTACTCCAAGGGCAAACATGTAGCAAAACAATGCTATCCTCTGCAGGTAGGTAGAATCAAGTGTCTATTTAAAGCCACTCACCTCATAGTTGGTTTCAGTTTGGGAGATGTGTTTGTTATACTAGTATCCTTATGCTTCATTTACATTAACAGGACTAAGCATCCCCACTCACTTCTTCTATCCCTACTAGTCCGTTCACCTCTGCCCCATCTTTATGCATCACTACAAACATTGGGCACTTTGATTCATCTTTAAAAAGAACAAACAGATCTCCATGCAGTGCTCATCTCTCCAAATTGCCTTCTTCCCGCCCTCTCTCTCTCTCGCCCTCCTGTCCTCTCTCTCTCTCCCTCCTGTCCTCTCTCGCTCTCTCTCGTTGTCCTGTCCTGTCCTCTCTCTCTCTCTCTTCTCTCTCTCGTGTCTCTGCTCCTCTCTCTCGCTCCTCTCGTTGTCCTGTCCTCTCTCTCTGTCCTTCTCTCGTTGTCCTGTCCTCCTCTCTCTCGTTGTCCTGTCCTCTCTCTCGCTCACTCTCGTTGTCCGGGCCTCTCTCTCGCCCTCCTGTCCTCTCTCGCTGTCCTCTCTCTCGCTCTCTCTCGCTGTCCTGTCTGCTCTCCCCCTTGCTGACACAGCATCCCTCTGAAAGCAGATTGCCCTTTAAGCTCTCCTCCCTATCCTTTCTCTCTGCCCATCTCTTTCCTGGCCAAGATGGGGCTATTCTCATATGTCTAATCGCTTTCACCTTTCACTAGCAATGAATCGTCATCACTGGAGCTTCATCATAGAGAATCAAATTACAAGTCCAGTGATATACTGTATACAGAAATGCAAAAACAGCATAGCGGCAAGAGCACTGCAGAAAATATGATAATTAAGCTATAAAGCCAGGGGGGGTGTGGTATATGACCAATATACTAAGGCTAAGGGCTGTTGGGCTAATTACAGCATTACCACAAAAATGGAATAGGCAAGTGGAAGTAAGGAACTTGTCTTTCGGCTCAGCATTAAAGACCAAAATTGGTTATAAAAGAAATTGTGATAAATAAATAAAAAAGTATACCAGCTTCATTTAAGGACCAAAAAATTGATAGCTGTTCTATATCGATTGCAAAATATACTTTACAAAAATATAAAAACGCAACATGTAAAGTGTCGGTCCCATGTTCCATGACATGAAATATAAGATCCCAGAAATGTTCCATATGCACAAAAAGCTTATTTCTCTCAAATGTGTTTAYATCCCTGTTAGTGAGCATTTCTCATTTGCCAAGATAATCCAGCCACCTGACAGGTGTGGCATATCAAGAAGCTGATTAAACAGCATTATCATTACACAGGTGCACCTTGTGCCGGGGACAACAAAAGGCCACTAAAATGTGCAGTTGTCACACAACACAACAGGTGTTTCAAGTTGAGGGAGTGTGCAATTGGGTCTACCAGAGCTGTTGCCAGATAATTGAATGTTAATTTCTCTACCATAAACCACCTGTCGTTTTAAAGAATTTGGCAGTACGTCCAACAGTCCTCACAACCGCAGACCACATGTAACAACGCCAGCCCAGGACCTCCACATACGTCTTTTTCACCTGCAGGATCAGGACAGCTGAGGAAACTGAGGAGTATGTGTGTCTGTAATAATGCCCAGCCAATCAGAACACATTTTCCCCCACAAAAGGGCCTGGCTCCTCAATGGGTGGGTCTGGCTCCAAAGTGGGTGGACCTATGCACCTCCCATGGCTGCGCCCTTACTCAGTCATGTGAAATCCATWGATTTGGGCAGAATTAATTTATTTCAATTGACGGATTTCCTTAAATGAACTGTAACTCAGTAAAATCTTTGAAATTGTTGCATGTTTAGTTTATATTGTTGTTCAGTTTAGTTGATGTACCGATTCCATGGCACATGGTTAATGAACTGATACACAAAATGATGCTGGATTCAAAACTTTGTTTTTAAAAAGTAAATTATTATACAAAATTCCTAGCAACCAATAGAATGCTATATAAAAAACAAGTGGTCTGAATACTTCCCGAATGCACTGTATACCACGGCTTTCAGCCAAATCAGCATCCAGGGCTCGAACGACCTGGTTTATAATCACCTTTGTAGCACTACAAAATAAATGGCCTGCACACAGCCTATAGGACTGAAATTCGAGAAACTAGCAAAAACTTAGACTGAAATGGCACAGCAGGTGTGTGATCAACGAGCTGACAAATACTGGATCCTATTTCACTGAAATGGAACTGAATTTACAACACTGACAATTCCTTATTTTTCAGTGATTTCTCAGAGCACTGAAATGCAATCCAACGGCTAAAATGGTGCGGAGATGTGTACGTCACTGACCTGAACGGGCTCCTCTAGGACCCCACTGCAGATGGGGCACAGCAGGTCCTCATCCACTTCCCCCTGGAACCGGGTGACGTCGTAGCCCATGGCACATCACCGGAACCAACTACAACCTGCAACACAGGTAGGGAAATGGTTAGTCTACAGAGTACATACAATCAAACATGACAACATATGCCTACATATCATGCATGAGCAGGATCATAGTCGACATGGAACATACTCACAGAAAAAAAAGTTAAAATGACTCAACCATGTTTAAAATAAACAACCTATATGTGGCAGCACATTGGAAGGCACTTAGAGAAGATGGCACTACAATTAATGGCTGTGTTACTTACAGTAAAAAGCTCTTCAACCAGTCTTGGATTAATTAGTTAGCCTAGATTTGGTGTATTATCTTTTGCTCATTGCTAAAAAAGGCGCAATATTGGACACCTGATACGCAGACAGGAATTCTATTGCCTTTGTGTGCCTTTTCCTTTCCTTCCTCAAAAGGGAAGTGCGCCAATCCTCAGCTATAAAACATGGTAACATGAGTCTTTGCTGCTGGTGACCTTTTTGAACGCTGTGTGCTCTACGCACTGAAGTAAGTTCTGAATAAGCGAATACACTGCCTATTCAGCACAGTGGGGAAAGTACTAGAATGAGCATTCTACACCACGTTACAAAAACAGGCATGTACTGTAATGGCATTGATGACCTTTTTAACAGTTTAGACCAGAGTGATGACTTCAATATAAAAATCAGCCCACTTAGATGAGACGTCTTTCAGAAATACAAGCAAAGGGCTTGTCATAAATTAACAGAATCTACTGCACACCCTCTCYGAGGTGATTTCATTGTGTCAAGACGGGTTATAAAAGACACTTACCCACTACAGTGCAAGTGGGTTTTATTTTTGACCAAGACTAGTGGTAGTATGAACATTTGTGACCTGTTTCAGGAAACTAGGCGTATGTCTCGGGTCACTACTTCACAGGAGAGCCGTTTGAACGTAAAAGTTTTTGTTGTTGATCAAAATGTTTTTTGGGGGGCAGAAATGCCTCCTCGAAGTTGTGAACTTTCATGTGCCTTAATAACAAACTTGTATGCCATGTGTAAATACGAATAGTATTGTTAAAAATTACGAGCCTAGTTGGTTAAGCCACAGGAAAGCCAGCAACCTTCCCACTATAATTGGCTGAGATAATGAGTGGGCTGGACATGCCGAGAGATGAGTTTGGATTGGTCTGCCATATAGAACGCTTTTGTCTATTTGAGCTGGTCAGTAGGTAATCCTGTCTAACGCAGCTTTACATTTTTTTATTTTTTATTTATGAATCGCATATTAAAACTTAACAAAAAGACTTGACTATGCAAGTATCCATTTCAATAGAACTTCACTGCAACAACTGTTACAGAGCACTCTCGTCTGAGTGTGCAAGAGCGCAGAATAAACTGATGAATTTACAAACGCTCAACACAGGCTTAATATGGCTGGTGTCAGTAAACGTCGTCGAAAAAAGCGTAATAAGAATTGTTGCCAGGAGCACAGTTCGTCACCAACGCTCGGGATAACATGAAAACAGCCTAACCACCTCTGCTAGAGCGAGTGAAATGGTCAGAGTTTGGGTGAGGGCTAAAGCTTAAGATGATTATTATGGCATTGTACACAGTCAGTGTGAACTAGAGTGACTGAACACAACAACGGGCCAAGCAATGGAAACGACACAGGACGTCTTATTTAATAGCTAGCTAGCTCCATGTACAGTGGTTGCTCAACTAAAAATKTAGATTATTCTGCGGGACTTAGAGGTAATTTGTGGTTTAGTATGGTACCCTGCGTCACTGCTCCAGATCAGCGCATGGGGGAGTTATAGCACTGATTATGCTTACTGGAAAATACTCTTTCAAAATTAATGGAAGAGGCAAGTGGTAGGGGGAAAAGACAGCATTCAGAGGTCAAGACAGCGCTGCTCTGAGACAACAAAAAAAAAGGTTTAAAATTCTCTAGTACAGCCAATATTGAAGACTGTCAAAAGCTTCTCAAAGACGCCCTCTGGTGGTCAAACTAGCACTAATGGCTGACAATTAAATAAAGTGCCATAGAATTCTGAGGCAGCCCGCAAGATGTGCTGCAGTATGACGCAACTTTTATAGGAAGAACCACTGTATAAACAAAAGACCAAGTTAAAGCTGACTGTTAGCTAGCTGACGTTAGATGGCTGGCTCACATTATGTTTATGATCTGTGTAGTAATGTTCTCAGAATGCCATTTCGTATTTCTAGTTATAGCCTAATGTTAGCTAGCTAACATTGAACCTATTTGGTTAACTTTAGCTAGCTGTGACAAATCGGTTTGTCTAAACAAAAGACTCCACTTCGCCAGATGATTACATGACCCATTAAGTTAGCCAGGTGTGTCTGACGATAATTACGGCTATCTATTGTATAATTATGCCAAAATCTGGAATTTGTCTTTCAGCATCAGTAGAACACACCTGACTTCTCCACCAGTCATACAAGGAGAATGGTCTAATGCCTCCCATCAAAAAGAAAGCTGGCCCAAGYAAGCACAGGTTACAGGTTACAACATACGAGTGATGAACTTCAACAACTACGCAGAGGATAATGCAATCCTGTTACCAGGGCGCCACCCAGGACACAAACACTTTGGTGGAAAGCTGCTGCCATCCCATGTGACAAAAGCAGCAGTGTGGCGTCTCTACAAGGAATCGATGACAACACTTGGTATGTAAAGCATAAACAACAAGTTTTGATTATTTAATTGACCTCCAACATGATTGGCACTACTTTTATTGATCTCACATTATTTCTGTATTTTCCAGAGGTACGTGTAGTCGTACTTCCAGTTTCCAAGATGATGTTCTTTCTGTATGCAGTGCTGCTGCTCTRMACATTTGTAGGTAAGTGAAACTTACCTGATAATGATGTATAAAAAATATGTTACGTTTTACGTTACATTTTATTTTCATTAACTTATCTTAAAGTTTTATTTTGTTGTTTGCAGGTGCACTATCCTTCCTATGCCAGGTCCCATTTACTTTTTAACTCGCAAATCTGGCTTGTTTGGTGTCTGCTGTGAAGGAATACCACAACAAGTCAACTACTTGATTGATGAAGGCATGTCATCCAGCAAAGGCAGCAGCGCAGTCAACTACATGCACCATTTCTTCACCAACTAGTTGGAGAAAAAMACATGTTGACCTGAATTGTGATAACTGCAGTGGCCAAAATAAGAACACGTTTGTGCTCTGGTATTGTGCCTGGCGGACCATGCACAAGCTCCACCAGTCTGGACCTTCACTTCCTGATCACAGACCACACCAAGTTCGTGCTTTGGCCTCTTCAAGCAGCTCTTCAGAAAGACCAGAGTGAACACTGTCTGAGATTGCTGGTGTTGTGAAGGACAGCACTGCGACAGGGGTCAACATCCCACAGCTGGTTGGACTGGAGGATGGTACGGTGCAGGTGGAAAGCTATGGCTGGCAACAACATCTGACTACATACTTCAGGCCACTGCCACAGATCAAGCAGCATCAGCGCTTCGGGTGAATATMATTTTCATTGCATGAGATTCTTCTTCTTAACTTAACCTTGGAGGTGAATTGATGTTGTGCAAGTTTGTAAAATCTTTGTTTTGTTATTTCCTGTTTTACAGCGTCGATGCTCTGGAGCCTGGTGTTGTCTCCAAGGAGCGTTCGGACTCAGTCGGGACCAGTTTTCAGCTGTTGCGCAACGCTGACATCCTTCCTCCCATAGATGGTCTGCCTGTACAAGYACCACCTGGACTGGACACAGCTCAACAAACGTATGTTTTTGAGAAGATCAGGGAGTTTTGTGACGAAGAGTCTACGGGCTTCACATCTATTTTGATATTGCTACTATGCAAGTAACCATTTGGCTGTACCGTTTATACCCTCTGTAGAGACCCATCCACTTGGCAATATGTGGCTGGGGGTTCTAGCATTTCTTTCACATGACCCATCAATTTAGACAAGTGTGTCTGGGTAAGCATGATCTAATTTATAAAATATTTTATCATCGGGACACTTTGTTTACCTGGAATTTTTCCTTATCGTAGGATACTACTTTGTCTTAATCTTTACTACACTACTCACTTTTTAGCACATGACCTCACATGTGAATCCTTAAAAGAGATGGGTGGGGCTGGCTTAAGCGGGTGTGAACAATGCTGAATGGGTGTCAACAAAGGAGAGCTCTCCAGTAGGTACAAAAACATTGAAAGAACATTCTCAAAAGTGAGTTTACAAGTTTGTCAACTTTCGAAGCATAATTGCTTTCCCATTATTCCTCAAATGCAGTGTATGATATACCATTTTGCAACTCTGAGTCTACTTTTATCCAATGTAAAAAAACAACTTAACATTTTGCTACATAAGACCGATTTGAGTCAGTCGGTTAATATTTATGGTGTGGATACTTCTTAGGCATCAGTGCACTTTGAAATAACTACCTGGATTGGTCAAATGCTACCTCATTGAGTTGGAGGATGATTGCATTTGCCAGAAGATACCGAACATACCGTTATGCTCAATGCACGTTTACACAGATGCACTGCGTTCGGAACGCAATCATGGTTACATTAAGACACCGTGGAGCCCGCGCAAGAAATGGATCGGAAAACATACTTCAATGCAGGGATATGCCACTGTACTCTAAATGTTAACTTTATCCACACTGCTTCATCGAGAAGATTGAAATACTGCTTGTTTTCCCAGAAAACTGCCCTTTTTGTTCCCATGCTAGCTAGCAGTGGGCAACGCAGCCATTTTGCAATGGCAGCGTCAGCTAATGGTCCTTGCTATCAGAATTCCTTGGGACGTCCCTACCCCCTTGAAGTTGAAATTTAAAATGGTTAGGGTAGGGACATCAAGGATTCCAGATAGTACTAACAATTTCATAATGGCCAAGGTGGCTACTGCTAGCTAGCAGATGACGAAAAGCCAGTTTTCTGTGAAAACTAACAGTATTTCAATGTTCTCGATGGAGCAGTGTGGATTAAGATACAATTGAGTACAGTGCCTTCAGAAAGTATTCACACCCCTTGACTTCTCCCACATTTTGTTGTGTTACAGCCTGAATTCTAAATGTATTAAAAGTGAAAAACATTGTCACTGCTCTGCACACAATACCCCATAATGTCAAAGGTGAATGTTTTTTCAATTATTGTTACAAATTAATAAAAAATGAAAATGCTGAAATGTATGTATTCAACCCTTTTGATATGGCAAGCTTAAATAAGTGCAGGAGTAAAAATGTGCTTAAGTCACATAAGTTGCATGGACTCACTTGTGTGCAATAATAGTATTTAACAAGAGATGAGGCTAGTCCTTAAAAAAAAATCATCACCTCATCGCACATAAAATTATCTGTAAGGTCCCTCAGTCAAGCAGTGAATTGCAAACACTGATTCAACCACAAAGACCAGGGAGGTTTTCCAATGCCCCGGAAAGAAGGGCACCTACTTCTAATGGGCAAAATAAAAATAAAAGCAGATCTTGAATATCCTTTTGAGCCTGGTGAAGTTATTACACTCTGGATGGTGTATCAATACAGCCAGTCACTACAAAGATACAGGCGTCCTTCCTAACTCAGTTGCCGGAGAGGAAGGAAACCGCTCAGGGATTTCACCACGAGACCAGTGGTGACCTTAAAACAGTTAAAGAGTTTAATGGTTGTGATAGGAGAAAACTGACGATGGCTCAACAACATTGTAGTTGTTCCAAAATACTAAACCGAATTGACAGATTGAAAAGAATGAAGCCTGTACAGAATAAAAGCACTCCAAAACATGTATCCTGTTTGCAATACTAAAGTAATACTGCATTATTAAAAAAAAAAAAGGTGCAACGCAATTAACTTCTTGTGCGGAATACAAAGTGTCATGTTTGAGGCAAATCCAATACATCACATTACTGAGTCCACCCTCCATACAGTGCATGCAGAAAGTATTCAGACCCCTTAACTTTTTCCATATTTTGTTATGTTACAGCCTTATTCTAAAATGGATGAAATAAATAAAAATGCTCATGAATCTACATACTACCCCATAATGACAAAGCAAGCAAAAACAGAAAAACCTTTTTTACATAAGTATTCAGAACCTTTGCTATGAGACTTGAAATTGAGCTCAGGTGCATGCTGTTTCCATTGATCATMCTTGAGATGTTTCTACAACTTGATTGGAGTCCACCTGTGGTAAATTCAATTGATTGGCCCACACCTGTGTATATAAAAAGATCCCACAGTTCCCACATGTCAGAGCAAAGCTAGGAAGCTAGGAAGTCGAGCTAGGAAGTCGAACGGAATTGTCCCTAGAGCTCCGAGACAGGATTGTGTGGAGGCACAGATCTGGAGAAGGGTACCAAAAATATTCTGCAGCATTGAAGGTCCCCAAGAACACCGTGGCCTCCATCATTCTTAAAAATGGAAGAAGTTTGGAACCACCCAGAGCTGGCCACCCGGCCAAACTGAGCAATCGGGGGAGAAGGGCCTTGGTTGGGAGGTGACCAAGAACCCGATGGTCACTGACAGAGCTCCAGAGTTCCTCTGTGGAGATGAGAGAACTTTCCAGAAGGACAACCATCTCTGCAGCACTCCACCAATCAGGCCTTCATGGTAGAGAGAGGACAGATGGAAGCCACTCCTCAGTAAAAGGCACATGACAGCCTGCTTGGAGTTTGCCAAAAGGCACCTAAAGGACTCTGACCATGAGAAACATGATTCTCTGGTCTGATGAAACCAAGATTGAACTCTTTGGCCTGAATGCCAAGCGTCACGTCTGGAGGAAACCTGGCACCATCCATTTGGTGAAGCATGGTGGTGGCAGCATCATGCTGTGGGGATGTTTTTCAATGGCAGGGACTGGGAGACTAGTCAGGATCGAGGGAAAGATGAACAGTGCAAAGTACAATAATAACAGTATGATAATTTTCAAATGAAAACCTGCTCCAGAGCGCTCAGGACCTCAGACTGGGGCGAAGGTTCATCTTCCAACAGGACAACGACCCTAAGCACACAGCCAAGATAACGCAGGAGTGGCTTCGGGACAAGTCTCTGAATGTCCTTGAGTGGCCCAGCCAGAGCCCAGACTTGAAACCGATTGAACATCTCTGGAGAGATCTGAAAATAGGTTGGATGGGGAGCGTCGCTGCACAGCTGACAGAGCTTGAGAGGATCTGCAGAGAAGAATGGGAGAAAGTCCACCAAATACAGATGTGCCAAACTTGTAATGTCATACCCAATTAGACTTGAGGCTATAGTCGCTGCCAAATGTGCTTCAACAAAGTACTGAGTAAAGGGTCTGAATACTTGTGATATTTCAGTTTACATTTTTTTATGAATCTGCAAAAACGTCAAATAACCTGTTTTTGCCTTGTCAGTATGGGGTATTGTGTGGAGATTAAGGGGAAAAAAACTATTTAATACATTTTCAAATAAGGCTGTAATGTAACCACCGACACCATTCTGTATACTTCTGGCCCTTCTTTGGACACTGTGTTAACTAACCTCCAGACGAGCTTCAATGCCATACAACTCTCCATCCTTTGCCTCCAACTGCTCTTAAATGCAAGTAAAACTAAATGCATGCTCTTCAACCGATCGCTGCCCGCACCTGCCCGCCCGTCCAGCATCACTACTCTGGACGGTTCTGACTTAGAATATGTGGACAACTACAAATACCTAGGTGTCTGGTTAGACTGTAAACTCTCCTTCCAGATTCACATTAAGCATCTCCAATCCAAAGTTAAATCTAGAATCGGGTTCCTATTTCGCAACAAAGCATCCTTCACTCATGCTGCCAAACATACCCTCGTAAAACTGACCATCCTACCGATCCTCGACTTCTGCGATGTCATTTACAAAATAGCCTCCAACACTCTACTCAGCAAATTGGATGCAGTCTATCACAGTGCCATCCGTTTTGTCACCAAAGCCCCATATACTACCCACCTGTACACTCTCGTTGGCTGGCCCTCGCTTCATACTCGTCGCCAAACCCACTGGCTCCAGGTCATCTACAAATTTCTGCTAGGTAAAGCCACGCCTTATCTCAGCTCACTGGTCACCATAGCAGCACCCACCTGTAGCACACGCTCCAGAAGGTATATCTCACTGGTCACCCCCAAAGCAAATTCCTCATTTGGCCACCTTTCCTTCTAGTTCTCTGTTGCCAATGACTGGAACAAGCTGCAAAAATCACTGAAGCTGGAGACTCATATCTCCCTCACTAGCTTTAAGCACCAGCTGTCAGAGCAGCTCACAGATCACTGTACCTGTACATAGCCCATCTGTAAATAGCCCATCCAACTCCCTCATCCCCATACTGTATTTATTTATCTTGCTCCTTTGCACCCCAGTATCTCTACTTGCACATTCATCTTCTGCACATCAATCACTCCAGTGTTTAATTGGTATATTGTAATTACTTTGCCACCATGGCCTATTTATTGCCTTACCTCCCTTATCTTATCTCATTTGCACATACTGTATATGTGTAACTCTGTGTTGTATGTGTCGAACTGCTTTGCTTTATTCTTGGCCAGGTCGCAGTTGTAAATGAGAACTTGTTCTCAACTAGCCTACCTGGTTAAATAAAAGGTGAAATAAATAAATAACACTGTGGAAAAAGTGAAGGGGTCTACATACTTTCCGAATGCACTGTATTTCCAAGGAGAGTGATGGCTGCATCATTTTATGGGTATGCTTTTARTCGTTATGCCTGGTGAGTTTTCAGGATAAAAAAATTAACGGAATAGATCTAAGCACAGGCAAAATCCTAGAGGAAAACCTGGTTCAGTCTGCTTTCCACCAGACACTGAGAGATGAATTTACCTTTCAGCAGGACAATAACCTAAAAACACAAGGCTAAAGCTACACAGTGAATGTTTGAGGGGCCGAGTTACAGCTCTGACTTAAATCTACTTGAAAATCTATGGTAAGACCTGAAAACTGTTGTCTTGCAATAATCAACAACCAATTTGACAGAGCTTAAAGAATTTTGAAAAGAATTKTAAAAATGTTGCACAATCCAGTTGTGTAAAGCACTTAAGAGACTTACCCAGAAAGACTCACAGTTGTAGTCGCTGCCAAAGGTGGTCCTACAAGGTATTGACTCAGGGGTGTGAATACTTATGTAAATGAGATATTTCTATATTTAATTTTGAATAAATTTGCCAACATGTTTTTACTTTGTCATTAAGGGGTATTGTGTGTGGGTCGGTGAGAAAATATATATTTCATCCATTTTGAATTCAGGCTGTAACACAACATGTGGAATAAGTCAAGGGGTATGAATGCTTTCTAAAGGGACTGTATCCCATCCTCGCTTTGAGGGACGTTGCCTGAACCATATCTCACACCGGCTCCACAGTGTCTTAATGTAACCATGGTGGCGTTCCAACTCCAGTACAGCTCAGTATAAACAAGCGTTACGGTAGGGTCGGTATCTTATGGCAAGATTTGCAGAGATGTATAAAGCCCAACATGTTAAACATGAACTGAATCACTGACTTTATAGTAATCAATTATCTGAAATAGTACCAGATCTTTCTCTCCATGTGTGCATGTCTGTTCTCTTGCCAGTGTGATATAACCAAAAGATTTTTGATGTCCATTACTAGACGTTACATAGATTCTTCAACTAACCTGGCATAGGCAGTGCCTCCATAAGGCTAGGGGAACCTAAGCTTCCCTAACATAATTGCAAAAAYTATATAGTGTAATTTGCTTACTTAAAGAAAATCAACTCATTCAAAATAGGCTACCACACCAGAGAGCATGATTTGGCCACAGAGGATCATTAGCTTCTTTAAAAGAAAAAAGCTGTGGATTGTTTTAAATCACATAGCACTACAGTCGGAAGGGCCTGCAATTTGGCCAGCGCACACACATCAAATAGATGATTGTTGAGTTGCAACGGTCAGTGAAAAGCAGAGACCCAGCCAAGCATATCGCAATATTTAAAAGTACAATTGCAGAAAAACAGTTTGGAAAGCAAATTGCTATAAAGAGAAGACAATGAAAACAACCCAATCTGTCCTGGGGGTTATCAAAATTCTCAACTTAATTGAGCGAACAGTAGCCTATCTTATTGGTACCAGCGGAGCACATCGACTATGTCCCCGGTGAGTCTGCATATTCACTGTCTTTATCATCATTGGGTCAGTGCTACTTTTGTTTGTTTTTAGACAATAATTTCCCCCTCCAGTTTAGATGGTCGTCATATAGCCTAGTGGTTAGAGCGGGGCGGCAGGTACCCTGGTGGTTAGAGCGTTGGACTAGTAACCGAAAGGTGGCAAGACCGAATCCCTGAGCTGACAAGGTAAAAATATGTCATTCTGCCCCTGAACAAGGCAGTTAACACACTGTTCCTAGGCCATCATTGAAAATAACAATTTGGACTTGCCTAGCTAAATAAAGGTAAAATAAATAAAAAATATTGTATTTGTCTCCCCTTTTCGTAGGCCTATTATATGGACCAGACAACGTCGTTTTTATTGATCTGTTTGTCAGTGTCAGCAGAGTAAGCTACCCTGTAAAAAAAGATTCTGCTAATGTCTCCAGCCATATAAAGTGTAGTAAAATTGCACTAAATGTGTTTATAAAAGACCAACACTTTCCTGTGCAAAGAAAGAAGAAATCTAATGTAGCCTGTAGCCTATAGCCTAGGTCTACTCTGTCACTACGCGCTGCATTGAACAGTCATTTTTGCAAACAGTGATTGAGTTATATTATAAGCCTAAATTATGACTAAAATATAATCACCACATCTTAAATAAGTCTGCAAATGCGAGGATGATTGGAATGCTTTATTATAAAAGGTGAATTTTTATGGTGAAAAATAACTTGAAACCCACGTGTTGCCTATGTAACCTGGCATTTTATTTTACCAGGTAGGCCAGTTGAGAACAAGTTCTCATTTACAACTGCGACCTGGCCAAAATAAAGCAAAGCAGTGCGACAAAAACAACAGAGTTACACATAAACAAAAGTACAGTGGTGATACTCTCTTGGGTCTCGATTAGTCGAAAACAGTCATCTTATACATTTGGAGGTTATATACCTTTCCGAGTTGTCTCTGGTGTTTGTAGAACCACCTGCAACTTTACACAGACATTTATAAAAGATAATGGTTTTCCAGAATCGAGAACAAAGAGAGTATCGCCAATACCAGGTTAGTTGAAGAATCAATGGCGTAGGCTTGAATGGGGCTTTCCTCTAACGTCCAGTAAAGGACACCAAAAATATTTGGTTATATAACATTATCCGGTGTACAAACAGCAATTTGACCTTATTGTCCACTCACCGGTGTCTTTCCTTCCTTGGGCCAGAATCCTCAGCCCTCCTCTTCATTTAAAATATGGACCACAGACCGCAGGGGCAGAGTTTTGGGAAGGTGAGAGGAGCAACCTGGGGCCAGGGTAATGACGTCCTCAGAAAATGCATCTGGGAGAAACAGTAACGTTATGCAACGTTGTTACTTTTCCTTTAATTTACCTAATAGACAGTCTACGATATGATTAGCAATCAGCAGAGGCTCCTCAGATGAGGAAGGGGAGGACCATCCTCCTCAGTGAATTTCATAAAAATAGTGAAACATTAAAAAAACACTAGAATTTTTTTTGATAAAACTATACTAAATATATTAATGTCACCCCCAAAAAATATTAAAACAATGTTTTGCAATGAAGGTCTACAGTAGCCTCAACAGCACTCTGTGGGGTAGCACCAGCTAGTTTACGTCCTCCTCTGGGTACATTGACTTCAATACAAAACATAGGAGGCTCATGGTTCTCATCCCTTTCCATAGACTTACACAGTAGTTATGACAACTTCCGGAGGACGTCCTCCACCCTATCAGAGCTCTTGCAGCATGAACTGACATTTGGTCAAAGGATCAAAGGATCAGAGAATGAATCTAGTCCTGAAAGCATAAGCTACAGCTAGCTAGCACTGCATTGCAGTGGTGAGCAGTTGACTCAAAAATATATAAATACAAATTTCTTCAAAAATGAAGGAGAAGAAAGAGGGAGAGAGCTAGCTATATTTAGTAGTATTTTTCTTCTTCACTTACTTAGCTAGTTTAGCTAACTCAAACAGCCAGCTCAAACTGAGAGGGATACTATGTTAGCTAGCTGGCTATCCAACACTGGAACTCTTCCAAGTCAAGGTAAGCTTTTGGTTTTATTAATGTGTTGCCACCGGGGCCTGCCGGAGTAACTGCTAAACTGTTTGCTGACTGTACTGCATGATTGTAGGTGGTTTACTAATGCGTTAGTTCTAGTAACTATGTTGACTATGACGTTAGATAATATGGTAACGGCGATGTAGGCTGTGCGTAACGGTTATGATAAGAAGGTTTGGAAAAGTTTTTGCCTGGTCAGACAGCTGACGTGTTATGCACTGAAGTTCACAAGCGACAGGAGGAGAGCACTTAGACCCGAAAAGGAATTACAAGGAGCAAAGTGATCATGCTGTTTGTATGTGGCTGCTATGAAAGTCAACTCTGTTTGCCTGTGATCAGGGGTGTATTCATTCTGCTGATTCGGTTGAAAAACATTTCTTAAAACAGAAGCTAACGAATATACCCAAATTAGTCCAATAGAAACTCTCATTTGCAACTGTTGAACTAATTACACCCTAGATCAGCTAGATGCACACAACAGTGTGCAAGTCGGTATTTAATGTGTCACTGTCTGTCACCTTGATTACTAAAAATTATCTTGACCTGTGCCCCTAAGCTGTACCCTAAACCTATCGACGTTACACTGAGCTGTGTCAATGGAATATGAATAGCAGTCATCCAATATGCTGTAATAGAAATAAGGCCATGCTTAAATATATATGTATATATATATATTTTTAAATCGTCCTCCCTCATCTTAAACGGCACCGACCGCCACTGTACTGTTGCAACGTTAACGTTAGTTAGCTACGCAAACACGGAAATCATCCTTTCCGTTTCAAAATGGAATCCCGGCCGTAGGTATGTGGCTGGCTAGCTAACTATCAAACAGTAGTCAGTTGCAAACAGAGGAAAGATTAGTGATGGATACCGATCAGAAAGTCTTGACGAGACAGCTTGCTAATGTGCAACTAACTAATCACGCTAGCCACAGCTGACTACATACGTGACCTAACGTTAGCTAGTTACTACAGGTAGATAGCTGGCACAAGCTGGAATCACACAGGAAAACAAGCAGATAGAGAGCAACTCTAGTGATATGTCGTCGAACTGGGTAACGTTACCTGTTGATATGACAATCAATGGTTAAACTGCCTTTTAAATTACGTTTGGGTTAGCATTCCAGCATGAAATAATTTTTTGCTTGATTCCTGTCACCACGTTTCCACGTCCAGCCTACGCCGCTAAGCAACCAAATTGTAAAATCGTTGATAGACAGTTGACTCAACCTATCTTCGGTACGAGCAGTTTCCCTTCTCAGATAAAGGACCTATCACATGATTATCTCATGCGCTTCCCATATAATCCATAGTCATTGGACACAATTTTGATTGAAACTAAATTTGACCAACAGAATGCCAGTAGTAAGGTTTTATTTTTTAACAGTAGCTAGCTAGCTATTTTACAAACAGGAAAACAATACTTATTTTTTAACTCACTTGTTCCATGGCTTAAAATCCATTATACCGGACAAATCAGCTGTGGACGACAATACACACTGTTGAGGTAATGAAATGTGAAGCTTACGACCTGGCACACAGTTAGCTATAGCTAACGTTAGCTAACATAGTAACGTTACTGCAGTTTGCTAAACTACAGCAGGGGCGTATTCATTGAGTCAATCCTGTTGCAAAATGTTTCTTGAACGAAACGGGGAGGGACCTACCAATGACTGTATATATGACCTACTTGAATTTGACCAATAGAAACTCTCGTTTTATTTGCAAACCGTTCCGTTTTATAACTGTTTGGACTAATGATTACACCCTAGTTGCTAGACTGGTCTTGCTAGCTACTTTATAAGTAATTAGTCGACCTGGGTTACATACTTTCACTGATCTTGCATTGCTGTTTAAATTATTACCGTATGTATCATTAAGGCCATGTATTCCTGTAAATTTGCCTAGTCTCACACCGAGGTCAAATTACACTGAACAACACAATAAAGTGTTGGTTTCATGAACTGAAATAAAAGATCCCAGAAATGTTTAATATGCACAAAAATCTTATTTCTCTTAAATGTGTTTACATACCTGTTAGTGAACATTTATCCTTTGCTAAGATAATCCATCCACCTGACAGGTGTGGCATATCAAGAAGCTGATTAAACAGCATGATCATTATGCAGGTGCACCTTGTGCTGGGAACAATTATTATTATTATTTTTACTAGGCAAGTCTGTTAAGAACAAATTCTTATTTACAATGACGGCCTGCCCCAGACGACGCTGGGCCAATTGTGCACCTCCCTATGGGACTCCCAATCACAGCCAGTTGTGATACGGCCTGGAATTGAACCAGGGTCTGTAATAACACTTCTAGCACTGCACCACTCAGGAGCCCCTAAAAGGCCACTAAATTGTGCAGTTTTGTCACACAACACAATGTCACAGATGTCTCACGTTTTGAGGGAGCGCTCAGTTGGTATGCTGACAAGCATTTCACTACACCTGCAATAGCATCTGCTAAATATGTGTGTGACCAATAACATTTGATTTGATTTTGACAGCAGGAATGTCCACCAGAGCTGTTGCCAAATAGTTGAATGTTCATTTTTCTACCATAAGTTGCCTCCAACTCGTTTTAGAGAATTTGGGAGTACGTTCAACCGACCTCACAACCGCAGACCACGTGTGACCACGCCAGCCCAGGACCTCCACATTCGGCTTTTTCACCTGTGGGATCGTCTGAGACCAGCCAACTGGACAACTGATGAAACTGTGGGTTTGCACAACCAAAGAATTTCTGCTCAAACAGTCAGAAACCGTCTCAGGGAAGCTCATCTGCGTGGTCGTCATCCTCACTAGACCTGACTGCAGTTCGGCATTGTAACCTACTTCAGTGGGCAAATGCTCACCTTCGATGGCCACTGGCAGGCTGGAGAAATGTGCTCTTCACGGATGAATCCCGGTTTCAACTGTACCGTGCAGATGGCAGACAGCGTGAATGGTGTCGTGTGGGCAAGCGGTTTGTTGATGTCAACGTTGTGAACAGAGTGCCACATGGTGGGGTTATGGTATGGGCAGGCATAAGCTATGGACAACAAACACAATTGCATTTTATTGAAGGCAATTTTAATGCACAGAGATACCGTGACGAGATCCTGAGGCCCTTTGTCGTGCCATTCATCTGCCGCTATCATCTCATGTTTCAACATGATAATGCACGGCCCCATGTTGCAAGGGTCTGTACTAGAGGTCGACCGATTATGATTTTTCAATGCCGATACCGATTATTGGAAGACAAAAAAAAGCCGATACCGATTAATCGGCCGATTTCTTTTAAAAATGTATTTGTAATAATGACAATTACAACAATACTGAATGAACACTTATTTTAACTTAATATAATACATCAATAAAATCAATTTAGCCTCAAATAAATAATGGAACATGTTCAATTTGGTTTAAATAATGCAAAAACAAAGTGTTGGAGAAGAAAGTAAAAGTGCAATATGTGCCATGTAAGAAAGCTAACGTTTAAGTTCCTTGCTCAGAACATGAGAAGATATGAAAGCTGGTGGTTCCTTTTAACATGAGTCTTCAATATTCCCAGGTAAGAAGTTTTAGGTTGTAGTTATTATAGGAATTATAGGACTATTTCTCTCTGTACGATTTGTATTTCATATACCTTTGACTATTGGATGTTCTTATAGGCACTTTAGTATTGCCAGTGTAACAGTATAGCGTCCATCCCTCTCCTCGCTCCTACCTGGGCTCGAACCAGGAACACATCGACAACAGCCACCCTCGAAGCAGCGTTACCCATGCAGACCAAGGGGAACAACTACTCCAAGTCTCAGAGCGAGTGACGTTTGAAACGCTTTTAGCGCGCGCCCCGCTAACTAGCTAGCCGTTTCACATTGATTACACCAACCTAATCTCGGGAGTTGATAGGCTTGAATTCATAAACAGCTGCTGGCAAAACGCACAAAAGTGCCTGTTTGAATGAATGCTTACGTGCCTGCTGGTGCTCGGTCAGACTGCTCTATCAAATCATAGACTTAATTATAACATAACACACAGAAATACGAGCCTTAGGTCATTAATATGGTCGAATCCGGAAACTATCATCTCGAAAACAAAACATTTATTCTTTCAGTGAAATACGGAACCGTTCCTGACTCTGCGTGCAATGAACGCAAGAGAAGTGATACAATTTCACCTGGTTAATATTGCGTGCTAACGTGGATTTCTTTTAGCTAAATATGAAGGTTTAAAAATATATACTTCTGTGGTTGCAAGATTGAATCCCTGAGCTGACAAGGTAAAAATCTGTCGTTCTGCCCCTGAACAAGGCAGTTAACCCACCGTTCCTAGGCCGTCATTGAAAATAAGAATGTGTTCTTAACTGACTTGCCTAGTTAAATAAATGTGTAAAAAAAATAGGCAAAATCGGCGTCCAAAATTACCGATTTTCGATTGTTACGTAAACTTGAAATCGGCCCTAATTAATCGGCCATTCCAATTAATCGGTCGACCTCYAGTCTGTACACAGTTCCTGGAAGCTGAAATGTTCCAGTTCTTCCATGGCCTGCATACTCACCAGATGTCACCCATTGAGCATGTTTGGGCATGTTTGGATCGACGTGTACAACAATGTGTTCCAGTTCCGGCCAATGTCCAGCAACTTTGCACAACTATTGAAGAGGAGTGGGACAACATTCCACAGGCCACAATCAACAGCCTGATCAATTCTATATGAATGAGATGTGTCGCACTGCGAGAGGCAAATGGTAGACATAGCAGATACTGACTGGTTTTCTGATCCATGAAATTGTTGCATGTTTGTATTTTTGTTCAGTGTAGTTTTATGTTGGATATTCGGTGGATATTTGGTTTTCTCTAGTCAATATCTATTGAATAAAACATGCCATGACTATGATATTTGTATATTTTATTACCTTTTATTTAACTAGGCAAGTCAGTTAAGAAAAAAATCGTATTTTCAATGACAGCCTAGGAACAGTGAGTTAACTGCCTTGTTCAGGGGCATAAAGACAGATTTTKACCTCGTCAGCTCAGGGATTCGATCTTTCAACCTTTCGGTTACTAGTCCAACGCTCTAACCACTAGGCTACCTGCCGTCTGAATCGGGAGGATGGAGAAAAATCCTAGCCTTTTTTTATTTGAAATGTGTATATATATTTTTTATGGGGGATTTCAATCTTCAATAGCGCATAAACAAAGCCTGCTATGACTATGCAAATTATATATTCTGAATCAGGGGAGGATTGAGGAAAATCCATGCCTTTTTCATTTAATCTTTTAATGTAATTATTTTGGGGGGTATTTCAATCTTCATAGCTTTTAAATGAAGCATGTCGTGACTATTAAAATTATATATTGGAATCAGGAGAGGATGGAAAAAAAACATGCCTTTTTTATTTAGAAATCTAGAAATACAGTGTCCTCTGTAATTATTGGGACAGTGACACATTTTTTGTTGTTTTGGCTCTGTACTCCAGCTCTTTGGATTTAAAATGATACAATGACTATGCGGTTAAAGTGCAGACTGTCTGCTTTAATTTGAGGGTATTTTTAGGGGACCAAAAGTATTGGGACATATTCACTAATATGTGTATTAAAGTAGTCATAAGTTTAGTATTTGGTCCCAATTTCCTAGCACTCAATGATTACCTAAACGTGTTACTTTACTAACTTGTTGGATGCATTTGCTGTTTGATTTAGTTGTGTTTCAGATTATTTTGTACCCAATAGAAATTAATGATAAATAATGCATTGTGTCGTTTTGGAGTCACTTTTATTGTAAATAAGAATAAAATATGTTTCTACACACTTCTACATTTATGTGAATTCTATCATGATTACGGACAGTCCTGAATGAATCGTGAATAATGATAAGTCAAAGTTAGACACAATGTATTATATATTTTTCCTTCAATAGCTCTTAAAAAGCATGCCATGACAATGAAAATTCTATATTCTAAATCAGGGGAGTATGGAGAAAAATGTGTGCCTTAAAAATAATATCTATATATTTTTTTTTCTTCTTCCGTATTTCAGTCTTCAGTTGCTCTTAAACAAAGTGTGCTATGCCTATGGAAATTATATATTCTGAATCAAGGGAGTAGGGAGAATAATCCACACCTTTTCTTGTTATTGTTGTTTCTTCTTCTTTCATTTTTTTCTTCTGGATTGGATTTTTGTTCATAGCCCACAGATTCAGAATATATAATTTTCATATTCATGACACGCTTTGTTTAAGAGGTATGAAAGATTGAAATCCGAAATCATAGTTATAAAAAACATTTATACATTTTTTTKKGGGGGGGGGGGATTGTTCTTCATCCACCCCTTATTCAGAATAATCAATGTTCTTAGTCATGGCATGTTTGGTTCAATAGTTATTGACGAGAGAAAACCGAATATCCAATGTAAAACAAATTTTACCTCTGTCACACACACATTCTTGTAAACATTTCAGGGCTGCTTTGGTCCAGAGTTGACTTACACTTTTGGATGCATGACGAGAATCTGAAAGATGACGACCGAGACCCACGTCAAGGACATCAAGCCAGGACTCAAGAATCTCAGTGTTATCTTCATCGTACTCGAAACAGGTGCTAACTCCTTACTAACAGTAATGTTTTAAATAATCAATTAATGATGAACATAAACAGAATGTATATAATTATCTTGTAATGCACTCGGGTGGAACAAAACGTATGTAAAATCTTACACACAATATAATGGCACAACACAGAGGCTTGATAGTCAGAGAAACATCCTTATATGCCATCATGTAGACTAATGATAACAATTCATGTTGGTTTATTTGAATCATGCCAGCTATCAAAAAAGTATCTGTGTTGAACTTTCCCTTTTCTCTTTCCCACAAATGGATATTTACTCTCCTCATAATCGATGTTTACTCTCCAACTTTCACATTATCTCTCTCAGAACAATCTTTTGACCCTCTCCACCCTCTCAGGGCTGGGCGTCTCACAGGCTGACTATGAGCGGTGTAATCTATATTATTCAATTATTGCACCCACACTGCTCGCGTACGCCAACGAGCGTCTGCGTTGCCAAGGGCTAAAATAGAAGTCAGTTCTATTTCTGACGCAGATCGCGCTGCAAGTCCTGCCTCTCCCATCTCCTCATTGGTTTATAGAAGCAGGTACCCACGTGCCATCTCCTCATTGGTTATACCCACGTGGGTGACTGAAAACGAACGAGGTCAGTGGCGGTAATGCACCTAATTTATGAAAGTTGCTAATCGCAATATAAAGTCAAGAGAAGAAAAAGCCTAGAAGGATGAGAGATGACTAGAAACAATTCAGTTGACCATTTTATGTGTGGATTAATTGATGGAGTAGAGGACCTTGTGCATGTCAGGTAAAATAACAACTCAATGTTTATATCCCAGGAGAAATTAGCTAGCAACAGCAAGCTAGCTAAATAGGACAAATTAGCTAGCAAGTGCAAGCTAGCTAGCTAAATTGCCATAAATGTTTAATGCTTTTCGACCTGTCCCCAAATAAATATAATTGGTTCAGAGTTTGTTTTGATATTTTAACCTGTGTGTCGTGATCCCGTTTGGTGTGGGAGGACAAAATACATTTATGCACGATGGCGCACGCGAGCAGCCCGGTTTGGGTTCCATGTCAGGCTCTGCACACTCTTGGATTGCATTTATTTTTATTTAACCTTTTTTTAACTAGGCAAGTCAGTTAAGAACAAATTCTTATTTACAATGACCTACCCCGGCCCATAGGGCGGCGCAATTGTGCGCCGTCTTATGGGACTCCCAATCACGGCCAGATGTGATGCAGCCTGGATTCGAACCAGGTACTGTTCGAACCAGGTACTCCATGTGTCTGCACCATGTGCTCTCACTACTGGTGTCTGGTTCTAGGCCCTCTCCTCTTTTCTCCTTACACTAAGTCACTTTGCTCTGTCATATCCTCATATGTTCTCTCCTATCATTGCGGATGACACTAAACTACTTTTCTCATTCCCCCTTTCTGACACCCAGCTGGCAACACGTATCTCTGCATGCCTGGCAGATATCTGAGCTTGGATGTTGGCCCACCACTTCAAGCTCAACCTCGACAGGGAAGGCCTGTCCGCTCCAAGACCTCTCCATCACAGTTGACAACTCCACTGTGTCCCCCTCCCAGAGTGCAAAGAACCTTGGCGTGACCCTGGACAACACCCTGTCATTCTCTGCAAACATCAAAGCAGTGACTCGCTCCTGCAAATTCATGCTCTACAACATCCGTAGAGTATGACCTTTCCTCACACAGGAAGTGGCGCAGGTCCTAATCTAGGCACTTGTCATCGCCCGTCTGGACTACTTCAACTCTCTGTTGCCTGGGATCCCGCTTGTGCCATCAAACTCCTGCAACTTATCCAGAACGCCGCAGCCCGTCTGGAGTTCAACTTTCCCAAGTTCTCCCATGTCACCCTGTTCCTCCGTACACTCCACTGGCTTCCAGTCGAAGCTCGCATCCACTACAAGACCATGGTACTTGCCTACCAAGCAGCAAGGGGAACTGCCCCTCCCTACCTTCAGGCTATGCTCAAACCCTACATCCCAACCCAAGCACTCTGTTTGGCCGCCTACGAGCACTAACTTTGCTGATAACTTCTTTATTGAGGACAAGTGGACTTACTACGACTGTGATATGTGGTTGTTACACCTAGCTATCTTAAGCTGAATGCACTAATTGTAAGTCACTCTGGATAAGAGCATCTGCTAAATGACAAAAAGTGTAATAATGAGATATTTGACACTATCCTTGTACAACTAGCTTGTTCTTGTCTTTGTACACCAATCAAAGGCCACTGATTACTTGTCCCTCTTACCCCCTCTCACATAGGACGAGTGACAAAGACAAAGGATGGGTATGAGGTGCGGACCTGTAAGGTGGCCGACAAGACAGGCAGCATTAGCATCTCAGTTTGGGATGAGGTGGGGGGACTGATCCAAACCGGTGACATCATCAGACTCACTAAGGGGTGAGTCATTTATTGAGTCACGGCACAGTCAAGTTAATGCCACACTTTATGGACAGGGCTCCAAGCCTACAGCCGAGTATAAAATCAACACAGAAATAAAAAAGGACCACCCAGTCATCATTTCTAACTACCAGCATGAATTTACATTCGGATGAATACATACCATACGTTATTAGTCTTTTAATCTTGGATCACCTTTAAAATCCTGGGGGGAAATGTATTTTGTCTTGAAATTTGTGCCTWTTCTTTTCTCCAGATATGCGTCTGTGTTCAAAGGTTGCCTGACTCTGTACACGGGTAGAGGTGGAGAGCTGTCGAAGATTGGAGAGTAAGTTCTATAGATGCTCTGTGCTTAATAACATTTCATGCTACATATACGAAAAGGAGGAGCAACAATGTAAATGTTGCTGAGAGATGCATCTTATGTCATAATTTACTGGTCTAAACTAATGCTCACTTAACGTTTTGTTCAGGTTCTGCATGGTGTATTCAGAGGTGCCAAACTTCAGTGAGCCTAACCCAGAGTACTCTAACATGGACCAGATGAAAAACAAGACTGTAAGGGGTGTTTTGAACGTAGGGATATCAGTGTGTAAGCGTCTTATTACAGAATGTTTTACGGAAGGATAGGGGAAAAAATATTATTTTAAGTAACGTTCACCTACGAATTTAGTTCGATGTTTCAAGTACCTTTTTCTTGTACTGTGTGTGTGAACAGATTATTTATTTCCCAGGTAGTCGGTGACCAAGGAAACATACTGAACAACAAGAATAACAGCTCAGCTGGTAAGACCACTATCAAAGACCAACAAAAAATTAAGAGTTATGACGTCAAATGAAAGCGTTTCGGCAACGGCCTTCATTAGTGTTATTTATTTTCCTCTGCTGCTATAAGGTGATTCATGCAACATTTCCACCTGGAAGTCTACCTAAATGTCAATGACATGTCTGTATCAGTAAACTAAAGGAATACAATTCCATGAAATAATATAATTTTTGATCTCTGCTTTAAGCTGTAAAGTTGTTTATTTTACCTGTGAGCGGCTGGTTCAGCCACCTTCAGTGTATACAAACGGCAGTGTATTTCTTTTTGGCAATTGGTTAATTGTGAACACTATAACACTTTACTTTTCCCTTTCACTATTTATGAAGATTTATAAATGAAGCATGCCAATTTCTTATTCTAGGAAATGAAACTACCAATGGGAACGGTGTAAATTCCCAAGGTTCCGGGAGCTCGACTAATCCTCAACAGGGAGGGCGAGCTGGCAGTGATGTTGGCAGCAGAGCAGCCAATCCAGGAGCAGGAGGGACAGCTGTCAGCAATGGAAAGGAGACTAGACGTTCAGCAAAAAGATGATTGGAGCAGAAGGAAGGAAAGTCCATCCCTCTCCATAAATGTCAAATGATGAGAGACTAATGCTGCGTTCGCTGTGGAAATTTACCACCATAGAGTTAGATAGGACTCTAAATGGATAAAACCCATTTTGGCATGAACCTTGCTATTGAGGGCTTCACCATTTGAAAGTAGTTAACTGGGTGGGACTTCCTATGGGTAAGGAAGCATCACATGAAGGATGATAGACAAGTTTTTCACTAGTAATTACCAGCTGGAGGGCTGTTCAAATGTATTTTCCCAGTCGTATGTGGTAAACGTTAAGAAATTGTATTTTAATTAGGTTTGTTTACAAGGACCAGCGTTCACTAAAGGTTATGTAACAATCAAGAAAAAGTATTTGTGAGAAAAATAATTGTTTTCATTTTTTACAATTAAGCTGCTTAATGGGAAGCGTTTTTCAAAGTCAGGCAGTTTTCCAATGAGAAGTCTATAAAATTACTCTTTTAACTAATGTGCAAAACGTAGCCCAAACCTGACAGATTAGATTTTGGTCAATCAGAAATCCTTAATTGCTAGAATCCTTAGTTGCTACATCCATTTTTGGATGTATAAATGAATGATATTGATTCTTGAAGAATATAACTTATAAATGTCTCACTTATAAATGTCTCATGAGCTTAGTTCAACTGTCATACCCCATCAGATTCAGAACCTTGCGACAGCAGCCACACTTTAAATGTTGTACGAATTTTTTTATTTTTAACACCGTTCAAACTGGTCTGGAATAGTGTGCTTACATACAACTTTTAGAGTTCTATTATACTTTTCAGACTTAATCTTTTTGTCCTTTTTTTGTCCTCATAATTCTAAAGTTCCGATTGTGACATAACTCCCAACATTCTATTCTATTCAGTCTAAACAGTAACTGTTGACACAAATCAGCTACTTTGACCACTTTCCCAACAAAATGATCTGGTACCAATCAAACGTTACAACTGTTTAAGTAACCACAACTACATTTTCTCACACTTTTTTATAAACAACGGACATTTTTACTTTCCCAAAAAGTTGGAGGGTTTGACATCTTCGTCTACTTTGCTGTTCAAATCTGGAATCAGAAAAGGAATTATCTTCTACCAATTTAAAAATGACAGCTGTTTTACTAACCGTATCAACTACTTTTCATCTCAACTTTTACAACTGACATTTTGACCACTTACCCAGCACTTTAGACAAAAACTTAAAGGTATGACATCTTGGTATACTTCTCTGGAATCAGAACAGAATTATCTATTGCATTAACTGCCATGTAACTTTTAAGAACTTTCAAATTATAACAATAGGGGAGTGCAAAAGACTTATGCTACACAGCTCACTCAAACCCTACCACTCTGTCTACATGTTGTTATAGTTTACCTTTAGTACTGGTCTATAGGCTGTGTGAGTTAGACCGTGACACAACACGTTCAACCGAAAATGTCCTTTCATCCATATCCCAAGACTTTCTTTAGCTTTGCATTCATCCCTTCATTAGGTCTTTCATCCTGTCTCCTTACTTTATGTATATATCCTATTTATTGAGCTATCCATCCAGTCTTAACTTTCAACAGCTTTGTCATTTGATTAAGAAAGAAATGTATGGTTGAAGAGAGGTTACTATAGCTCAAACACATTTCTAAACATCTTCCACTAGATGCACCATCATACTTCGCTCCCCAAATGAAAGCCTAAAACATTTCTAATTCCTTAAGTATTACAGCTTGCATTACAGAATTATTCTACTACCAATCAAGAGGTACAGTTTTAGTAACCACATCACCTAATTTATCTAACTTTCCAGTTAAATTAACTTTTCAGAACTTTTCAAATTATAACAGTGGGGGAGCACATACGATTTATGTCACAGAGCTCACTCCAGCCAAATAAACTAATCTACTGCTGTTTGTCTACATGTAGTTATAGTTTACCTTTAGTACTGGTCTGTTGGCTGCCTTACACAGTAGTAAACTGTGGTTTCCAAGTAGGAGAGTAAACGTGTAGTAGTCTTATGTGATGAAATAGGTGATCCAAACTGCCCCATCCTCCCAAATTATTAAGGTTAATATAGTCTATCAAAGTAACCAGACATTTATATATTTAACTTTGACTATATTTCACCGCTTCACTTAGAATGTTTTAAACTTCTTCCACGACCACAAAAATACTTTCAAAAAGTCACACTTTTTTAAATGACAATCTATTTTTACTCCAATGTTTGTAAACAACGTAAACAAACACTGTATAGCCTCATAAGGTTAAAACTACACATTTGATATCATGGATGGTCAGTCCTTGCATCCATAGATCCGTTTATGAATTTGAGAGTGGTTACACTTCTCCAATCCCATCCCTAAGCAGTAAAAAAAAAAAAAAATGTTGGTACTTTTGACCCCTTTTTCATGATCTTCAAATTGGTAGTTAGTCCTGTCGCTGCAACTCCCGTACGGACTCGAAAGAGAGGCGAAGGTCGAGAGCCATGCGTCCCCTGAAACACGACCCTGCCAAGCTGCACTGCTCGCTTAACCCGGAAGCCAGCCGCACCAATGTGTCGGTGGAAACACCATACAGCTGGCGACCAAAGTCAACGTGCATGCCACAAGGAGTCGCTAGAGCGCAACGGGACAAGAACATCCCAGCAGGCCAAACCCCCTCCCCTAACCCGGACGACGCTGCCGGGAGCCCTGGATCGAACCCGGATCTGTAGTGATGCCTTCACTCTTAGCTTTTTAGGTAAACAGGAGCATGCTTTGCTATTGTTTCAATTAAGGATTCTGTCTTTAAAATGTAAAATAAAGAAAACACAAAGTAGATAGATATTAAGCAATAGCAATTTATTTAAACATAACCAATCCTAAGCCACAACACTGAATGACAAGACTCAAATGCTGTAGCATACATTGTATAAAATCGATCAGGTTTCAATGCCTTGGTTTATTAAGTTTCTCCTGTAATGTCAGAAAGGTCAATGCAGATTACGCTGTTTCACTAAAATCATGTATTTTATACATTTTGTAAGAAATAACCATTCAGTAGCACACAATTATATAACAAGGCAAAGTGCTTTCAAGGATTGCATTGTCACAAAATAATGAACAAGTTGGAGATTTGTTCAGGGTTGGAAGGGTATTTGTGTGTGTGTGTCTTTTAGGGAATAGATCTCTAACCCCTATTACTGTATCTCACATTCCTATGCTTCAGTCAAAGGTCAGTTGGTTGGGAGAGGTGAGGGGAGTTGTGGTGGTAGCATGATCACAAATTAAGGTGAGGATTTGTTTTTCTTTTGAAGGCTTAAGGCTGGATGCAATAAGATTTCCCTTCACACAAACACCACATGCGACATATATCCATAATTTAACTTCAATAACAGCTTTAGTTATTTGTTGCTTTTGTAATTAAGTTAGATGCACACACATTCTCCCAATCTCTGGTAGTTGTACACACAGTTGCAGCTGTAAACTAGACTTTTAGACGTATGGCTCAACTTACACACAGTAAAAACCCACCGTACTATGAAAAACAGGATGATTACTGGTGGATACTTTCAGGAGGGTTTAAAAAACAATCATAAAGTACCTTGTTGCAACAAGTATCTGAAGGATAGCAAACATGTACCAGAGACGAGGTTCACATGTATGCTACAACAGTTAGACCTTAAAAGAGATTTAATTCGATCAAAATACAGTTTGGCTTCACATTCCAGTGGTTGTTGGGATATCATTTTTCTTTCCATGTTACAAGCACACGTACACACACAAAATCAAGCTCACTTTTTTTTTGTCTTTTAGATCAAAAGTGATTAATATGCTTTCATATTTTTCAGACACTAGTATACAGTGAGCTACAAAAGTATTGGGACAGTGAAAACTGTTTTGGCTCTGTACTCCAGCACTTTGGATTTGATACAATGACTATGAGGTTAAAGTGCAGACTGTCAGCTTTACCTTTAGGGTATTTTCATCCATATTGGGTGAACCGTTACAAAATTGCAGCACTTTTTGTACATAGTCCCCCCCAAATGTGTCACTGTCACACTACTTTTGTAGCTCACTATAGGTGGTTATGAGCTAAGGAGACAAATAGTAGCTGTGCATCAAGGAGGTAGGCAAAATAAAACATGATCATATCAATTACATTAGTAGTAAAAGTTTCAAAATAGCATGGACATTTGAGGTGAGACCATTTGTTTTAACTTAAATGTATTAATTGTAACTGATATATTTGAGGTAATATGGATTCAAAAATCACACAATCTCATGCTAATAAAACTTATAAGAAATGTTTACTGAACGCTCTAGAAAATACTGAATGCAGGCATGCTCAAGCTCTTCACCAGGCAGCAGTACTTCAAAACAGAGCCTAAGGTGCCAAAGAGAAAGCATTTCATGCATTTCCACTTGCTCACTTTGCACCTCCTAATTTATAGTTTGGCCTAAATGAAGCACAATAACACTTTCATGATCACCTACAGTTCATGCTGAAGTCACATGGGAAGTCAACATCGGCTTGGCATAGTTTATCCCTTCTACGGACTACAACCAGATAGGCAGATATTTTAACCACTAATAGTCCCTAACGTTCAACTTTTTGACCAATTACTAACTTTAACCCGAAACTTCCAATATGGTGAAAAAGATTGCAGCGAAACAAGAACCCAATGAAATTCTAGCAGAGGCAATATGGACAGTCAAAGCACATAATAATTCAAGGTTGTAGCCCGTAGACCGGGCTTGTGTTACATTTTGCTTGGCTGGTCTATTGGAGTAAACAAATCCTAGCATAATACAAAGCAATGCCCAATGACTGAATCAAACCGAGACGCTCTCCTGAATAAGACGCWAATATATCCAGAACCAAAATAAGGGCTGTTAAAGCAAAGGACTACCAACCACCAACCTCAAGCTTTCAATTACACCAGTGCTTTACATTTAATTCAAAAGGTCTGTTAATGCATATTAGTCTACCCCACATAGCACGTAGGATACTGTACTAGAAAGCAGTAAGCCTAACCTTTAGGTTATAATTTATTTTCCAATATGCTCAAATTAACAATCAAATTTAAAATGAGTCAACCAAAAACTATTACAGGCCATTGCACCAGAATCTTACATACATCACTTGTGTTTCAAAGGAAATGTATTTCACGTTAATAATTAGAAGGAAAAACAATATTCTTTACGGTATTTATAAACCAGGAAGTGGGTAAAGAAATACAATAGACAGGAATGAATACACATGTTTTCTTTGCCCTTTTGCTGATAGCGGTTCATATTACCATCGCACACTCTTCACCTCATACTCACTAATGAAGACATGACAGCTAACTGCCCAAATGGTCACACACGAACACACTTAAAACACAGAACTCTATGCCTACTYACTGTACTATAAAAGTAATCAAAACATTGTTAAGTTCTATGGCATAGCGATCCATTGTCTTCCTTGTCCACAAAATACAATCTTCTTCCACCACCTATTCTTAGAACATGTTGCAGTACAGAGAACAATCTATATACACACACACAATTAAAGGGGTTGCATACAAACTAGCCTATAAAATGCCTAAGCCACAACTTTTAATTTGTGATTATCTTAAGTCTGTTCATTTTGTAGAAGGGGGGGGGGTTGTACAAACACCAACTAAAACTACATCCTGATCAAATCAACATACTGCTAAAATGGCACTACAAATGTCACAAATAAGTCTTGCTTGATAATAATTTACCATGTTAATTTCAATACCATTTAGTTAAGTAAATCAACAACAATCTCTACACACTACTCTGTCTGAAGTGCATTTTTAGTGATGTTGTGCTTAGAACACCCAACAAAGTGCACTTGCCAATATTGCTTTTATTATGAATTCACACTAACTCCAGTATTATCACTACTGGGATTCAACACTATTTCAATGTGTTTTTTCAGGTCCCTTGACAAATATGGCAAGCAAGACAAAGGCAAGAATCAAACGAGAGCAAAATAAACTATAGTCAAGTTGTACATCCAGAGGGTGTTTGGATTCATGACAACAGCATGAGTGTTTCTTTGTATATTTCTCCAACCAATTAACAATTGCTCGAGGAGTTGAAGCCACAGTGCACGACATGGATGATAAGACTGGGAAGCACTAGAATCATGTTGTGTTTTGAATTAACAACAATGGCTCACTGGCTTCACCGGGTCTGTAAATTGTGAGCAGTTGTGTTCCTGGGAGGTGTGACCTCCCCTTTTATCAACAATAAGGCTTTCAATTGGCATGAACGGAAGACCATTTTGCTGATGTGTAAAAAAAAAAAAGTGTTCCTATTCACTCAATGGTTTTGTAAGGACAAAGTTTAGTATGCCCGTCTGTATCACGACAAAGTGTCAGTCAGGATTGTATTGGGTGGTAATAGAGGAGCTGGGTTTCGCAGTTTACAAGGTAACATTCTTTAACTATAACAATTTTKACCAGCCATGTGACATACAGTATACATAGAAATTCACAGAAGTCTGATAAGTTACTTTATGATGTGGATCTAAAACAACTTCCGGTCCAAGACATTTCTCTCCTTTGGTTGCCTATCGAGGCATTTCTTTAATGGAAATATCATGATTCAATATCCTCATTTAACGGTTTTTATTTATTTTATTTAACCTTTAAATTTACCCAGGCAAGTCAGTTAAGAACAAATTCTTATTTTACAATGACGGCCTACCCCGGCCAAACCCTCCCCTAATCCGGACAAAGCTGGGCCAATTGTGCACCGCCTTATGGGACTCCCAATCGTGGCAGTTTGTGATACAGACCCAGGATCGAACCCAGGTCTGTAGTGATGCCTCTAGCCCTGCGATGCAGTGCCTTAGACCACTGCACCACCCAGGATTCCTACTTGCATTGCCCCATCCTATGGGTGGCTGTCAAGAAGCAGTCGRGTCATTAAACAACCATCAAATCAAAGAAGAAAAAAAATGACAAAAATAGTTGCATAATATGTATCACATTTACTCTCCAATGAGGTCCAATATATCAATAAAATGCACTGGTTTGGGTAAAAGTCATTGCGAGACATAACATCTTGAGGTAAGCTGTTCAATGTCTGATAACGGCTAATCAAGTAATACATGAAGGCATACAATAGAAATAGTGTGGACATTACTCTCCACTAAGGAGACAACACCAGTGCACCCCTATATAGTCTTTTTGGAGGGTCAACTCAGTAACTGTCCTTGAAGAGGAAGAGAAGACAGACAAAATAAAGCAATTGGTGGGTCTACATCGTCTCTGAAGTATTTCAAAGAAGCCAAATACTGAGAATAAAGTCAACCCATACATCAGTTTGCTTTGTTTTGAACAAGTGTTACTAAGCCTTAACCAACTTCAGAGGCACAAGAGTGACAAACGTAATCAAACACGTTAGGACCAGACAAACTTCAGACAGTACAACATGGGCCACACAACCTGAGGGTCAAATAGCAGAAAAGTGGGACCGACAGTTTGGTTMAATTTTAACAAGAATTTGGATGTTACGACTGAATAATCATGTAAATCTTGTCCACGTAGTAGTTGTACAACATAAACAAATTAATAATGAAGGCATAAACATAGCCTACAATCTATAAAAATCAAGAATCTTAACATGATCAGACATGCCATCTTCTCTATGAAACATTTTGTCTACATAGATAGGACAGACATGCAGCAGTTGGAATCATGGAAGAACTTAATAGTGTGCTTCACGCATGAATCTGGACATTGAAGATGACATAATTCTGTCAATTTCAAGAGGTGTTTGTTTTGGTGATCAAATGTAATTTATGACTATAAASGTCATGAGATGAATGAATCTTGTTTAATCCATTTAATATGATATACCGCATTTTACATGCTTACTTTTTTGAGAAAATTGTAGCCATTTATTTTCAACAAATTCTAATAACAAAGAAAGCTCTAATTCTGCCGTTTATATCATGCTTGGAGAAGAGGAAATGTTCACGGTGTTCTCTTGATTTGAAAGAATCCTTTCAAATGGGAATAAAAGACAAAAAAAAAAGGTAACTGCCTAGCTATTGCCTTAATCCAATGAGTTTTCAAGTAATGAAGGACATCGATGTCCTAGAGGTAAGTGGAAGATATCCCAGAGGACTACGTTACGGACAGCATCACCATGGTGATCACTGGCATAACTAAAAGAAACCAACATGCTCTTTGTTTCAAACTTCTATCCCTTCCACACCTAATTTAGAGGTTATTGAATCAGCATGACATAAGTGTTCGATACCATATGAATGCTTTCTCACTAGAAGGACCATAGTGTCTCATCAAGATAAAGGCAGCTACATTAGGCCACTATATCAATAGTGTGTGTTCTTCCTATTCTCCAATTTCAACGCGACCCTACTTAGTCTCTCTTTCCATTCACATATCTGATGGCAACATTTTGTCAGTCCATAAGTACTCTTAATCTATACAACAACAATAAAAAGGAAAGAAATGAAGATGTGTTGAATCTGCTTCCTTCCAAAGTTTTTAATAGTTCTTTCCCCAACTTCTCCTGTAACTCAGTTTACAGTACTCGGACTCAACTACTTCTGTGCAATTTTACCATCTTCTACCCTACTACTTTTTCAAAATACAATTTGGACTTGATCAGTCTTCCACCATGCACATTCACAACTATCTAATGCTATCTATTTCACTCCATCCACTGGCCAAAGCGCCCATGTCTCTCATTCCTACAAACTGAAGCATTTTGAGAAAGTTGTCCATCTTTGCCATTTGAGCCATTGTAAGGTATTATCGTTCTTAGTCCTTCAGAACAAAAACATTCTACACAGATGCTTTTCCATACCATACTGATAAAATTTCAGACGTTGCATGTGAGAAATCAACCAAAAACGGTGTTTAATTGATACATTAGTTAATTCATTAGATGCAATCCAGAATTACAATTCTACCTTCATAAAAAAGGATGAATTATAAAGGATGAAGCACAATCTAATCCCCTAAAAAAAAAAAACATTGTTCCTCTCTTTGTGCTGAGCATCACACAAATACCATCTCCACTGAGAATCAAAGACAATTCCTTTTTTCATAGACAAACAGGGATTTCTACGGCACTTGTGAGTCTAGGTGACAGAATGGGGAGTTATTAAGGTCGACTGTTTTGATAGACAAAAACGGACACATTCGCAAATGTAAAAATCGGCTACGCGCTACAAAATATAGAGTAGCAAAACAACTATACATMATTTCTAAGAGGTATTGTAAGGCAATCTTGATAGCAGTCCATGGTGAGTCCATGGTTAACAGGAGGGATAGCTCAGCTATTAGCGCTAGTGCCCATTGTTGACAAACAAAAACTAGAGGGGAACTAAAAGTATCATTCACCAAATGATTTATAAGAGTCAAAACGATTATATTGGAGTGAAGCTTGTACCGCTAAATGTAAGGCATATATGCTGGATGTACCACGTTTTTAGGCTAACCCATCCGCAGAATGCAATAATACCCTTCAATGGCACAAATAAGTTAGCCATCCTTTCATATCAAAAGATGAAACACAATCCTACCACATCTTTGCATGAGGAGGCAGAGGTAAAGATTATTTTGCTTTMGTTCATTTTTCATTCTTTTCCCATAATTTCTAGAACTTAACTTAAACAGTGCAGCAAAAGTCAGTTACTCGAAAACCAAAACCCCTGCCATAATTTAGACCATACATTCACATTTTTGTCAGCAATTGACTAATATGGCTTAGTTAAGATGTCTGCAAATGTACGTAATATCTCAAATTTCGGTAAATAGTCAAGTGTTTTTCAGTTTCATCCCGCTTTTTGGCAACTCAATGAAAGGCAGCGCAAGTATAATTTTCCATTTGAAATTGTTTTTTTTGCTGCACATGTGCACACCAAGGTGCGACCATAGACTTTTCACTGCCCTCTTATGCTAACCCCAAAGAGAAACATGCCCCTCCAATTAAAACAGTGCATCTCTCCCACAAGCACATCACACATGATTGTGAAGATCAGTCACCAGTTCATCTACTCTCATCTCTCCACTGAAGGTATTGTTTTCCCTAAATAGAAGTTTATATCTACATAGGTAACATACTGTATGTACCGGTATACATAAATACACATATAGAGATATTAAATATACAAAAGTGCTTATTCTTCAAATAAGTGCTTTGGGTCAGGACTGAGTGAAAATTGTTGTTTTTGTTGCATCACTGAAAATCTAAAATGCTTTCCGACATTCTATGGCCCCAAAGATCACAATACTAGGTTAACCTATGTCCACAATGTAAACAGAATAGTTAAATAGGGAGGGAGGAAATAAAAACGTTTTTTTAAAAGGGGAAGGAAAGGGGCTTCATGAATTTAGTCCTTTAACTCTTTACTTGTATGTCTTTAGGCATCCGATTGATCAGTAAGGGATTCAGTTTCACAATGAAAACTTATTCCAAAAGGGAGATTGGGGTTTTCAATGTCATATCTAACCAGCCTAACGACAACAAAACCGTAGGCTACACCAAATCCACGGTCAATGAAATGTCACACCGTTACACAATATAGGAGGGAAAAAAATGATTGGATCTAGTAAGTTCCTATTCTCATTTAAATCAACCCAACAATTATAATTAACATAGCAATTCACCCTAGAACATTATTAAATGGCTTACTATTCGATGTGATCTTACCTCATCGAACTGGGCCTAAACCTTCTCTGACATCATATAAAAAGGCTTATGTAAAATGCCACAAATTTCAGGTAGCTTAATACAATCATTTTTTCAGCATATTAGTATAAATATGAGGAACAACGACACTGGTTTTGGAATTTGCTATTCCTACATCATGTAAAGGATATTGACTTTGTCATCTTATTTWTTCTTAAAAAGGCTTTGACATTAAAAACCTTGTGGAATACCCTTTACTGGCATCTGAATAGGTGCAAGATAAGCTTTAACTTTAAGATTCTCTTTTTTTCCTTTTTTAAAACACAGTTCCTTCCCAGCCCTATGATTGAATGCACCAGGAGCTGACAATGAATCTCAGGCTGCAATATGATTCAGAAATTGATGCATCAAATGTTTTTTCTTAATATAATGAATAGTATGTACATCTAAGGAGATGTGAAAAATTATTTTGATATTCCATTCAAAAGAGAACAATTCTAGGTTACACAACTGATAATAGGAATGAGGCATATCCAGAGAGAAACAACAATGTAACGGAGAAAGGGGGTTAAGGTTGTCAGTGTATAACACAATGGAGGTATTTGTACCAGACATGTCAACATGGTGTTCTTGTTGCCGCAAAAGAGAAATGGGAGCACACATACTTCAAAACGGGTGTAAAGAAATCCTCAATGACTTTTATGATTCTTTGACATTCAAATAAATAAAATCCCGAAATACACTTCTTAAAAACAACTTCCGAAAAGCATTTACTTATAAATAAAAAGCCCTTGTGATGCTGATTGTCATCTCAAAAAAAAAAAAAAGTAGCTGTCCATACATAACCGTACCAACATAATATAAATATTTTGTATTTTTGTGTCAGCCATACTTTGTCAATATGGTGTACTGTTAAGAGAAAAGATATGCATTGGTACAGTAACACTACTTGTGCAATTTTGCCATCTAACTACATKTGGAATATGGAAAATACAGATACAAAGCAGGCTAATGCATAATGTTACAGTACACCATGGATTTAAAAATACCTTTTCCTGTTTAAATATTCAAATTACTTTATGAATGTTTGACTAGGGTCAAATGCTGATAAAAACTGATTTTGTAATAAAAAAGAAAATTGGGGGGGGAAATCTCTACAATCTCAAGAAAACAATTACAAACTGAGTGAACATCATTTTGAATTCTGTTCAGATGAACATAACTAACAATCTTCATAAACAGCGTAATCAACTGATAACCTTAAAACTAAACTGATTCAACTACTGTGCAAAAGGCGGCAGAGAAGCTTTCAATAAAAATAAATGGATCTATAGTGTGGCCCAAACAGAGGTCAATGAGTTGCGTTGTTAAAAGCTTTGAGGTAAGTACAAGACGTGCCTAATTAAAATTTAAAAGGAATGCATTTGTGTTTTTGGCTGTACTTTTGACAACTCTCAATGCTATGCCTATCAACGTGACAAGTGTTGACGTGACAAGTGAGGATTACAGCGCATGCCGTTTGATTGGGATTACAGACTTTTTTTCAAGTATGGCTGTTTGGAAAGAATAGAAAAACAATAAAAACACATTCTACCTATTCCATTTGAAAAATAATACTTTAACTTTAGGGGTAGTGCAAATTATTTTCTTGAAAACTTGAAATCATCCCCAATGTTGAGGTAAAAACATGAACCTTTCCACACAGCAAACTGCATGAAAAGAAAAAAAATGCTAAAGAATTTGAAGTCTGTTTGAATATTGCTTCCCAATAAAAAAAAAAAAAAAATGTACACACCAAATGTAGACCCGCATTGACAGAAACCGTGAATAGAATCCATGGAAAAGGCAGGAATATTTTAGCAGCTATATTGAAAACACGTCTTCGCTCTTTATTTTCCTACTGGAGGCATGGCCTTATTGTGCAAACATATTAGACTGTCGATTCACAAGTAAATACGACGACCATTTACATTATGTAAACAAGTGTTTATACGACAGCAACAAAAATAGCTTATGCTGTTCAGTATGTGTGCTAAACCCATTTCTCTTCAAATCTACATTTCATCCTTTAAAAATGTCCCCCTAGCATTGTTCTCTTTTAAAATCTTAAATAAATCAGGGATCAGGTGGGGGATCAGAGGGTATAAAGTAGGTGAGGTTAAGGGGTTGTGGTCATCTCTCAGTATTCCATAGGCACAACATTGTTAAATATCCAGAAACGTCTTAGAACCACCTTAATTAAGGTACCAAAAGTATTCTACGAGTGACAAGCGGGAGTGGGGTTCAGGCAAGACCCACAACTACTCCCTTCAGTATGGACTCAGTGAGAGGGGGCTAATGCAGAAAAACCCAGCCAACAAAAGTCAGGCATCTACTGGACCTGGTGGATGATGTCACTCAGACGGCCTTAGCCAGTGGGAGGTGCTTGTTGTTGGACTTCTAGGTGAGTCAACACCAGCTTGTCACCACTTGTTTTCAAATCCATGGGCTTCTCTGCAGAGCTCTCAACTCACCCAGACCCTTAACTGTACAGTCAAACCCAGCGACGGTCTATCACTCTCTCCCACTTTCTCTCGTGTATTCCCACTCTACTACTTCAGTTGTATTCTAGTCTTCGGAGAGAGGCACAGCACTGGAACGACCCACACATGCTGCCTATTGCACCAGTTTCAGTCAGAGTAGAAGTTGGCGAGGCACCGTTCTCCTTCTACTAGGTCATCTCTTTCACTGGGATTTGCGAGGTAAGTTTATTCGTTGTTGAAGTGCAATATCAAAAATTCACAATAATTTTAATTTAGAATTAATTTAGACTGTAGCTTATAACACATGCTTGTGAATCTGTTAATTCAACAAAACCGTGATAACTTCATGATGATACAGAAACTCTGCCGGTACGATTCAGAGGGACTCAGTGACGTGCTCTGTCCTGGACACTGGACAGAGGGTGTCTGACCTAAGGCCAGGCTAGCGACGACAGAGACGATATGCCACAGAGGCAAATAATTGCATATAGGTTTGACTGCACCCATAAGGGATTTCGTTTTTCTTTAAACACACAAAAGACAAACGCACGCGCACATATACCGACACACACATCCAAACATGCATCCAAACACACACACACATCCAAACACACACGCGCACATCCAAACACACACGCGCACTTACACACACGTAAATCAAAGTATATTCCTGCTCTTGTTGTGTGTGTTAGAAGGGGGGGGGGGGGGGGTCCCCCAGATCATAGTGGATTAAAGAGGGCAGATCTGGCTAGTTAAAGATGTAAGGGGACAGGGTAGGGAGGTTTGAGGGGAACAGGTTGGGGGTTCGCTTCACTCGGTGAAGCAGCCGTCCAGGCCGGCGGTGCCGTGGCGGTCCTTGGCGTAGGCGTGGTGCAGGGTGCCGTTGGGCAGGGGCCCGCAGGTGGTGGCGATGCCACAGTGCTTCAGCAGGTTGAGGCCAAAGGAGGCGGCGGCGCTGGCGTCTTTGGGAGGGAAAGGCTTCATGGTGGAGAGGATCAGGGCCAGGCAGTCCGCCACATCCTTGTTAGGGGCACAGGCCAGGGCCGGGGTGTGGCCTGACGATAGGAGACAGAAACAAATTTTAAAATATATATTTCACATTTAGGAAGAACAAATTATATTTTATGGTTCCCAATAACAACCTGCTTAGTCAAGAGGTGAACATGCATATCAGACACGCTATCCGAAGCGACATAAGAAAATGGCCAACACTAACCGACACTGTGGTGACTCACCCTCCTCATCTATAGCCATCACAGCTGCCCCCTGGCTGAGGAGCACCTGGACCACTGTAGCCAGACCGTTCCTCGCTGCGATATGAAGGGGCCTGGGAAAGAGGGAAATGGGATAAACAGTCAATAGACCACTTGGGTAAACAAAACGCTAGGTCTTCACGGTTTTGTATAGATCCCCCAGCTTCAGCTCTCATTCATCTTAACTCCCGGAGTTAGGAATCATACAGACTGGGAGTTTAAAAGGGCTGAGTGAGAGATGAAGCTTGGGTTTTATACAGTGTTGAACAGTGTCTTTCATGAAAGGCTGAGTCGCTGAGATGATGATGGCTCACATTTGCAGTGCACTGTTTGTTGCATTGATAAGGGAAGGGTCGCTGATCTCTCCCAGGATTAACAGGGCACACATCTCATGAGCCTGCGGGAGAAAACACATTAAATAAGCAAGCAAGCCTTGTCCGAGAACAGCCTATAAAGGCAAGATCTCCTGTTTCTGTAGTGCAAGGCAGCTTGATGTACAAATATACCCCCTATTGCAGGGAAACACATAAAGGTCAGGTTTAGTACACTGGGATTGAAACATTAGTACACACATGCCATTTCCCTGCCACCTAATAATGCTTTGGTATCAACAGTAATACACTGAAGGTGTAAAGCAATTTTCCAATGATGTGGATCTGTCATGCTTGTTTTCTGTATAGTTGATAGAGGACAGAATTTTTAAATAACTTAGGTTGTGAATTTGGCTACAGCGAGTCATAATTCTAAATAACAGTAGACCGTGTGTCAGCTAGGCGTATGACGGAGTGTCTTTCCTTGCTGCAGGACTTTCTGTGTCTCTCACCTTGCTGCAGGCCAGGTGAAGGGCGGTGTTGTCGTTGACATCCAGCAGGGTCAGGTCTGCCTTGGCCTGGTGCAGCAGGATCTCTATTGGGTTCACACATCTCTCACAATTACACATCATCATCATCATTCGGCTGCAGAACAGTCGACAACAAGCTTCCTCCACTTGCTACGGTCACTAGCAAGGGTTGCTATTTAATGTTTGAATTACACAGTTCATAAATACATTTAATAAATACATAAATGTACACTAAACTAATAAGCCCACTAAACGTTCTGTTCTCATATTTACTGGGTGCAATAATCACATTTCCTCATTTCTGGCCACTCACCGACGGCTGCGGTCCGTCCGTTGTCGGAGGCAACCATCAGGGCGGAGCGTCCTGTGGTGTCCACGGCATTGACCTCTGCCCCCTGGACCAGGGCCAGCTGCAGCCCGCCCACACTCTCCGAATAGGCAGCTGCATGCAACGGGGTCCTTCAGGCACAGCCCAGGACAGCCACAACCAGACACACAAGACCGAGACAGGTAAGCGAGTGGCAAGCTGCAATACACTAGACTTGACAGAGCTCCGTACACAAAGGCCTATGCAGAAAGTCAAGACAGACACACACCTTCCTTTGGCGTCTCTGATGTTCACCATCTGAGGTCCGACCGTCTCTACCAGGAGTTCAGCAGCACCATCATGGCCATTTATTCTGGAAAGGAACAAGACAAACTGTGAGAAAACATCCTCCATCTCTTCGTCATACAAAAAGGACAGCAGTAGAAAGGTCAACATTCTGATGGATTCAACACCAGGTCTCATCATTCCGACAGATTTACGTTTTTCAAAACAGAAGCTCTGATAATAATAGCAGAATCCAGAACCCTAAAGAGCAGGGGGAACAAGCAGCGGTACTCACAGAGCACAGTGCAATGGGGTGAAGGGGTTTCCTTCCTGGATACTAAAAGGTTTGTGTTCAAGTAAAACATCCAAACAGTCTTCGTGCCCTGAAAGAGACGAGAGATGGAGTCAAGACACAGTTTAGTTCTCTCAATACTATTTAGCCCAATCCCACACTGTGTGAGTTACTCACTGAGGTTATTTGTAGCCTCTCCGGGAAGGTCGTGTGTGTGACTCACCGTGGTAAGCGGCCCAGTGGGTGGGAGTGTATCCACTGTAGTCCAGCATTGAGTCGAGGGGGTCGGTGCGTGTGGCGCCCTGCAGCAGGCTGCGCAGGAGCTCCATGTGGCCGCAGGAAGCAGCCAGGTGCAGGGGGGTGCGCCCTCGGAAGTCCCTGCACAGAGCCGAAGCACCATGCTCCAGCAGGGCCGACACACAGTCCTCACAGCCCATCACCGCCTGCAGGAGGAGACAGAGAAAGAGTTAAAGAGACAGAACCCTTCACTGACAAGAGAAAGAGGACAGAGAGAGAGAGATAGAGAAGAACAGTTGAAAGGAATAACTTTCTTGGACCATCACCGCAGGTCAATAGTACACTACATGACCAAAACTGTGTGAACACCTGTTCGCCGAACATCTCATTCCAAAATCATGGGCATTAATATGGAGTTGGTCTCCAGTGAGTGTTGCACCCGAGGCTTCAGCACTTGGCTGTCCCGTTCTGTGAGCTTGTGTGGCCTATCCCTTTGCGGCTGAACCGTTATTGCTCCTAGACCTTTCCACGYCACAATAACAGCACTTACAGTTGACCGGGGCAGCTCTAGAAGCGCAGAAATTTGACAAACCATCCTATGACGGTGCCACGTTGAAAGTCACGGAGCTCTTCAGTAAGGCTCCCAAGTGGCGCAGCGGTCTAAGGCACTGCATCGAAGTGCTAGAGGCATCACTACAAACCCTGGTTTGATCCCAGGCTGTATCATAACCGGCCGTGATCAGGAGTCCCATAGGGTGGCGCACAATTGGCCCAGCGTCGTCCGGGTTAGGGGAGGGTTTGGCCGGGGTAGGCCGTCATTGTAATTAAGAGTTTGTTCTTAACTGACTTGCCTAGTTAAATAAAGGTTCAATAAATAACATTTTAAAAATACTGCCAATGTTTGTCTATGGAGATTGCGTGGCTGTGTGCTCGATTTTATACACCTGTCAGCAATGCGTGTGGCTGAAATAGCCGAAACCACTAATTTGAAGGGGTGTCCACATACTTTTGTATATATAGTGTAGCTTATCAGCATTTTCTCTGTATATATAGTGTAGCTTATCAGCAGGTTCTCTAAGTGTCCCATCTACCCAGATTCGATGAATGTAACTGCAGGGGACCCCAATTGGCAATATATTTTGAGATTGGGCAGATGCTATGGTTAGACCAAGCACATACACATGGTGGGGACACTCACAGCTCTGTGTAGGGCTGTGCGGCCTCGCTTGTCGGCGGCGTCAGCCCCGGCTCCCTTCTCCAGCAGGATGTGGACACAGTCAGTGTGACTGCCCAGAGCTGCCAGCATCAGAGCCGTCCTGCACACACACACACACACACACAATCCCAGGGGTTTTACACACAAATAACCAGTAGGTAAAAAAAGGGAGCCCACTACCTGAGAATTGTGTTTTTAAAAAATGCAAAAATCATCTTTCCTATTCTAGTGGGTGCACACATATTCAACAAACATGTTCAAGAAATGAATGACAGTCACTCACTGTCCCTGTACGTCGGCAATGTCGATGATGTCAGCCTTCTCCCCTCGGTTGACCAGCATGAGCAGACAGTCTGTTCGGCCGTTGGAAGCTGGAGGTGACAGAGAAGGTCAAATATAGAGACAAGCTCACACACACACACACACACACACACACACACACACACACAATGAAGAGCGGGTAAGCGAGAGGACTGAAAATATCAACATAAGCTCATACACACATCCAAACACCATTGTGGATTAGAATCTAACAAATCACAAAAACCACGTAAAGTGGAAAACGCACACACACCTGCGACATGGAGTGGGGTCCACTTGTTGCGGCGCTCCCTGAGGTGGCAGGAGACCCCGTGGGACAGCAGGACCTCCAAGCACTGAGCGTGTCCCTTCTGGGCCGCCAAGTAGAGGGCGGTGCGCCCCCCCGCATCCCGAACGTCCAGACTAACCAGCGTCTCAGACAGCACCCCCAACGCCTCACAGTGACCGTTATACGCCTGGGTGGAGGGAGAAAAAAATGAGTGTGAGAACGGCGATGGGTCACTGTGTTCGAGGGACATCAACTTCAGAACTAGAACCACACTCAGTCAAACTGAAGTGTGAGAGAATGGGGGGGTAAATGTGTCAATTCATTGGGTAAGTGTGTTAAATAGATAGTTCACTCCAACTTTGAACTTGTACTGTAGAACTAAGGAGGGGCCATAATTAAACTAATGTAACGTGTTAATTTGAAGTTGAAACAATCTATAGAAAGCGCATAGACAGTACAGTCAAGTAGACCTTCAGGCCAGCGGAAACGAGGGTAAGCGGGTGTACTGTACTCACGGCTAAGTGCAAAGGGCTAACTGGAACACTGCTCTCCACGTCTCCCAGACAGTTGAACGACATCTCCAAGAGCTGGGGAACAGAGGGACAAAGACAGGAGTGTACAACCTGTACATACTGCACCACATGCTGAGATCACTGCACTTCCCAAAGGAAGYGGTACACGACTCAGTCACCTGAGCTTAGCCTGTTGGTAAATTATTTACCAACACCCACTCTCAGCTCTTAAAGGTGTGGCTGAAAATACCACTTTATTACAAAGGCCATTACCAGTTTCAAACCAAGTGCGACTTTGAAAGTGGCTCGATGCTCTAAAGTGATTTCCTTTCCTCGTCTTCATCGGCACTGATCTAAAAACAACGGACTAGTGAAAGCAACATGGTTGGATGTCTACTAGGACTTTACCGTCACTTGTCCTGTTCTTTCATAGTGCAGAAGACGAGGAGGGTAAGCCACTGTTGAAATGCATCCATGATACGACTTATCTTTGCCTGTCTGTCTGCAGCATGCACACACACACAGGCCTGCAGTCCCTCCTCCCACTGACTCACCAGCTCCAGGTTCTGCTTGTTTCCGTGGGCTGCTGCGTAGTGGACTGCGCTGTAACCCTTGGTGTTCCTCAGAGCCGGGTCAGCCCCGTTATCCAGCAGATACTCCAAACAACTACACATACAGAGGAGAAGACCGTCATGTTAGGTCAACCAACAAGCTTCTGGATACACAACTACGTCAACAAAGAGAGAGGAAAAATTGTGCTCAAACAACAAGCCGTCAAATACAATGAACAAAAATATAAACGCAACATGTGAAGTGTTGGTCCCATGTTTCATGAGCTGAAATAAAAGATCCCAGAAATGTTCCATATGCACAAACAGCATATTTCTCTCAAATYTTGTACACAAATTTATTTACATCCTTGTTAGTGAGCCTTCCTCCTTTGCCAAGATAATACATCCACYTGACAGGTGTGGCATATCAAGAAGCTGATTAAATAGCATGATCATTATACAGGTTCATCTTGTACTGGGCCACTCTAAAATGTGCAGTTCAGTCACAAAACACATCACAGGTGTCTCAAGTTGAGGGAGCGTGCAACTGGCATGCTGACTGCAGGAATGTCCACCAGAGCTGTTGCCAGAGAATTTAATGTTCATTTCTCTACCATAAGCCACCTCCTACTTCTTTTTATAGAAGTTGGCAGTACGTCCAACCATCCTCACACCAGCAGACCACGTGTATGGCGTCATGTGGGCGAGCCATTTGCTGATGTCAACAGTACGGCTATGGTATGGGCAGGCAAAAGTTACGAACAACGAACACAATTGCATTTTATTTATGGCAATTTGAATGCACAGAGATACCATGACGAGATCCTGAGGCCCTTTGTCGTGCCATTCATCTTCCGCTATCATCTCATGTTTCAACATGATAATGCACGGCCCCATGTTGCAAGGGTCTGTACACAGTTCCTGGAAGCTGAAAATGTTCCAGTTCTTCCATGGCCTGCATACTCACCAGACATATCACCCATTGAGCATGTTTAGGATGCTCTGGATCAGCATGTTCCAGTACCCGCCAACATCCAGCAACTTCGCATAGCCATTGAAGAGGAGTGGGACAACATTCCACAATCAACAGCTTGATCAACTCAATGCTAAGGAGATGTGTTGCGCTGCATGAGGCAAAATGGTGGTCCCACGCCCCTACCTTATTTTTAAGGTATCTGTAACCAACAGATGCATATCTGTATTCCCAGTTATGTGAAATCCATAGATTAGGGCCTAATGAAWTTATTTMAATTGACTGATTTCCTTACATGAACTGTAACTCAGTAAAATCTTTGAAATTGTTGCGTTTATATTTTTGTTCAGTGTACATGGGCGGGTTAACTTGAACTGCAAACCATTGCAGAAAATTGAACATTTCTAAACAGTTCCCATCTTCTGAGAAACCAACGTTTTTGAGCTTGGTCAGTTGGTAGGTTTATATGTTTTAAGCTTGATAAAACTGAAATGACATCATGGTGAGGGACTTACAAAAAGTCCTCCTTTGCCCTCTCCTCACTCTGGTGTCCGACTGAGTAATGTCTGTCCACTCTGAAACAAAAACAAAATGTCAGTCAAAGTTTGGAGTCTGGCATTTTTTTGCCCCTCTGTGTGTGTTATCTGTGTGTCTCACCGGCAGAAGGTCTGCGATGCGGCAGCGTAGTGCAGGGGGCTGCAGCCTTTCTGGTCCAGCTCATTCACCTCGGCACCAGCACTCACCAGGGCAACCGTGCACTGGTAGCTCCCATTCGCMGCAGCGTAGTGCAAAGGAGCTCTGCCAAGAGAGGAACGGAAGAGGAGAGAGGTGATGAGGCACACTCATGGGAGAAGAGAATAGAATAAAATAGAATATAATTCACTCTGACAAAAATGCTATGGGGAAAAACAAGTTCGTTGAATTCCAGAATGAGACCACTCACTTTCCCAGTTTGTCCTTTTTACTCAAGTCGGCACCACTGCTCAACAGCAAGTTAAGACATTCAACGTTTCTGCAGTCAAAGAGAGAACAGAAATACAAATGAGATGATTACACAACCATTAACAAAGCTCTCTCTTCATTACAAAATGTGTGTGCGCGGGTACGCGTGCTCACCCTCCAGAGGCAGCAGCGTGCAGGCAGGTCCTCCCCAGGCTGTCTGGGGTGTTGATGTCAAACCCGGCTGACAGCACATACTCGTTGCTTAGAGATGATACAATGCTGTACAGCTGACCTGCAGGAAGTGCGACAGCACAAAACAGGAAGTGTGGTCATACAGGGTGACCACATCAGGAGGTCTGGATGGAACAATGGCCTTTGTGTGTACTGAGAAGGACATCTATTCAAATCTCTGTTTCTGAACATAACACTAAATGAGGAAAAGCAAGTAGTTAAAGAATGTGTTGTACGTACATGCCCGCTCACATTCTATCTGAAACAGAACTACTTAGGTCAATTTGAACGTACACATCCATGAAACATGATCCGTTTCCATTATACAAACATCAATTTCAGTCTAAAGACTTACCTGAGGAGAGTAACTTGCGACAACAGTCTGAAAACCCGTAGAGCACAGCCAAATGCAACGAAAACATCCCATGAATCCCTTGCCTACAGAGAGAGAGAGAGAGAGAGACAATGACACAGATGGATACGGGAAGATATAAGACGGGCTAGGAGATCAGATACTGTATAGTCTCAAATATGTAACATACAGCGTTAACTAGAAGAGAAATGCGAGCTTTGCTGCTAGTTCTGTTGAGATGACCATTATGTTGCATAAGCAGTGGAAGAGCTGATCTTCTGACAACATTCTCTCAGGAGAGATGTCCTTGTTCTGCCATAAATACTGTTTTTCTACACCTGAATTATGTGTATTTTCTGTAACCTGATTGTGTATGTGTGTGTCGGTTATTATATCCTTGAGGGGACCAAATATCCCCAAAAGTCCCCACAAGGATAGCAAAACGATCCATTGTGGGGACATTTCCTATGTCCCCATGATGACAAAGGCTATTTTAAGCTTAGGGGTTAGGTTTACAATTAGGGTTAGGGTAAGGGGTTAGGAGTTGGGTTAAAAAAAAAAGAAACGTAAAGGAGATAAGAACAAGCAAAATCAGCAGGACAATAACCTAAAACAAGGTTTCCCAAAGTTGGTCCTGTCTGAATACTTTCCGAATGCACTAGTGTTGTATTTTTCAGATTCTTTTTTACAAATGTTAGAATGAAAGATCTGTTCAAAAAGAGCCGTTCACTAGGCTACACTGACCAGTCACATTAGCGGTCACTGGCAAGACTCGACATGGGCTTAGAATCCCAGGAAAATACAAATAAGATCTTGAGTTTACTTGTTCCGTTGCGATACCATGGAAATACACCTACATTGTATGATTTATGAATAGCAAAGGGATATAGGAGATTAACTTTATTCAGTCAGTTCGACACCTTTTATAAACTATTTAACACAAGCCGTTTGGTCATCAATCAAAGAAACAGTAAATAGCCTATGCGCCCAACTCTGTGGCTGGCTATAGGCCTATGAAACACGCGAAAGAAAATAAATGAAATGTGCCACAAAACAATAATTAAGTGGATTTCAACTCATCGTTACCACTTACATTACATGGGATTGACTGCAGACTGACAAACCAGGGCCCTGTTTCCCAAAAGCATCTTAAGGCCTTTCAGCCTATAAGTACCCGTTAGAGAACGTTGCCAGGCGTCTCCTTTAGCATATGCATCAGATGCATATCAACCCGCAAGATGCAGCAAACATGCATCAACTATTAGAAAGGATTAACGGCATAAAGAAATATTTGTTGAAATATATATATATATATATATTTTTTAAATACCAATAGCTTTTTGTTTAGATTGTAGAATTATACAAAACATATCCTTGACTAAGTCCTATAAAAAACATAGGCCTATAGCCTATTTTAGTTTCCCTTACAATAAAAACATTGCAGTGTAATCCATTTGATCAACTTTAGATTTGTAGATTTGATTAGTAATAGAGTTCATTTAAAAAGTCCAGTTACAGCTTCTTTTGACAAAACAAAAAAGATKATATAACCAGCCAGGTGCACAAGTGAAATTATTTGCTGTAATCCAAAACAAAAGCACCAGTGCATGAAGAATTGTAAAGGATGAATTGCATAAATAAATATTTGTGGAAATACAGTGCATTCGGAAAGTATTCAGACCCCTTGACTTTTACCACATTGTGTTACGTTACAGCCTTATTCTAAAATGGATGAAATCATTTTTTTTTTTTTACTTCATTAATCTATACACAATACCCCATAATGACAAAGCAAAAAACGTTTTTTAGAAATGTTTGCAAATTTAAAAAATAATAATGAAATATCACATTTACCTAAGTATTCAGACCCTTTACTCAGTACTTTGTTGAAGCACCTTTGGCAGCGATTACAGCCTCGGGTCTTATTGGGTATGACGCTACAAGCTTGGCACACCTGTATTTGGGGAGTTTCTCCTCTCCAGCTCTGTCAGGTTGGATGGGGAGCGTCGCTGCACAGCTATTTTCAGGTCKATCCAGAGATGTTCGATCGGGTTCAAGTCTGGGCTCTGGCTGGGTCACTCAAGGACATTCAGAGACTTGTCCCGAAGCCACTCCTGCGTTGTCTTGGATGTTTACATATGGTTGTTGKCCTGTTGGATGGTGAACCTTCGCCCCAGTCTGAGGTCTGAGCGCTCTGAAGCAGGTTTTCATCATGGATCTCTCTGTACTTTGCTCCGTTYATCTTTCCCTCAATCCTGACTAGTCTCCCAGTCCCTGCAGCTGAAAAACAACCCCACAGCATGATGCTGCCACCATCATGCATCACCGTAGGGATGGTGCCAGGTTTCCTGCAGATGTGACACTTGGCATTCGGGCCAAAGAGTTCAATCTTGGTTTCATCAGACCAGAGAATTTTGTTTCTCATGGTCTGAGAGTCTTTTAGGTGCCTTTTAGCAAACTCCGAGCGGGCTGTCATATGCCTTTTACTGAGGAGTGGCTTCTGGCTGTCTACTCTACCATAAAGGCCTGATTGGCGGAGTGCTGCAGAGATAGTTGTCCTTCTGGAAGGTTCTCCCATCTCCACAGAGGAACTCTGGAGCTCTGTCAGAGTGACCATCGGGTTCTTGGTCACCTCCCTGACCAAGGCCCTTCTCCCACGATTGCTCAGTTTGTCAGAGCGGCTAGCTCTAGGAAGAGTCTTGGTGGTTACAAACTTCTTCCATTTAAGAATGATGGAAGCCACTGTGTTCTTGGGGACCTTCAACGCTGCAGAATTTTTTTGGTACTCTTCCCCAGATCTGTGCATCGACACAATCCTGTCTTGGAGCTCTACAGACAATTCCTTTGACYGTAGGCTTGGKTTTTGCTCTGACATGCACTGTCAACTGTAGAACCTTATATAGACAGGTGTGTGCCTTTCCAAATCATGTCCAATCAATTGAATTTACCACAGGTGGACTCCAATCAAGTTGTAGAACCATCTCAAAGATGATCAACGGAAACAGGATGCACCTGAGCTCAATTTCGAGTCTCATAGTGAAGGGTCTGATGAATATTGATATAATTAAGGTGTTTTTTAATTGTTAATACATTTGCAAAAATTTCGATAAACCTGTTTTCATGTTCTCATTATGGGTTATGGTGTGTAGATTGATGAGGGAAATTTTWGAATAAGGCTGTAATGTAACAAAATGTGGAAAAAGTGAAGGGGTCTGAATACTTTACGAATTCATGACAAGATATAAAAAGTTGACAAGATATACATTTGTTGATTGTACTGGACACTATTGTGCCCTTATACACGTGGCTTTATGCATGAACCAATCTCTACACGTGGCTTTATGCATGAACCAATCTCGTCTTCTCTTTATGCTTTGGGTCCAAAGCTTTGGGGCTTTGTGTGAGCAAGCCCCACAAACAAAATCGATTGCACTGCACATCGTTTTCACGGGCCTTGTTCCGCGTACACCTGCCGAAGGTGTCGCATAATCGCTGATGCGGTTGCGTGGCATGGTCTCTCGTCAATCCCATACCGATCAGATCAAAATGACTCCACATCAATTTCAAACTCAAAACTGATCCTCCATCCGGCTCCAACTCATCTAAATTCTGCACCATTTGCAATGCTATCAGTGCGTCCATTCGTTTGGTTCGGTTTGCCATTGTGAACTACACACATTGTATGTTGTACTCCGTGTGTGATTTGACTGAGGGGAAATTACATACAATTTCCAGCCTTTCATAATAAAATAATTAGACTGCCCACAATTCTTTAGAATAATTACACTATTGTTATAAATTCAAATCTTCTTCACACTCAAAATTCAGATCTTCTTCACACTCAAAATTCAGRTCAATCAAATTCAATCACCCTCTTCACTCTCCTCATCATTCAGTCCAGTGAAGTCACATAAACCATTATCAGTTTCTACCTGGTTTCTATCGCCCACTCATCCATTGACAACAGAACAGCATATTTGAATTTTCTTATGTTACTCGTTTTTGCTTAGTAGCAAGAGCAATGCTGCCCCGCGAGTGGTCATGTGCTGAATGCATAGACAGCACGGATACATTTGGAAGCACGGTAACATTTGGAAATAGAGCTGCACCTCTTGAATTATGAGAGTTCCTTGACAAAGGTAAGCGTAATAGAAACTGCAGAATATGCTCATCAGATTGGCTATAGGGTAACTTTTTATTATGTGTGAAATTTGTTTAGGTGTAGTCTTGATGGGCCGGCTGTGAAGGCTGACTGGCATCATTTGTTTCCCGCTCATCAAGTTGGATAGAGTCAAGGATATGTTCTCCATTATTCTAAAGGCCTACTGCAACACGTGGCATGTTTTTTTCCTTTCCTTTCCGATAAATTCAATAAGTCAGAGAAATAAAACAGTCCCATAACAGCTTATTTTTACAAAGTAAAGTATAAAAGAGAATGGTATCAACCCCCCAAGGCGCTCGGTCAAATTATTTGCTGCTGATTAATAGGCATAACAAACTCATCATTACCCTATTGTCTTCCTAAATGAAATCAACCTCTTCACCCTCCTTCTCATTCAGTTAGGCCTAATTTAAATTCAATTGTGGAGGTGCACAATTATCGCACATTCATTCATTTGTAATTCAGTGAGGAGAAAGAGACGCATTAGCGCCTGGCTGGGTACATTGTTTTGGAGGGGTTAAGTTAGGAATAGGTGTGGGAAGAAAACAGGTAAAAAGGCTCTCAATACTGTTATTTCAAAATTCTGACAAATGAGCAGTGTAAAATACAAACATTTAGGAAAAGTCAGGGAAGGAGAAGGACATAGCTTTTTTTTGTGTGTGTGGGGAGGGGGGGTAGATTTTTATTTATTTACAAAATAAAACGTCAGTGGCCGTTGGCATATGGCCGTTCTAGTGTTAAGATGCTTAGTTTCTCACCTGGCTGTGTCAGCACCGTTAGTCATCAGGGTGCTGATCAGCAGCTCGTGGCCGTGCTTAGCAGCAACGTGAAGAGGAGTATTGCCATATTTATCTACACAGTCTATATCCCCACCTGCACACAGGAGAGAGAGAGGGGATTTGCACCATATCGTTTTTCACACAGTTGTGAGATGCCATCCGGCTGTTGAGTTTGTGTGTGTTGCTATGGGCTGGAGGATGAGTGTTGGGAAATGTTCGGCTGGTGGTGTTGTGGTGGTTGCTATGGGCTGGAGGATGAGTGTTGGAAATGTTCGGCTGGTGGTGTGTGGTGGTTGCTATGGGCTGGAGGATGAGTGTTGGTGTGTTCGGCAGGGAGTTGCGTGTGGTTGCTATGGCTGGAGTATGAGTGTTGGGAATGTTCGGCTGGGGAGTGTGTGGTGGTTGCTATGGGCTGGAGGATGAGTGTTGGTGTGTGCGGCTGTTGGAGTTGTGGTGGTTGCTATGGGCGGAGGATGAGTGTTGGGAATGTTCGGCTGTGGAGTTTGTGTGGTTGCTATGGCTGGAGGATGAGTGTTGAATGTTCGGCTGTTGGAGTTGGTGGTGGTTGCTATGGCTGGAGGATGAGTGTTGGTGTGTTCGGCAGGTGGAGTTGCGGTGGTTGCTATGGGCTGGAGGATGAGTGTTGGGATTGTTCGGCTGTTGGAGTTGTGGTGGTTGCTATGGGCTGGAGGATGAGTGTTGAATGTTCGGCTGGTGAGATGTGGTGGTGCTATGGGCTGGAGGATGAGTGTTGGGTGGTGTTCGGCTGTTGGATTGTTTGGGGTTGCTATGGCTGGAGGATGAGTGTTGGGTGTGTTCGGCTGGTGGAGTTGTGGTGGTTGCTATGGGCTGGAGGTAGAGTGGTTGGGTGTGTTCGGCTGGTGGAGTTGTGGTGGTTGCTATGGGCTGGAGGTAGAGTGTTGGGTGTGTTCGGCTGGTGGAGTTGTGGTGGTTGCTATGGGCTGGAGGATGAGTGTTGGGTGTGTTCGGCTGGTGCGCTTCAACTGAAGTTTGTCCCTGAAATAGTGCAGGCACTTTTCACAAACACACTATCCTTGTATTTGAAGTGTAGTGTGTGATAATATTGTGTTTATGATGTGTGTGTGTGATTACCGTTTTGGATAAGGATCTGGGAGCGGGTGAAGCGCCCGTGAATAGCGGCCATGTGCAAAGGGCTCTTCCCTTCTTTACTCTGTGAGAGAAAGAGAGAAACAAAAACATTTTTTGTTATGAAAATAATCGATTTACCTCAAACATACACAAAACAACTTGGGATGTTATTCAAAATATCCTTGTTTATAAATGCCACTTCTGCCATCTGTTGACTAAGACTCCCAAATGGCAACCTATTCCTTATATAGTGCACTACTTTTGACCAGGGCCCATAGTGCACTATATAAGGAATAGGGTGCCATTTGGGGTGCARCCAATCCCTTATTCCCTCATTTCCCGGGCGTCCTCCGACTGACCTGCATGTTGACGTCAGCGCCGTTGTTGACTAGCAGCTCGAGGCAGAGCGCCCCGTTGGTTGAGACAGCGGCCAGGTGCAGCGGCGTGCCGCCGTGGTGGTTGGGCTGGTTGACGTTGGCGCCGCGGTTCACCAGCTCGTTGGCCACCGCCTCCTGGCCCGTGTAGCACGCCATGTGGAGCGCTGTGTTCCCAAAGGCGTTAGGCTCATCAATCTGACGTGGAGACAAAGAAAAGGCAGAAATTAGATGGTGAGATGGTGGTGGGAGTTGGGATGGGTATAGGGCCTGAAGATTTCCCTGATAGGCCCTAACCTAAATATTATACTAGGAATGCACTTTTGTAAAAAATAAAAAATAAACACACAAGCAAAGATTGAGCCCCACCCCCTGCACATGGCGTCCGCGATGGAGCCCCACCCCCTGGCCCCTCACCTCTGAGCCCAGCCGCAGCAGGTACTTGACCACCTCAATCTGGCCGCTGGCAGCTGCGGCATGGAGCGGGGTATAACCGCGCTTGTCCCTGCACATGGCGTCCGCGCTCCGCGACACAAGAAGCTTCACGATCTGCAGATGCCCTGAGGGACGAGGAGACAACCGTACATTCATGGAACATACAGACACTACAGACAGGTTAATGAAAGCCTTGGCAATTTTCTGTTTGTGCGTGAGGATATGCAATTTGGCAGAGGTTTGCTTTTCTTTGTAGACAAGGATCCCCTGTAGGGTTGTCACGCTACCAGTATCACGATACTCGGACGTATCGTGGCAAGGAAACAAAACATGGAGGATTTCATTTCTTGAGGAAAACCGACCAAAGTTAGAACCAAACAGCATTAATTTGTCACCTAGTCACATTTGTTTATTTTACAAGCTATAGCACCCACAATTTTAYATAAAGTCGGTTTTTATAGGACAATAGAGTTTAGTCCAATTTGTGTTTTCTTTTTTGCCGTGGAAAATCTGGTATCGGGATATTGGTATCGTGACAACCCTAATCCCCTTGATGGGAAGTTTGCAGGTTGATTGGCAGATCAGTGAATCTGCTCAGTGCCTTTGCTCAGACCAAGCCTCTTGAACAAGGAGAAGAAAGTGTGTCAATTTCAGGAAGTGTCCATTCTAAGGTCCCACCCACCAAGGTATGCGGCCCAGTGGATTGGCTGTCTCTCCTTCTTATCGCTGGCACTCAGGTTGGCCCCTTTGTTGAGGAGCAAATTCACCATCTGGATACAGACAGGAGATAGTGAGTTAAAACGAGCACAGTAAGACACCTTTCTGCGTGAGGAAGACCAATTCAGCACCTAGGCTATGTCTGAAATGGCATCAAAAATAGTGAACTATATAGGGGATTGGGTGCCATTTCAGTATTACTCAAAACCCTCCACCCTATGACCGTAAAACCCCGCTGTGACCCCTGACCTCCACGTGGCCGCTGTGTGCAGCATGGTGCAAAGCCGTCCTGCCGGAGCGGTCCGCCACATTCAGGCTGCTCAGCTTGGGGATGAGAGCCTCAGCACAGCGTGTGGCCCGGTTCGCCGCAGCCACGTGCAACGGCGTCTGCCAGAATTTATCCCGGGCATTGACCTCCGCATCCTGTCTCAGCAGCAGCCCCACGGCCTTCTGGGAAAGACGGTGGGAGAATAAATAAAAAGTATGAGGAGTGCGACTTTATCACTGACATTCATATAGCTACTCATTCAAGGAAGGAGAGAAGATGAATTTATCTGCCATATTGATTACCTAAGAAAATGAGCCCTGAGAAGTGCTATTAAGACTGATGAGGAATTCCAGGTAAATGACTGTAGCAGGTTTTACATATTGTATTTGACATGGCCTTCACATGGCACTGTCCTGCAAAGATAGTCTTACTTCGTTCTGTGAGGCAGCTGCCCGATGCAGGGGAGTCCGCCAGCCTTGGTCCTTAGCGTTAATACTAGCACCTGAGAGAGAGGAGCGAGCAAGAGAGAGAGTGAGAGATAGAGGACGAACTCAGTCAACTATTCTGTAGCTCAGCTCAACCGATTAAAAATAAAATATGCAGATGGAACAAATTTTCAATACTAATTCAGCCAATCACAATGGGCCTCAGATCTCAGATGGTCAGTAACATTTGCACACTTCTCTGATTTCATTATCAGTATTTACCTTTAGGATAGGGATTCTTATCCTCATTGACAAGAGGGAAGGGTTTCAATGCTAGTTGTATATTCTAACAGATATGATTAACTGTCCTTTATTCAACAATAGGATAGGGATAATTGAGTGATCAATGTGAATCCCTCTGAAAACGGTCTGTCTCATGCTGGAGAACGTTACCTGAATTAATGAGAAGGTCCATAATGTGAACATCGCCCAAACACGCAGCAGCATGTAAGGGGGTACGGCGTTCTTGGTCCTGAGGAGAGACAGCAGACAGAGAAACAACAGTTAGCAAGAGCCCAGATTTAAGCCCACTGTTGGTTCTGATATCATCCTAAGGCAGTGTATTAAAAACAAACAGTGAGTTGAACAATAAACCCCAAAGCCAAAGAATATAAGACATGCTACATCTAACATGACAGGTTTGAACTTGATACCAACTATGTAAAATAGCTTTCAATCACAGGATATTGAAAATGCAYAAATAAAATTGCCATTCTCTGAAAATTTCAAGTAAAAATAATATTCAATATGAATGCACAGTGGAACTTTAATCTCACAAAATAATCAGTCGGGGTTAGGCCTGCTGCATCTAATAATTTTGCAAAGAGGTAGACCTGATTTTTTTATTCCGCAAACTGAAAGAAGTTCCCTGGCGACTCAAACTGAATTCTTCCACTGCTCTCGATGTTTGCTACATACTTCAGTCTGAGACTGCCATCGTTGAAGAAGTTTGTGTTGACGTCAAAATGAGTGCCGTTGTACATAAAGTCATTAGCGATTGGATCATCTCTAACTAAACTCTAACTTTCAAAACGCAGCATACCCACGTGTGTTTCAAAACGCAGCATACCCACGTGTGTTTCAAAACGCAGCATACCCACGTGTGTTTCAAAACGCAGCATACCCACGTGTTTCAAAACGCAGCATACCCACGTGTTTCAAAACGCAGCATACCCACGTGTTTCAAAACGCAGCATACCCGCGTGTGTTTCAAAATGCAGCATACCCACGTGTGTTTTGGCTCTGGACTAACCAATCGGTTTTTGTGACCAATCAGAATGGTTCGAATGTGATCGCATTCTAGAAATCATTGGGAGGTACTCAGATCCAGACTCGTTGCGGAGAAGAAACTAACGTTATAGCGTGTGGCAGCGCAAGGAGTCTGAGTAGCCAGGCAACGAAAGAAGGGCTTGAAATCCACCTCGGTGAGTAAAATTGCTCAGGCATCTCTAGCCTGTTAGCTGACCCTGTCCTCCGTACTGGAATGTGTGCAGTCAGTGTAAACCCACAAGTGAATGACTCATGGCTCAGGCCTCACTCATTGCAGCCCTAGTAAGGAAATCACAGTCTTATTCTCCATACGCATCATTCAATCACTGACTGACTGACTGACTGACTGGCTGGAGGCCGTGTGAGAATTTTAGGCCTCCGGGAAGAGAGGCTGTTTAAGGACAAGGATCCCTGTGGGTTTTGGKCGTACAAGTCAAATATGTCATCTGTCTTGCATTGCAAGAATTCATGTTTGGATGCATTAAGGCAACAAAACTATGTAAACAATGTGAAAGTGAAGTACAGAAAGCTCAACTGCATATTAATTAAAACCGCTTTTTTTTGCTGTGCTTGTACAGAATCTTCTTTGACTTTAAGTAGTGATTGAATACAGCCCCAGGTCTAGTGGTCACAACTGAGTACTTACAGTGGTATAATATTTGACCTCTGCCAAATATTGACTCCATGACAAATGCAAAGTATATTAACATATAATACAAAACTGATTTACTGATTTAAGTTGTTGTGACATTTGACAAATTGCAGCTACTGAATTTACACGCTGGCACCAAGCCATATTTGAACGAGTGCTGATTTAAAGCATGCTCTCAATTTAACACCCCTTCCTCTCCCTGTAGAAGTTTCTAGCCTCTCCCTGTTTTAGCTCCTGTGAAGGCTGCCTGTTCGTGTGTGCTTGTGTGTGTGTAAAGTGGACCTAGAGCATTGTGTCAGGGTTCTTTAAAAGCCCACATCAGTAGAAATCCACTTTTTCAAGCTGAAAGACGATGGTATTATACAGTGACACATTGTTGTTGTTTTGGCTCTATACTCCAGCACTTTGGATTTGAAAAAATACAATGACTATGATGAATGAGAAAGTTACAGATGCAGAAATATCATACCCCCAAGACATGCTAACCTCTCACCCTTACAATAACAGGGGATGTTAGCATAATTTTTTGGGGGGGTATGATACTTATGCAACTGTAAATCATCATCATTATTCATGTTTCATTCAGGACTATCCTTAACCATGGAAGCATCCAAATTAATGTAGAAGTGTTTAGAAACATATTCAATTGATATTTACAATAAAAGTGACTCCAAAATGACACAAGACATTATTTACCATTAATTTCTATTAGGCACAAAAACATTTTAAACRACCAAAACAAACACCTAATGCATCCAAGAAATKTGTAGATTCATAAGCCYGATGTAGTAATTGCGTGCTATGAATATAGGACCAAAACACTTAACTTTCTACTAATTTAATAGACATGAGTGAATTTGTCGSAATACTTTTGGTCCCTTAAAATGGGGGGACTACGTACAGAAAGTGCTGTAATTTCTAAACAGTTCACCCGATATGTATGAAAATACCGTCAAATTAAAGCTGGTAGTCTGCACTTTAACCTTGTATCGTTTCAAATCCAAAGTGCTGGAGTACAGAGCCAAAACAACCAAATTTGTCACTGCCACAATACTTCGGGGCTCAATGTATTTTGGCCTTGAAGTGACAAATCCGAAATGCCCACTTTGTGCAAATCCATGTGAATGCAGTGTCTTTTCCTATGATATGACAAACATTATTTGCAACCTACATTTCTTTTTAGGGCTGGGTTTTATTTTAATGTTACCAACGACCAGCATGGCATGTGTTTATTAAATCAGAAACAGCTGCAAAGTTCTTCCTCTTCATGACTGAGATGAGCCAAACAGCCCGTGTCCACTTTACCGCCTGAGCCATGGAGCAAATTAAACGTATGTTTATTGTCCATTTTMGCTTTTCAAATTTTTTATCTAGTCTGTATAATAAAACATTTAAAATACAAATATATAATACACATACATACACACACACACACACCTGACCATTTTAGAAATTGTGTGATATGATAGGATTTGTACTGCAGCCGAAACGTGCCAGCAGCCTACCTATCAAAGGTTGCACCGTGTCCATTACAATGTAGAAAAACACATATCAACTATCTTTCAATAGTTATCCATATTACCGGAGCTTCATCTTATTCTTTCTAACTATTTCTATGGCGGATTTGCTSCCGCAATTTAAGGAAGATGCCAAAACTTGAGATAATAATAGATGGCGAAGTCAAAGATAGGCCAGTGGTTTCCATCTGTAGCGATGTTTTCCCTAAAGCAATGATTATGACGAATACAGCTCCAGAACCTGCTATAGCACAAGCTGGCTAATCTTTTGAATATGGTGTAGTCAACAACAAAAAACAGCAACAGATCAAATTTGCTAGCTAGATAAGGTTATCATATTAGCTAGCTACACCGACTGCTGTCATTAACCTATTTGTTGATGTTTATTAACTCCACGTGGAAATTTCCACACCCAATTTGTGAATATGCATAAGTAGCTTTCATTCTTTGGAAGTGGAACCTAAATGTGCATTTCCTCTTTAGGACAGGAAATTACATGGAAACAGTGGCTGCAACTTCCTCTGGTGGGGGTCCTTTAATCTGACAGCCAACTGGTCAGATTACCAGAGCAGTAGAATGAATGAGTGAGGAACCTGAACTGACCAGCTACTTACTTGGATGGAAGATGCCCAAAATCCCTTACTGCTAAGCTTTTCCTCCCATCAATCCCTTAACCATAAGCTAATCTGCTCCTTGTCCTCAAATACATGGGCCACGTGCACTTACGTTCAGTGCACATACACACACAAAATACATTTTACACTCACAAGATGGCTCTTTAAGAGAACAACATGCATAGCTACTGTTGGAAGCTGAAACCAAGAATGTGAAGTGCAACATATTGTGGGTATAACATTACTGCTCCAAAGGATGATTGATTGACTGTGTGTGATATTAACTATGTCTGATTCAAACTTGACAGGAAGGTCAAAGCATGTAGAGGATTTGACAGGTAATCCCTTCCTGCTTAACTGGCTGGCCCGTTAAGCGAGATGTGGAGGAAATTGATTCACACGGGGTCATGTTCATGTGTAGCGAGCCATCTTACCAGTGCATTGACTTCTTCATTCATGTGCAACAATAACTTCACTTCTTCTGCATTTCGGCTAAATATAGCCTGGACCAGTGGAGTCTGGAAGAGAATATAAACACATGAAATATTCTGAGTTAAAATAAATACCATGTTTTTAAGAGTCAAAAACAGAAGCGTTAGAAAGGGGGGGGCGGGGACGTTTTGCCCAGCTATCGGGAAAAGCATCGGGGAAAAACACCCCCCTCTATGGGGCAAAATGCTCCCTGAAGTTTGTGTTAAAATCTATTTTATACATTTTATTTTGGCGTTTGAGTAATTGACTCTTAAAAACAGAACATTTTAAATAAATAAATCAAATATCGGAACAAAATGACATTGCACATCTCACTATTAATATCATCACTATGATTTATAGACTTTTTTTTTTATTTAACTTTTATTTAGACGGGGTTGAGGTTTTGATGTATTAAAAAAATACAAAAAATACAAAAAATCGACCTTCCTGTCCAAATCATCCTAACGTATCTCAAAATGAATTGTGTAACTCAAAGTTACTTATAAATTATTATAAACTGGGTGGTTCGACCCCTGAATGCTGATTGGCTGAAAGCTGTGGTATATCAGACAATATACCACGGGTCATATAACAAGGGGTACGACCAAAAAAAATMTGTTCTAATTACGTTAGTAACCAGTTTATAATAGCAATAAGGCACCTAATGGCTGTATCCAGGCACTACGCATTGAATCTAAGAACAGCCCTTAGCCGTGGTATATTGGTCATATAACACACCTCCTCTGGCCGTATTGCTTAATTTGGACATGATTTGGGAAATGCTAATATAGGTATCATTGACTTGCATTCATTGCCCTGTGAGACAAAATGCAATGTGGTTCGAGAACACAGATGTTTGCCAAGGCAGAGATGAGTGGCCGACACAGAGACACGCGCGGGCAGCAGTGAACGCATACATTCTGGCCTAAATGACGTTTATCCTCAAGCCACCCTAATGACATACCGATCCTCCTGTGAATACAAAAAAAATAGTCCTATATGGTCCAATTTCTTGCAAAGTTGTTTGAAATGTTCTCCTGAATCACATAAAACTATGATGCCATAGTCAGACTACATGTCAGCATGATATTGGTGTGATGCTTCCCTGATAACACAGGGTGGATGATTGTCATTAGCTAGCCATTTGAATTTGATTGGGAATTACTAACAGACTAGTCAGATTTGCTCACTAGCTAGCTGCATGCACCCAACACAACGTACTTGGAAAACGCCTCATCACGCAGTGTGATTCAATCGTAACAGCTGATGGAAGTGAAGTTAGCTTATTATAGTTTAACGTAGTGTCTCGTTAACTAGCTAAACACACAATGTGCAGCTAGCTAGCATTTATGTGCAACTAACAAGAGACCTTACCAACAAATGTTAGTGACAGCCCAGTCCCTTGCTAGCTGATTGCAGCGAGGTACAGTAGCTAAATCCATACCCTCGCTGCCAACTAACTACTGTTCGCTAACTAAGCATTTAATACATTGGCTGGTTGTTGTCTGAACAAGTTGTGCATGCCGAAAGTGATAAAATCCCAAATGCTTAGACAGTTAGCTGGCTACAAATCTGACTGACTCATCGCCAATGCTAGCTAACTAGCTACCGCATGGAATGGAAGCCTAGCTAGCCGATTAAACTCAACTCCGCTATTTATAATGGAGTTGAGCGGCAACTAGTGTGGACGGACTGGAGCTCCGACGTCACATAAAATGACGTTTCTATTAAAACCTACTGATTTCAGCACCCAACGAATACCACGAAATTAAACACGACATTGTTCTGTGTAATTGGGGGCTATTCGTTGGGTACCGAAATCAGTAGTTTGATCAAAAAAACTAAAACTGTATGTGACGTTCGCGCTTCAGTCGCCGCTCAACTCCATAAATAATTTAGTTTAGTAGACTAGACTGGTTAGGCACACTGGTCTAACGTTCGCGTGTAAAATCCTATTGCCAAATGTAACTAGTTGGCATTAGCAAGTGAACAAGTCATTGGTGACAATTTTAGCAAACAATCCCACGTTAGAATACGCTATTGGAGCATGTAGAATGTGATCAGACTGCATCGTTTAAATGGCCATAAACTACTTTTCAGGCCAAGCACCGCAGCTAACGTGAGCTAGCTATCAAACCCGCCCTCATAAGGAAATAGTGATAAAGGAAGCAACGGTTTCAAAAAGGAATCTTTTAGCTAGCTAACGTTAATTCGCATTACCCACCTGGTCTGTTATGTTTTGTACTCCCATCTCCCAGTCAGTCAAACCGAAGCTTCTTCATTAGGATCGGGTGGAGATGTAACTGCGATATGTGTTATTGTGGCAATTATTCGGGGAAGGGTTTGTTCTGTGGCGTGTTTGCTCGCCGTTGTTATTGCTCTGATAGACACAAGTGTGCGTTACTGAACGGCTGCAGTTGGTAAATTAGAAGCTAGCTAGTGCAGCAGCGACATACAGTGGTCACTTTGAATAGTGTACCAACATCTATCCATAAACGTAATGATTCACCAGATTATTCCTTTAGTTGAGTAATATCGTAACTATGTGAGGAAAAAAATATGTCTGCAATGAATGTTATACCCTTCTATATCGGTCTACTCCAAGAAAACTACCTGGACTAGTTGTGTGTTGGGTAGATTTATCTATTTTTTGTTGTTGAGAAAATKATTATTTTTTGGACAATCTTTTGTAGTTTCTGTCAACCTTGCTATCTTTCCATCTAATTTGCGACAGATTTTCATGCAAATATTCTAAAATATGCATACAAACAATACGCACATTTTMCCACCAGAGATGTTTGCGTCAAACTGACTTGTCGATAAAAGGCTGTGCATGATGACATAGCGCACATAAAAAAAACATGTTTGCAGTTTTCATCGCATTTTCAACTCTACTGAGTGTGTCCACTCTGCTATTGGCACGTGCTTTTTTATCCGACATGTACTTTATTAGCATAAAATTGTTGGATGGAAGCCTGATTAGTGATAAGTACATTCATTGCCAAAATAAACGACTAATAAGTCACGTGATTAGCAGCTATTTACCTAATTTAAGTGGGAGTGGCCTTAACTAGTCATGATGACATTTTAAAAGAATCGAATGCTGCATTCATAACCAAGTGGTAAGGTTGTGAAGTCGTAAATACCAGTTGGATGCATTCAGGTGCTTTGAACGCGTTAAGAAATGAAGATTGGCTAACGTCCAACAAGCAGCGTGAAACAAACTGAAAGTACAGATATTATGCTTTTAAACAAATTACAGTGTTAAAAACACATTCATTGATTGCTTTTCATAAATAATATTTTCGTTGCATTTAACTGCAGAAAATGCTGTTATCAATCAAATAGAATTGTATTTATTACATGAGCTGAATACAATTGGTGTAGACGTTACAATTAAATGCTTGCCTACAAACCTTTCCCAAAGATGCAAAGTTTAAAAAAATAAAATAGTAACTAACACAAGAGGAATGACATAAATAAAATAAACAAGTTATATACAGGGAGTACCACATCAATGTGCAGAGGTACGAGGTGACCAGGCAGGGTATAGTGACCAGGCATCCAGATAGATAATGATAAGAGTAAAATAAAGAACAGAGTTGCAGCAGCAAATGATTCATGTAAAATTGTGTATGCTTGTGTGTGTAGTGTTTGAATGTGTGAAGGATTTGTGTAGGAGTGACAGCATAGTGTGTGTGAGTGAGTGTGTATATAAAGTCTAGTGAGTGTGCATAAGGTCAGCGCAAGATAGAGTCAGTGCCGATCGTTTGGGTACAATCAATATACTATTTAGCAGTCTTATGGCTTGGAGTAGAAGCTGTCTTGGAGTCTGTTGGTCCGAGAGCCGATGCTCCGGCTAAGACCAAGGTCTCTTTTACAGATGAGCCCTGAATTACATCAATTTGAGAAAATAGAGACACAGCAAAATATAAATACAAAATGCAAGCAGAAAGAAAGAAAAAAAACATGGTCATAAAAAAACAACACATTAATCAGTAATAAGGTCCTCAATCAGCTTCCTGTATTGCCCTAGAGGCACCAGAACATCAAATTTAAGAACATTTTGAAGGTTGTTCCACAAATAAGGTGCAAGAAAGGTAAATCAGCTTTTAGTTAACTCAGTAGACACCAAATTCATTTCTAGATGTAGCCATCCCCAAGACCGGTGTGGTAACTTGTATGTCTAAAATTTAGTAATGATGTAAAAGTGCTTTATATATGAAAACATAGCAATGTATCAACCTAAGTGACATCAAAGACGGCCAAAATACTTTCTGGTAGAGAATRCAGTGATGAGTCCTAAAATTATTACCTGTAATAAAGCACATAAACATATAAAATCTCCTAAACCTGTGTTTACTACTGACCTTATTTTCGGGGACTATCCAAAAACGCCATTAACTTTCCTCATAGGCTTTCTCCAACGAACAATTGCTGGTTCTTACAAAAAGACGCCATTGCTATTTATCTCTATTACCAACTGGAGGAGAGTTCAAGAAGATTTTTCCCAGTCGTGTAGTCCCACCTTCACACTTGGTTATGAACGCAGCATAACGTTACGTGACTATCAGCAAAGAGGAAAAGCCGAAGCGAGAGAATCAACTCCGCACCCAAAATATGTCAGCGCGAGAATACATTGATAAACTGACCAAGTGGGGATTTTTGGTATGGAGGTCTATGAGTCTCGAACTTGGTTAACAAAAAATGTAATTGCGAATTTACTACGTGAAGCTTATTTGATCGAACATAAGTTTCGTAATGTTTAGGTTTTTACGAAGTACCGATATAAAAGTGGACGCGCATGGCATTCCGGCAATGTTATATGAGAGTTGTGTTTCTTGTTCACGCGCGTATGTTCCCACCTGCCTTCCGCATTTGCGGACATGTATTTCCATTGTTAGAGGGGTCAATCGACGATCTTGTCAATATAATAGATACTACTTGCCACCGGTTGACCTGGCCGGATAAAGTAATAAAAAAGGAGGAAGAAGATGGCAGACGAAACGTTATGTCGCTAGCTTGCTAAACAGTTATGGCAGTTCATTCGATTGAGGCTAGAAAGCGATAAATGACATTTCTGAAATGTTAGTTAGGTAGCTAACGTTAACTGGTGGCTACCTGGCTAGCTACCGTTAGTTAACTAGGTAGCTAAAATTGTCCTGTTACAAACTACTTGTTTAACTAGTTCGACATTTTACGTTATTGAACTAACGTTACTAATTTTACGGAAATGTGTATAGCATCAGCTATATACATTTTACATTATTGAGCTAACGTTACTAATTATACGTAAATGTGTATAGCATCAGCCACTTAGCTTTCTAGTAGCGACCATCCTATAGCTTGGCTGTGTAGCGTGAGCTAGGTAGGTTAGGTAATTTGCTAGGTTAGATTGTTGTTGCCAGTCATCACTGTCTTTTAAAATAACAAATGGCTGGGTTGGCGACTGTGACCACCCTTCGATTGCCTATAGGCATACGGACATTCAGTGAGTTGCGAGATCTCTCTACATTTGGCAAAAACCGGTTGAATACAGTGCTGGGGACAAGAATACGGATTAAACAGCCAATCAGGTAAGCGTGTGGGGTAGGGGTGATGGTGCGGTTACAAAGTACATACCAAGAAATTTCAATTAATAGCCCGAGCTTTAGTTGCTTAAATCATTGAACACAACAGGCGCTTATTGGACAGGCTTATATTTCCTTAATGCGTACAGCTTTTATTAATTTGCATAGTTAAATGTYTAATTCCAGCATTCACTTCCAGCAATTTAATACAATTATTCATTTCCTGCACMGTGTTATCATGTACACACGGTGCCACGTTTCTCTATTTAAAAATTATTATCCTTTGACTGCATTTTGGGCAGTAATTACTTTCGCCACTAGAAGACGATCGTACGTTTTCTAGGGGTCTGTAGTCACGAAGTAGCTGTTTGTTTTTGTGCTTGCCAGTTAGCTAGCCGTTCTCAGTTGTTAACAGCCTATTTTTTTAAAATGATTTAACCTTAATTTAACTAGGCAAGTCAGTTAAGAACAAATTCTTACTTACAATGACGGCCTAGGGTTAACTGMCTTGTTCAAGGGCAGAATGACAGATTTTGACCTTGCCTGCTCGGGGATTTGATCCACCAACATTTCGGTTACTGGCCCAACGCTCTAACCACTAGGCTACCTTCAACCCCAAATGGCGAGAAGTTTTTTACTGGTGATAATAACAGATGCTTACCATCATTATTTCGAGTCATTGCTGAACTATTCAATGTAAAAATAAAATTAACAATTCCTGGTTACCTCGTTAACAATTAATTTAGACCCGGCATTTATTTTAAACCAGTGTTTATTTGCAGAAATGTGTTATGTTGCCCGRCTATTAAAAGGGACATGAGGCTATTTGAGACACGCGTTTAATTAACGTTTTACGGTAATTTGGGTGTCTGTTGGGTTTCAACTGGTAGCATTGTATAACAAGGGTCTTATTGATGGGGTTTATTAGAATGCAATGAACCAGTGTTTTAAAGTGGTGTTTTGCAAGTCCGTGACTGATCATTCTTGGACCAACAGATATGTGACATCTTGTGGCATCCTTATGACCAGGACCCCCAGGATTCTTATCCATTTGGACAGGAGGACAACTATCATTCCCCCTAGCAGAACCTTCCTTAGTCTGGCCAACAAGAGGAAACAGTATTCAGAACGAAGAATCATTGGGTAATGTAGAGATTGCATCTGTGCTTCAGTGGACATGGCTAAATGCTGATTAATTTAAAGGTCCATTGCAGCCATTTTTGTGTTGTCACCAGGCAGGCCAAAACTCCATCCCACCAAAACGGACTGAAATTTCAGGTTTTCTTTTCAAACAGCTCGTAGACTAAAATGGTATTATTATAATTTTCCGTTTTATTCCAACCTCAGTGTGGAAATATAAAACACAGGAAATCAYGTTTTTGACTGCACTGGGCCTTTAATCAAAACATCCCCTTGTGTTCTAGTTCTATGYCATGTACTGTATTCCATAACAATATTGAGAAAACACATGTCAAGGGCCGCATACTTAGCGTTTTCTATCTGTGAACTTTGATAAGAGCCTACTACTGTCCCTGATCAACAGAATCATGTAAATGACAAATATACTAACATCAAATCAAGCACATTTCATCATTATTCAGTGTGAAGACTAGATGTATCGTCATATCAGCAAAGTATGGTCTCATGCAAATATGCTAAGAATACTATTTCCCCCTTTTTTTTCTCTGTAGTTACTCGATGCAGGAGATGTATGATGTGGTGGCCAACGTGGACGATTATAAGCACTTTGTTCCGTGGTGTAAGAAATCTCAGTTCATCATGCAGAGAGCCAGCCATGCTAAAGCCAAACTAGAAGTGGGTTTCCCCCCTATAGTCGAGAGATACACCTCCATGATCACCAATGTGCGCCCTCATCTAGTCAAGGTTCGTAGACTCGATCAACTCCATGATCTTACAAGTCTATTGTTTTGCAGTGCTTTAAAGTTATTCTTTAACATTTATTCACCAATAATAACATGCACTGCATCTCATTTTACTGGCACTTCCCCTTTCTGTAGGCTGTTTGCACAGATGGTAAACTGTTCAACCACTTGGAGACAATATGGCGTTTCAGCCCTGGAATACCTGGTTATCCCAGAACCTGTACTGTTGATTTCTCTGTAAGTGTTTCCTTGTCGCACCATGCAATACTATTGCTATGCAGCTAAGGCTGTTGCGGTGACCGTTTTACCGCCACACCGGCGGTCCTGAGCCATGAAGGCAGTCAAATTCCACATGACCGTTTAGTCATGGTAATTAGGCTTCTTCAAGCTCTGATGCTTCTGCTGGTCATTAGTAGCCTACCAAACTTGCTACCAAACTCGGCTCTCTATTGTCCCTCTAATCACTCTGACATCCATGCAAATGTATTCAAAAATCTAATCAAACACTTCATGAGCTCATGTTGCTCAACATTTCAATAGGCTATGCAATTGTGGGAGAAAATKGAGTGATGGCCGCTAATAAAAAGAGGAGGACCCATCAGCGTTCTATAGGCTAGGCCTACTATATTTATTTCTCAACTTTCCTAGTATTAAGCACATTGCTTATATTTACAACAGGAGTGTAGCCTACCTGGCTGGCATGCAAATAAACCATGGGGAAAAGCATCCTCCATTTGCTATTTAAGTGCATAGATGACATGTGTTTTTGGTGGTCCATTCTAAATTAAAACAAAAATGTCACACATTATTTAGTATATGTAAAGACAAGATTGAATCAAGAATAGTCTGATGGGTGACAATATTAGCCTATCATTTGTGAATGATGCTCAGCATAAGAAATTATGCCTTTTTTTTGCGACTTTTTCGAATCCTCTAATCGCACACCTCATGTAGCCTGGCCTATATGTTTTGGAAAGGGGGATACCTAGCCAGTTGTACAACTGAATGCATTCAACTGAAATGTGTCTTCCGCATTTGACCCAACTCCTCTGAATCGGAGAGGTGCGTGCGGGGGGCTGCCATAATCAACATCCACGTGTTTGGTCCCCGGGGCAGAACGACAGATTTTTACCTTGTCAGCTTGGGGATTCGATCCAGCAACCTTTCGGTTACTGGCCCAACGCTCTAACAACTAAAGTGGCCAAATAACTTATTAAAATTAAGCACATTAATCTGTTTTACAAGGGTTGTGGCGCCTAACTGGCATATAAAAGCAGCACTTGCGTTTCAAGTTTGGGGAAGATCATTTTCACCATAAAAATGCACCTTTATAATAAAAGCATTACATGCATTGTATTTGCGGTCACTTTTGATAATGGTGTTTTCCTGCAAATGGAACATTCACGCTTATCCTACCAGCATGTGTGCTGTCCTTTATAATTTGAAAAAAATTGCCTAATAGTTTACCATTTTAAGCTAAACACTCTGATCTGTTGCGTCAGCCACATTGCATAAAAAATGGTTTTTGATGCTAGTGGCTGTATTAATTTGGGATCTATCGCATCCCACAACTGTCCCAGACTATGTTTGGAATATTTATTTTTCACACAGAATAGAATAGGTCGACTTTTGTACAATGGGGGATAGTAGATTGACATGCTTTTGCTGTTCATTTGGCCTACTCATCTTGTTGGCTGACGAAAAGTAAATGTGGACAGTTCTTCCAATATCTTCAATATGCACCTCGGAATTGGATAAGGATGCGCGCAGTTGCGTCCCCGACGTGTCTGTCTTCACTTGTAGCCTGTGAGAAAGACGCGATCACGTTAGTGAAAGGCGCTTCAGATTGCACAGCACAACGCAGGGCACAACGCAGCACTCCGGGCTGGAAAAGGCATGGATTCTTTTGGGGTGCATTACGGCCACAAAGGGGATGCCGCCGTGAAATTCGAGGCATTATCAAGTACTTGTCAAATTGTGAATGAGAGGATGTTGAAGTGTGTACACACTGTGCAAAAAAACAATGCAGAGCACATGCCTTTCAAGTGACTTTTTTTCAAATCATCATTCTCATGCAGCCTTACTATGTATTAAAAATCTAAACGTATAGCCCAACGTTTGTAGATCTAAAGTTACATTAATAACTCTAAATTAAGCAKGTAGGAATACCTATTTCTTTGTTAACCGCTCAACACAGAATAGCCGCATGTGCGCACTCCCTCATTGTTTTCAGAAAATATTTATTTTCAATTGTATTCTATATACTAATAAATAAAGCCACAGAATTATAAGCAAATCTTGTCTGCTAAATGAACTAGTGTAGCCCACAGCCAGATCAGGCCCTAACATAAGGACAACTTAGAGTATTCTGTTCTTCTGAAATAGACTACATTTTCTTCATATCATGCTTCTTTAGACCTGTCTAAAATAAATAATGGATTTATTGTGAAGGTGTAGGCTATATTACATGGATTTAATAGACTTTTAAAATGTAGATGTTTCAAATGTCTACATCAGTGACAGCTTGTAAGCTGTGTGGAAGCCAGGAGATGCTGAATGTGTTCATTAACATTCAGTTACTGTGAGGCCAAGTTATTTGCTTGACAATCACCTACTGACTAAATTTCGTGACCGCCACAGCCCTACATGCAGCAAACTATTTAATACTTTGAATATTATAGTGTGAACTTCTGATTAAACAGACATTATAATTGCAGGTTTAATGACCTAATCATCTATTGGGGAAACATGATTATGAACAGAACCTCAACAATTTTCCACCTTTGTCTTGCAGATATCTTTTGAGTTTCGCTCTTTGCTACACTCGCAGTTAGCGACGGTCTTCTTTGATGAAGTCGTGAAGCAAATGGTTGTTGCCTTCGAGCGCCGAGCTTGCACCAAGTTCGGCCCAGAGACTAAAATACCCAGAGAACTCATGTTCCATGAGGTGAACCAAACGTGAGCCTCCATGTGCTTGTACTTATCTGGGAGATTACACACGTTTTCCCCACTTTCAACCCATTGCATTTTGTGGACGACCATTAAATGACTGTTGTTGGACACAGTTGAAGTGGGGAATGGATCTACAGCTTGACTGCTTGAACAACACAGCCACCACTTGCATGTGAAAAGAGGATCATTTGAGACTGGACCGTCCTCCGTATGTACTGGATTCTTAGGCCATTTTCCTATTTATTGCCATTTTGCTGCAGAGCCTGATATTTACTGAAGCAAATTCCATATTTTGATAGGTGTAATGAATTGTCAGGCTTTCAAGGTTATTTTTACCAATCCAGTAAATACTTAAGCTAGTTAACTGGGCACTCATAAGAGAACTGAACATAATATAATTTGGGTGGTCAGAATTACCATGTCACACCCATTTGATTTTCATAAGATGTTTTAACTGGTTTGAATCATGTCCACACATTAAATCACTAAAAATATAAACACAACAATTTTACTGAGTGTGTGTATATAAGGAAATCAGTTAATTGAAATAAATGCATTATGCCCTAATCTATAGATTTCACAACTGGGATTACAGATATGCATCTGTTGGTCAGATACCTTAAAATTTGACCTCACAATGGGGCTCAGGATCTCGTCACACTATCTCTGTGCATTCAAATTGCCATTAATAAACTGCAATTGTGTTCCTTGTCCGTTGCTTATGCCTGCCCATATCATAACCCCACTGCCATCATGGGGCACTCTGTTCACAACACTGACATCAGGAAACCGCTCGCCCACACGATGCCATATACGTGGTCTACGGTTGCGAGGACGGTTGGATGTACTGCAAAATTCTCCAAAATGACGGAGGTGGCTTATGGTAGAGAAATTAACATTCAATTTGGTAACAGCTCTGGTGGACGTTCCTGTAGTCAGCATGCCAATTGCATGCTCCCTCAACTTTAGATCTGTGGCATTGTGTGACACAACTGCACATTTTAGTGGCATTTTATTGTCCCCAGCACAAGGTGCACTCGTGTAATGATCATGCTGTTTAATCAGCTTCTTGATATGCCATACCCGGGCAGGTGGATGGATTATCTTGGCAAAGGAAAAATGTTCACAAACAGGGATGTAAACAAATTTGTGCACAACATTTGAGAGCTTTTTGTGCATATGGACAATTTCTGGGATCTTTTATTTCAGCTCATGAAACACGTGATTAACACTTTACATGTTTATTTTTGTTCAGTGTATTTAGGTTTTAATTAGTTTAACCACAAAGATATTTAAGGACCACAGGATGTTATTAGTTGGTGAAATTTCTCAGACCAAGCCTATGCCCACCCATGGTTGCACCGCTTCAYAGTCATGTGAAATCCATAGATTAGGACCAAATGAACTTATTTTAAGTGACTGATTTCCTGATATGAACTCAGTAAAATCTTTGAAATTGTTGCATGTTGCGTTTATTTTTGTATAGGCAAATGTCAATCCGCCATAATACTATGTGGTGTTTAATTGTAATATTCTGAATTCTAATCACTCACATTTAATTGAAAGTGAGATTTCTATATCGCTTTCCTATAACATTCCCCTGATTTGCCTTAATGTTTATTTTGGGGTAAAGGTACATTTTAACATCATATTAATCTCCAGCACCACCCCAACAAATGTGAAAACGGCATGTTTGTTTTGAAAAAGTTTACAATGACATCAGTGTGCATCGTGATTTTAACCAATTATGAGTAGGCATTGCCTACTAATTGGAAACACTTAGAGGAAGATATCTTTTACTTCAAAACATAGAAACACTCCATTTTCACAGGTTTGGGTGGTGCTGGAGATGTTGAAAAGGGGTGATTCTGTTGGTGGGAATCAGGGCTCTTTAGGTCCTGCCAGCCATTACAACCCCTCAGTGCATCCCTTTTACGTATGTATTTTAGACTTTAAAACAAAAGCCAATAAACCAAAGTATAACTTTTTTGTCGCATTTGTCAATATCAGGACATTTCAGGTTGTCACAGGAGTGCTTGGCAATTTAGGAGAAAGCATATCGATTGTCAGCCAATTTGTCATTTGAAGCCACAGTTCAAATCAGTTGCAACACATAGCAATTTTTGTATTTTCTGACCAAAGCACACTGATCCGTTGTTTATTTGGAATCCAGTCTCTGTACCACAGGCATATGACGTCTTGACCAGGCCAAAGGGAAGCAGAAACCTGAGTGCTGTGGAGACATATCTGGAACACTTAATAACTGAGATGTCCTCAGAACACTCCATACACAGCCGGCACAGAATAACATAACTGTTCTGTGGTAACCCGTTATGACCACACCTTCTGTAAAGAATATGCAACAAACACATCTCTATAAAAAGACGGCAATAAAAATCAGAATTCAAGAGAAGAGTAATTGTTAACATTTGCCTTTTATTTAAAATTGTTATCCATTTTCTCTCCCACATCCAGCTCTGCTAGAAAATAAAGTTCAGATTTCTCCACTTCCCAATCTCACATAAGATGTATCTATCTTTAAACCAGAATAACCCAAGGTTTGGTTAGAACAGGATCAAATACAGGAACAGGACAAACTTTTAAAACCTAAAATACATATATACTATTTGGGAAATACACTACAGGGGGTAGACAGTGTGGGGTGGGGGGGCTGTTTGAAAACAAATTCAATGAATAGCCAGGAGGGTACTGTCGGTGTTGTGCCCAATTGGAGTGTATTGGATATGGTCTGCATTGAAACAGACTATTACAAACACAAGCCCCCTCCCACTACACCTGAGAGCAGCCTTAAAACTAAACCAAGCAAATCTGTACCTTAACAACAATCCAGTTGAACACAATTTTTTATTTTACCTTTAACTAGGCAAGTCAGTTGAACAAATTCTTATTTAATGATTAGTTGGTATAGCGTTTCAGATGTGTACTTGCGTCATGAGAAAGATGAGACATTACAGTTGGACGTAGTAAACCAAGCAGACTTTCTAAAAACAAACATTTACAAAACATTCTAATAGCACATCGATTGAGACGCCAATATTAACGGGTCACGCGTACTATTTAGTCAATGCTAGCCAGCTCTCGAATTACATTAATTTTTCTGACTAGAAGGAAATGTTCCATTGATGTTTTGAAGTTGCCCTCAGGTCTTGAAGAAAAACTCTACAAAAAAGATTACCCCCAAGTTTGATAATACAATATAATAAAAAATAATAATAATTCAACCCTTTCAGCTCGGGTAGATTTAAAATAAAATGGAAAACAGTGCTGTCTTCTTACCCTGATCACTTTTCAAAACAACCTCCCTTCCCAATAGAACAGAGCTATTTGTGAAGCACTGTACAAAGCAACCTGCATAGTATTCCGTTTACCAGAATGGGTTTGGCGAACACTGGCAAAAAATKGTGTAATAAGTGAACTTGGCCTTGATTTATAGTGGTGTGACATCAATCATTGATGAAAGGGGCAGCAGTATCCTATTACGAACCTACAGACCCTGGTCATTTGCAGACGGTGACTGTACATATTATTCTGTGGTTATATTACAGAAGGACCGTGCCTGCCATGGAGTGTTGTCTTTTGTTTCGTTATTTTGGAAAATTTTGTCTGACAATGCAAGTGCCCCAGATTCTACAACTGAATAATTGACATATTTTGAGTTCTTTACAAAACCAGGTCAGCTTAAATATATAAGACTCATATATATATATATATGGCTCAGTCTCACAAAATAAATATTACCATAAGCCAGGCGTACACTACATGATGTTGGCCCGATTTACCTGTCCCAGACAAGTTTGAGATCGGAGACAAAATTCCCACGTCGTTGCCTAGTCGGGGCGCACGGCCGTTACTGACGCTCGTATAATGTGAACGGGCATAATGTGAACGGGCCAGAGAGGCAATCTCAGGGCTACCGGTCCTGTCTGAGTCATCCTGATATTTTCAAACGTTTGATTTTATCAGCACAAAATCTGCCATGYTCCTGTAGTGCGAGATGTGCAACGACACGTTTTGAGTACTGTGATCAGCAACAGCCAATGAGAGCTCACCAGAGAAGCTAGTGAGATGATGACGTTGTATCGCATCAGAATGTGTAGACAGGAGCGATGACTACTAGCCTACGTTTGTACTTCCCTTTAACCAAAGCTAGTGTCAAATCAGTACAGCTCTGAAGTTCACAATGTTATTTAATTCAAAATATATTGGTTAAATATTATAGCTCTGAAGTTCAATGTTTAATTCAAAATGTATTGGTTAAATATTTTAACTCTATGGCAAGCGTGAATGTCTAACAAAATGTTTTGAGGCTCTTTGGCCCACAGCTCGTTCTAGCTGCACAATCAAATCACATCACATTGTTTTCGCTAGACAGCGTGGTATCGAGAATCCTTAGGACCAAATGAAGAATCTTGTAGTGTGTGACACATCATTTAGTGTCATGAGTACCACTACGTTGGCAAGACAGAAAACTACCACCAGGGTCATGAGTGCGTTTGTGCTCATGGACTTGGGGCGCTCCAGGGGGTAAGCCCAGGGCTCGGCTCCAAATCAGCTGGGCCAGCACGCCCAGGGCTCGGGACACGCCGAACAGCACCGTGTAGTAGTTAATCTCTGTCATGCCGTAGAACTGTTAGGACAGGAAAGAGAGAGAGATATGGAGTTAATTGCACAGCACAGGGGAAGACTTAATTATAGTACACCCAATTGTATGTGATATCTATAAGGGCTTTGCAGGAAGGTAAGGGACAGCTAAAGTAAAGTAGGAGAGAGGCTAGATGCTTTATATATATATATTTTTATATGGCTTTGACAGTTCACTAGGCTGGGAAAAACTAAGAAAATAAGCTGAAATTTGACATTGTACGTTTTTCTTCACCCCTTCAAGAGAGGGTGGAGGCCTTTCTTGTAACCGTCACCCTGTGTCCCTCCCAATCAGTTGGAAGTGTACTCCAATAGGTTTGTCCTATCCTCCTGCACACCTGCAGAAGCACTCCACTGTGGGAATCCACATTGGGCCAGGGGTTCTTGGCCTTGCCCTGCTCCAGCAGCACGTTGTGCACGATCTTGTAGAGTTGGTGCACCAGCTTGAACATGGGGTCGTTGGGCAAGTGCTTGAAGGCAAACTCCTGCTGGCAGGTGTACCTGGGGTCTGTCTTCCTCAGGACAGCGTGGCCGTAGCCTGGAACCACCTGCGAACACAAACAGAASGCCAAAAAGGTAGGTTGAATCTCTTTCTAAGGGTTTCCTGTCGTTGACTCATCCCCCTCATTGACCCAACTTGGCCTGCCCTCCAGACCAGACCAGTCCACTCACCCTTCCAGACTTGAGGGTGTTCCAGATGTAGTCTCTCATGGCCTCGTCAGACACCTCTCCTCCCATCTCCTTCTGCAGTGCTGTCAGCCACACCAGCACCTCCTACAAGGGGAGCAGGTCAGAGGTCAGGCAGGGGCACACTCCAACCTAGTCAAATCACTGCTCTCATTCGCCATTATCACGACTGCTGTTATAGTTTCATATTGCTCCCATCTCGCCATTATGTTAACAATCACAATAACAGAAAATGTGCTATTTCTAAGCAATTATGATTAGTATTGCTTTAAATCACAGTATTATGAGCAGTAGTAGGTTGGATGTTAACTTGGACATTAGCACCCGTTAGCCAATCCGAAGGGGTCCAGCCAGACCGTTCATAGCTGCGCTGAAGGAGAGGTAGGGGTCAGACAGGGCACTGCCCACCAAGTGGCTGGTGTGGGCACTCACGTTACCACCCTCATGGTCACTGTAGCAAAGGAGAAAGGGAAGTGTGTGAATGAATGAGTAATGCAACCACATAACTGCACTGATGCAATGACGGAGCAGGAGCTGAATATGCACACCCAAACGTTAACAAGGTGCAGACGAATGGACGATAAACTACATCATTATGAATGAAGTAGCATTCTCTATAAAACTGACCTGTGAATGGTGAGGTACAGGCGCATGAGCTCGGTGAACGTGGCGTCGCTGTAGCCCAACATGTTGGTAAAGTTGTGTGACCAGTCCAGACTGGAGTCAATGGCACCGATGCTGCTTCCCTCGCGGTAAAGGTTGCGGTAAATCTTGGCCGCCACGCTCAAGGCAGCTTAGCGATAAGATCCATGGAGTCTTCATAGACAAACAGAGAAGAAACCATTTTCTATTCGGACAAAAAAGCACTCTTTCAATAGATAGTATTACAACTGGGACGCATTCAGTTGATTAAAGCTTTTACTACATTTCGTCCTACTGAGCAACATGATTTCCCACAATGGCATGTGCCATTCAACATTCTTCAATCTATGTTTCCTGAGCTCACCTCCCAGTACTTGGCTTTGTTGACTCCCTCGGAGTAGGCCCGGGCAAAGCTGCTCTCGCTGTTCAGAGCTGTGATGGCGGCGCTGAACTGAGACATGGGGTGGAGGTTGGTGGGGAAGTTATCCAGCATGGTGACCGCGTGGGAGGGAAGAGCTGCACGCTTGGCCCACTCCTTGGACAGCCAGTTCACCTGGGGACAAATACAATACACAGAATCAGCAATAGGGTAATTGGTCAAACTATTCACACCAAACGTAATGGTTTAAGGCCTTACAATCACAAAGGGGGCCACTGAATATAGTTTTCTATGCAAATTATCATCTGATGTCATTAAACCAAAATAGAAGCAAACCTGCTCCCACAGATAAACAGGATCAAAAGCTATCATCTGGTCCCCGATTTGACTTAGTGGGAGATCTGTCCACGTGCCCTTGGTCCGGGCGCTTCACCCTGGTTGCTCCTGTGGGTCGCTCTGGATGGGAGTCTGCTAGATGACTGAATGTAATGTAAATGTTGAGTGGCTTTACTGCAGGTAGATTGTATGTTTTAATATTCAATCATTTCAAAAAGTTAGCGTCTGTTGTAAAGCTATATGTTGTGGTTTATGGGTCAACCCTTTTCATTGAATATGTACATCATGTTATCTGTGTTCTGTACCATTWTTGTTGTATCATAAATGAAGATGCTACCTAAACCTACTGCTAAGCTGCTGTGCCATACTGTCTCTCCATAATGCGTTACCAAGCTAACACTCACCTGTTCCTCAGTGGGCACCTGGCCTGTCACCAGCAGCCAGAACAGACCTTCAGGCAGGGGCTCGGCACGTCCTGGAGCCGGAGTGCTGTAGCCACGGAAACGAATTCCCTTTTTTTTTTAAAGAGACCCATAAAAGCTATTTAGTAGTAATAATTGCCATAACTAGGTATCTACATAATTCTACCATAAGTCTTTATGAAATACYTTTGATCCCACTCCCCATATTGATATTACATAGCCCATAGGCGCCATGTCACATGAGTGTTATGAGTTAAGCCAATCTCCATAAGTGATGCTGAACTGGCTGAGAAATTACACCCTTCTTATTCTCAGCTAAAAAAAGCTGATGAATATGGTGGGACTTGAAAAACAAAGCTCCCCAAAGAAAACCATTTAGAATCTCAAATCACTATTTAAGTAGGTAGTTGTCTAGCTTCAAGCATCAGACACAGGAGGGTTTTGATTTAGTTCCATTTCATTCAGTACTATCCAAACCATTTGCATACTGCCATCTCTCTCAGGGGAGTGCTGAGCAATCTGTTTCAAAGCTATTCTCTTCAGCACAGCCTCAGACATGGGACTTCTCAAGAAAATATAGCAAAGGGCATGCCTTTTTTTCCCCCATTATCTAGACTGTTTAAACAATCTCATCTATTATCTAGGMAAAATGAAGCCATCTAAGATACCAACAAGCAATAGTAAAGAGGCAAAAACGCCCAATCTATCCCCCTACCCGATACTTTGCATTCAACCCTCTTGCCCTGCACAGACCAACTCACCTCATCTGCATCCAGCACTGAGGTTTCATACACCAGGCCCTTCATACCTCTCATCCCACCGTAGATCTGTAAAGACAATTGCGCACACACACACAATTCTGCTTAGGCATTAATATCCACAGCTACCATATTTCACACTACAACTGTTACTGAAAAGGGTACTAGAACATTTACAAATGACAGGTGAGTTGAACGTACCATATCCACAGAGATCGAGCCGATGTTGGTCTTGCCATACTGCGTTTTGTTCTTAATCCTACTCTGTTCTTTAGGGATGAGATTCGAGAGCACATCTCTCAGGTTCTAAAACCCCCCCCCAAAAATCACATTTTAAAAAGATGACGTAAGTTAAAAATAACAGCTCTCTTTAAATTAGGGCCACCCAGATTGCAGGACTGATTATGGCTAGTTAATTTATATTTGGCTTGCCTAGCTAGCTAAAATGATTTGAATGATGCAGCAACACCAGATCAACAGCATCAGATTTTTGGCCCCCTGCCCCAGGTCCTAGAAGGAAAGTGGACTGCAGTGGGAGGGGATGCAGAGGCTCGCTTCATAGGGGGCTTTTTCTGGACCAATGCTGTGGTGTGGTGCTCTTACTGGCGCTTTTAGTCACCGGAGCATCACCCAGGTGGGTGCAACATTTCAGTACTATCGAAGAGGACAAAGTGCCCAATGAAGAGCTCCGTAGCCTGTGTCAGATGTCTCTACCTCCCTGCCTGGCTGTACCATTTACGCTCCCTCAAGATACCTTTCTGAACTGCCTATCATCACCTATCATCTAACCACCAGATCCCTACATTTGTTGTTAAATTGTTTTGTTTTTAAAGCGACTGAAAAGTGGTATATAAAATAGATATTATTATTAGTTCAAAATGACGCCATCACAGCATTGCGAGGTAAAAAGCATACGTATGTAGCCTAAATCAAATTGAAAAATGAAGGAGGTCCAGCCAGAGTTCTTACTGTTGATGTAGTGGCGTTTCTGGAAGACACGATGAGACATGCTACATTCTGAAAGGCACAAGAAGGACTGTGTCAGGAGAGAGGCAATCAGTCAAACAAGGTTGAGTGTCTGACACGTTACATGGACAGAAAGTCAGCATAGAAAGGCTTCAAGTTTCAACTATTCAGAGTGGCTTTAGTCCACACTTTAAAACATCAGCAAGCCACAATGCGCTGCAAAGTATCCCTTACAATGACCTAGCCTACCTCATCACTGCAAGAGAGACTGAAGCTTGAGTTCCACGGTAAAGGATAATAAACAGACAATTGTGAATGATAGACATTTGTGCAGTAGCAAATACATTTACAGGTATTCTAACATGACTGATTGAACAATGTTTTAAATGACTCCTTGCTCACAGCACTGAGTGAAGATCATCAAGGGCATAAGGACACAGCCTACTGTAGAGTAAAACCTTAAAAATGAATATTTTTAAACTCAAGTCAGAATCCACAGATCTGACCTTGACAGATAAAAATACACTGAACAAAAACATAACCCACAACATGTAAAGTTGTGGTCCCATGTTTCATAACCTGAAATAAAAGATCCCCGAAATGTTCCATACGCACAAAATATTTATTTCTCACAAATTGTGTGCACAATTTGTTTATATCCCTGTTAGCGAGCATTTCTCCTATGCCATGAACCACCTGACAGGTGTGGCATATCAAGAAGCTGATTAAACAGTATGATAATTACACAGGTGCACCTTGTGCAATGAGCATCTGTGTCCCACAATACAATGCCACAGATGTCTCAAGTTGAGGGAGCGTGCAATTGGCATTCTGACTGCAGGAAKGTCCAGCAGAGCTGTTGCCAGATAATTGAATGTTAATTTCTCAACAATAAGCCGCCACCAATGTTTTAGAGAATTTGGCAGTACGTCCATCTGGCCTCACAACCGCAGACAACGTGTAACCACGCCAGCGCAGGGCCTCCACATCCAGCTTCTTCACCTGCGGTATCGTTTGAGACCAGCCACYCGGACAGTTGATGAAACTGTGGGTTTGCACAACAAGATTATTTCTGCACAAACTGTCAGAAACCGTCTCAGAGAAGCTCATCTGCATGCTCGTCGCCCTCATCAGGGTCTTGACCTGAATGYAGTTCGGCGTCGTAACAGATTAAATGAATATATATATTTTAAATTGTTGCTTTTATTTTTGTTTAGGGTAGATCTTTGCCTAACTGGAAAAAAGAATCCTTCACATTATCAAGACATAAGCTCATTGGAAAAAGTAGGTAGCCTCACTCAAATGATTGTGCTGCTTGCTGTGTTCCAACTAATCAATCATGGCTGGTCCTCATTTGCTTTGCAAGCAATGGATACCTTTTCAAGTGGAGTTACAGCCAAAGCCCGTGTGATTTGCCTCCAGCTGTGAGATTAACATTGTTGGAATGGAAAATGCATTGCAAGAGATGGGAACTTTGTCTTTGCCTGAAACATGCAGTAGCCTACAGCAACTAAAGTTAGCTAGCCGGTCTCTGATCGACTCTGAGTCTGGCTCCTGAGTCCATGGGACAATATCAAGGTAGTGAAGGCCCACTTGAGGACGATACAGTATTAACTAGATGTTATTTGACAAACTGGGACAAATCTCATTAAACTCAAATCGAGAAAGGGGGGTGGCTATCTAACGTTAGCTACGAAGCTCCAGCCTTTGAGCTAGGGCTAGCAAAGTCGGTAACTAGCTAGCTACACAGCTGGCAGAATAATAGCTAGGTACTCGTACAGACACAACCAATATTTAATAGTAACGTTAGCATAACTGGTTACATAGTTTAGCTGGTTAGCTTTGTTAGCTAGCGGTTACTCGTTTACAATGTAAATGACAAAGAAAATAACAATAATTAGCCATTGAGTAAACGACCCTGTTGAATTGGCTAAACCAGCTAGCTAATAACAATCCGAGGTTGGATTTGGCTATCTGAATCCTAAACTTGTTCTAGTTAGGTAAGGCTACAGAGAAAATGTTATATTTGGATAACGTCCTTGTGTTTGTATACTTGTGCTTCAACTCAAGGACAAATCTACCGGATAAAAATTCGTAGCTGCCTAACGTTAAATACAACAGACATCACTTCAGGGTTAGCCAAGGCCTTCATTATTTAGCTAACGAGCTACCTAAATGCTAGCTTCACGTTTGGTTCTGATTGGCAAGTGGCTAGAAAGCCGGTGGGGCTAGCCAACCTTTTAGCATACCATCTATGACATGGGGACAATGCAGCGCCCTCAAGTAGATAGCATCTCCTTTAGCTAACGGCTTTACCTTTGTTGAATGCAAGAGCTTCGGTGAACACCTGCAGGCGGACAGTAGGGACATGGTGGATGTGAGGGGTTTGTCTTGGTATATAAATATTATCCTACTGTACTGCTAAAAATCTCATACCTCATTGACGGTGCCCCTACTGAGTTTGATAGGTGAAGGTTGAACTGTATTTTAAGACAGTTAACGTTAAATACTCTAACAAAAAAGCTGTTAGAATTGTAAGTGTATGTTTGTCCCTTAAGGTCCTTGTGTAATTGTAATGTGATATGGTACCCCCTAGCTCGATTGTCCATTGTATATAAYCTATATATACTTGTGTTCCCTTATGTACTTTCTGTATTGATTTGTTGTTAATAAAAATAAAATAGATAGGTGAAAGTTGAGCGAGATGAACAGGCCTACAAAGGGGATTGGCTGGGATTTGGGTGACGAACTAAACAATACAGTTTCTAAACCCACAGGCACAACATCGCATGACTTCCGGCAACGCTTACGAAAGAGTTTGAGAAGCGAACAATTMTTTTTGACTTGTTAATTCTCTCAATCTAAAGGCGCAACCTAGATTCGAGCCAATTTCTTTAGTGGAACATGTTACTATTCCAACCTCGTGAAAGTGACGAACTGACACGTTTTCATTTTCGACAAAAACAACTTTATACCGGAGTGCCTTTGATTTAACGACAAGCACATGCGCAGTTCGACGCGAGACGACCGGACCCGATGACGTGTTTCTAGTTTAGTTAGCCAACGTGGCCATGCCATCGCCTACAAGTGTGATCGGGGATTTTTATTGGAGAAGCAGGTTTAGCCTTTCTTCATACTGTACTGTCTTTGGCCATGATCTGCCCATGTTGGTAGGTGTCTTAATCAAGCATCAAAGATTTTAAATTAGGTTGCCACAATAGTGTGGTCTTTACAGACATGATTGTTATTTTGTTAGTGTAACATGCAAATAAACAATGGCTTAACTGCGAGCATTATCTAATAGTACAGTAGTCTGCTCTTCATACAAACGTGTGTAATGCAACACTAAAACACATCACCTTTGCACAGCACGGTATGGCACCGGAGGAAGGCTGCYGTTTTATGGGCTCTTTACKTGCAATTGTGTTAGTTTTTTCGCAATGTTTAAACTCATTTTGTACATTATGTTGCTGCTACCATCTCTTATGACCGAAAAGAGCTTCTGGACATCAGATCAATGATTACTCACCTTGAACTGGGCAAATAATGTTTCTTTAATGATCCCGACGAGGGATTTACTCCAGACACCCGAACAGGCCCTCATCCCCATCAATTGCAGGAGAAAGAGACGCATGTTCCTCGGAAGGAGACAGGAGTGCCTTGTGAGAATCTGGCGACGAGTGGCTAATCTGCCTTTGCTATCGGTACTACAAGAAAAGGTGGAACGATAATAAAATGGACGAACTAAAAGCACCTATATTCTACCAACGGGACATTAAAAACTGTAATATCTTATGTTTCACAGAGTCGTGGCTGAACAATGACATGAATAACATACAGCTGGCAGGTTATACACTGTATCGGCAGGGCAGAAGAGCAGCCTCTGGTAAGACACGGTCTATGTATATTTGTAAACACCAGCTGGTGCACGTTATCTAAGGAAGTCTTGAGGTTTTGCTCGCCTGAGGTAGAGCATCTCATAATAAGTTGTAGATAGTGTGGTCTACCTAGAGTTTCTGTATTTTTCATAGCCGTCTACATACCACCACAGACTGATGCTGGCACTAAGACCGCACTCAATGAGCTGCATACGGCCATAAGCAAACAGGAAAACGCTCATCCAGAGGCAGCGCTCCTAGTGGCCGGGGACTTTAATGCAGGGAAACAAATCCATTTTACCTCATTTCTACAAGCATATTGTCTTGTTTTGCACACTTTGTACAAAATAATAAAATGCAGTACTACAGGATATTTCTTAACGTAGCTCTTTATTAGCTAGCTATAACTGGCATGTTCACGTATCGCCAACCAGGATCAAACTGACCATCACCTAACCCAGGGGTCGGGAACCTATGGCTCCCGAGCCAGGTGTGGCTCTTTTGATGATTGCATCTGGCTCGCAGATAAAACAAAAATATTCTCACTTTTATTTTTTATTTTTTTTATTTTTAAATAAATTTTATCCCCTTTTCTCCCCAATTTTCGTGGTATCCAATCGCTAGTAATTACTATCTTGTCTCATCGCTACAACTACAACTTGTTTTAATCCATCCATCGATTTTTCACTGCTCATGTCCTGTTCAGGGCTGCAGGAACAATTGTCCATTATTTTAATTAAATGATACTGGCCTACGTTGGCCGTTGCTAGGTAAAACAGGTAAACGCCTCYTTTTGAATCAGTCTGCTCGGTCATTAGCTCAAAGCTAACCCTTCGACGAAGAAGATGGCGAAAAGAAAAAAAGATGACGAGTATCGTACATTTCAGGACGAATGGACCGAAGAATTCGCCTTTGTGGAGAGAGCAGGTTCTGCGGTGTGTCTAATTTGCAATGACAAAATTACATCGATGAAACGGTCGAATGTAAAGCGGCACTTCGACACGCGCCATGCTACCTTTGCATCAAAATACCCTGCGGGAGACAGCAGAAAGAAAGCGTGCCAAGAGCTACTGAGCAGGGTGCAAGCTAGCCAGCAGCAACTCCGCGTATGGACCCGGCAAGGTGACTATAATTCCGCTAGCTTTGCTGGATCTTTAGCAATAGTGAGGAACGGAAAACCATTCACAGATGGCGAGTATGCTAAAACGTTCATGCTGGATGTAGCCAATGAACTTTTTGATGATCTTCCGAACAAAGACAAGACAATTAAACGGATACAAGACATGCCTCTGTCGGCAAGAACTGTTCATGATCGTACCATCGTGATGGCAAACAAAGTGGAGGAAACGCAAGTGAAGGACATAAATGCAGCGCCGTTCTTTTCCCTGGCTTTGGATGAGTCAACAGACGTGAGCCATTTGTCGCAGTTCAGCGTGATTGCAAGATATGCTGTTGGTGACACACTGCGCGAAGAAAGTCTTGCAGTTCTGCCATTAAAAGGGTCCACAAGARGTGAGGATTTATTTAAGTCTTTTATGGAGTTTGCTCAAGAAAAAAATCTACCTATGGATAAACTTCTCTCAGTGTGTACTGATGGTGCTCCGTGTATGGTGGGGAATAAAAAAGGATTTGTGGCGCTTCTCCGTGAACATGAAAATAGACCCATCCTAAGTTTCCATTGCATTCTACACCAGGAGGCACTTTGTGCTCAGATGTGTGACAGGCAGTTTGGGGAAGTGATGTCGCTGGTCATTCGTGTGATCAACTTTATTGTTGCTCGAGCCTTAAATGATCGCCAGTTTAAAACACTGCTGGATGAAGTTGGAAATAACTATCCTGGTCTGCTTTTGCACAGCAATGTGCGTTGGTTGTCAAGAGGGAAGGTGCTTAGCCGTTTTGCGGCTTGCCTGAAAGAAATCCGGACTTTCCTTGAAATGAAAGGCATCGAGCATCCTGAGCTAGCCGAAACTGAGTGGCTCCTCAAGTTTTACTATCTCGTAGATATGACTGAACATCTGAACCAGCTCAACGTGAAAATGCAAGGCATTGGAAATACAGTGTTATCCCTTCAACAAGCTGTGTTTGCTTTTGAAAACAAGCTAGAACTTTTCATCATGGATCTTGAAACAGGTCGTTTACTACATTTTGAAAAACTGAGCCAATTTAAAGATGCATGCACAGCAAGTGAGCCTATTCAAAACTTTGATCTCCACCAGCTAGCTCGCTGCACATCCAGTCTCCTACAGTCCTTCAAAGCACGCTTTGGAGAATTTCGTGAGCACACTCGTCTTTTTAAGTTCATCACCCTTCCAAACGAGTGTTCACTGAACACAGCCGACCTGAGTTACATTCCTGGTGTCTCCGTCAGAGATTTTGAAGCAGAAGTGGCTGACCTGAAGGCCTCAGACATGTGGGTGAATAAGTTCAAGTCACTGAATGAAGATTTGGAAAGAATCACACGACAGAAAGCGGAGTTGGCGAGCAAGCACATGTGGACAGAAATGAAAAAACTTCAACCCGAAGACCAGCTGATTCTCAAAACTTGGAACGCGCTTCCTGTCACATACCACACACTGCAGCGTGTGAGTATTGCTGTATTGACCATGTTTGGATCTACGTATGCATGTGAGCAGTCATTCTCACATCTTAAAAACATCAAGTCCAACCTACGATCACGTTTAACGGATGAAAGCCTCAACGCTTGCATGAAGCTTAACCTCACCAAGTACCAACCAGACTACAAAGACATCAGCAAATCCATGCAGCACCAGAAGTCGCATTAATGGTGAGTATTATAACAACATTATTTAAGAATAAATTCAGAGGCTTATTATACTGACATTTAGTTGAATTCACTTTTAAAATATATTATATGGCTCTCACTGAAATAAATTTCCAAATKTTTTGCTTTCATGGCTCTCTTAGTCAAAAAGGTTCCCGACCCCTGACCTAACCATTTGGGTGGTCTTAACCAATCATAGCACAGTATGATATGGCGGTAAAATGCATCCAATTACAATTCAGTATGTTTACACATATAAATATTACATCCCCCTTCTTTTAAAACAAAAKAAAAATGTTTACATATTCTAAGTGTTTAATTTGAATACATGCTCTGTAGTTTGAACTCAAGGTAAGTAACAATTTGTATAACTGAATCAACATAGACTCTGAAACAATAATCCAACATACTGTTACTTTTCAAACAAGGGATTCTCAGCAAAGCAGCTTTCACTGTAGAAATAACATCTTAACATTTCAAACAAATACAATACCAAAACATTTCAAGTGAACTTTCAATAACAAGTTTACAGTCTGGAACTCTTTTAGGGCAGCGATCCGCCTACACCCTTTGACATTTCACAGGTCTAGGACAGCTCTGGGCTTGACCTCTCTTCCTGACCTTGTGCGATATGATGCTGAGCATGCTTCTGTGTCAGTCAACAGTTCGTGTGGTGTTGCAGGTAAGTATGGTGTATGTTGTGCTGTGTGTGTGTTTAGTCCATCACGTTCTCTTTCAGGGGAACAGTTCATCTCATCAGTGTGTTGTTCTTTTGTGTTCAGTAGGTGACGGCGATTGCGGCGGTACACCGCTCCTTCTGCGGTGCGGACGTGACATGAACGTTCAGTGTCAGCTGGCTGGATGACGACTGCTGGCTTCCAGAGGCCATGCTCTTGGATTCTAACTGACTCTCCGTCGATCAGTGGTGGCAGTGGTCGAGCTGACCTGTCGTAGTATCGCTTTTGTTGTTGTTGTCTCTGTGCACGTTTTTCATGCATTTCCTTGTAGSTGACGACCTCAGGTTGCAGCTGCTGGTTGGTGCTGGGAAGGATTGAGCGAAGTCTGCGGCTCATCAACAGCTGGGCTGGTGATTTGAAGTTGTCAACTGGAGTGTTGCGGTATTCAAGGAGACTAAGGTAGGGGTCTCTCTTGTCTGCTTTTGCTTTATCCATGAGTGATTTAGCAATCTGCACAGATTTTTCAGCAAGGCCATTACTTTGAGGGTAATGCGGGCTTGTGGTGAC
>NC_036838.1:31454686-31456528 GCF_002910315.2 Salvelinus sp. IW2-2015
AATCAATAAACAGTTCATCAGCGTTTGACTCTTTGATTGACATTTCATCTTCACTCACTGTGTGTACTGTTTTTCCACGGTAAGCTCTGCACACTTTTGCAAAGTGATTCAATTTTCCACATTTATTACATTGTTTGCCTTTAGCTGGGCAATTTCCTTGTTCGCCATGCACTTTGTATCCACAATATCCACATGTTTTGGGGCGTTTTGAGTCTGTGTCGCTCTGTTTTGGAGTTATGTCTCTCCGTTCTAAAACGCGCTCTCTGTGCACCGGAGGTGTGCTTTGATGTCTGCCTGACTGCGTGCACTGCTTGTTCACGTGATGCGCTCGTGCTGACGCGCGAAATGGTTTTCATCTGAGCCTGTGCTAGCTCGTGAGATCTGGCTATGTCAATAGCTTTGTCCAGCATTACCTCAGACCCAACATTCAAAAGTTTCTCTCACTCGCGGTGAGTGTATTCCAAATACAATGCGGTCCCTGACCATCTCATCCTTGTTTGCATAATCACAGTCTTTCACAAGCAGACGCAGCTCTGTCACAAACTGTTCAAAAGACTCGCTAGCTCCCTGTACTTTCTCATGGAATTTGTACCTAGCGAATATCGTATTGGTCTTCGGCACAACATATGCTTCAAAACGATCGTAGTATGTGTTCAGTACCTTTGATTCAGCCTCGGTAAGTGTCCATGTGTTGTAAATATCTCTCCCTTTTTCACCGATCCAGAGGAGTAGGTAGCTGCACTTTCCCTCTTCTCCTTTGTCCTTCAGAGGACCCGTGAACATCAGCTCCACATGCTGTTTGAACTTACGCCATGCATYAGGTGAGTCTGTAGACTCCCAGTCCATTCGAGGTGAAGGAACTCCAGAAAAATCCATCTTTTAAGACCTTTTACTCTGACACCATGTCTAGTTTTGCACACTTTGTACAAAATAATAAAATGCAGTACTACAGGATATTTCTTAACGTAGCTCTTTATTAGCTAGCTATTACTGGCATGTTCACGTATCGCCAACCAGGATCAAACTGACCATCACCTAACCATTTGGGTGGTCTTAACCAATCATTGCACAGTATGATATGGCGGTAAAATGCATCCAATTACAATTCAGTATGTTTACACATATGAATATTACACATGTTAAATGTGCAACCAGAGGGAGGGGAAAAACTCTAGACCACCTTTACTCCACACAGAGACACGTACAAAGCTCTCTCTCCATTTGGCAAATCTGACCATAATGCTATCCTAGCAGGAAGCACCAGTGACTCAGTCAATAATAAAAGTGGTCAGATGAAGCAGATGCTAAGCTACAAGAATRTTTTCCTAGCACAGACTGGAATATGTTCCGTGATTCTTCTGATGGCATTGAGGAGTACACCACATCAGTCACTGGCTTCATCAATAAGTGCATCGATGACATCGTCCATACAGTGACTGTATCTACATACCCAAACCAGAAGCCATGGGTTACAGGCAACATCCACMCTAAGCTAAACGGTAGAGCTGCCACTTTCAAGGAGCGGGGCTGTAACCCGGAACCCTATAAGAACTCCCGCTATGCCCTCCGACGAACCATCAAACAGGCAAAGTTTCAATACAGGACTAAGATCGAATCGTACTACACCGGCTTAGACGCTCGTCGATAGTGGCAGAGCGTGCAAACTATTACAGATTACAAAGTGAAGCACRGCCGAGAACTGTCCAGTGACACAGGCATACCAGATGAGCTAAATTACTTCTACGCTCGCTTCGAGGCAAGTAACACTGAAACATGCATGAGAGCATCAGCTGTTCCATACGACTGTGTGATCACGCTCTACGCTGCCGATGTGAGTAAGAC
>NC_036838.1:31460577-31492053 GCF_002910315.2 Salvelinus sp. IW2-2015
CAGGGTTCACCCTGAGAACATGTGACAGACGTGAACAGACGTCTGGAGACGCCGTGGAGACGTTCTGCTGTGCAACATCCTCACAGCATGCCGGTTTGGTTCGGTGGCATTTCTTTTGGGGGGGCCGCACAGCCCTCCATGTGCTCGGCCAGAGGTAGGCCTGACTGCCATTAGGTATCCGGAGATGGAGATCCTCAGATCTCTTGTGAGACATTATGCTGGTGGGGTTGGCCCTGGGTTCCTCAATGCAAGACATGCTAGACCTCATGTGGCTGGAGTGTGTCAGCAGTTTCCTGCAAGAAGAAGAAGGCATGATGCTATGGACTGGCCGCCCGTTCCGCCATGACTCCTGAATCAATTGGAGCCACATCTGGGACATCATGTCTCCTCCCTCCACCAACGCACTGTTGCACCACAGACTGTCCAGGAGTTGGCGATGCTATAGTCAGGTCTGGGAGGAGATCCTCAGGAGACCATCCGCCACTCATCAGGACATGCCAGGCGTTGTAGGGAGGTCATGTAGGGAGGCCACACACACTACTGAGCCTCATCTTTGTTTTAAGGACATTACATCAAAGTTGGATCAGCTGTAGTGTGGTTTTCCACTTTAATTTTTGGAGTGTGACTCCAAATCCAGACTCCATGGGTTGATAAATTTGATTTCCGTTGATCATTTTTGTGTGATTTTGTTGTCAGCACATTCAACTATGTAAAGAAAAAAGTATTTAATAAGAATTTTTCATTCATTCAGATATAGGATGTGTTATTTTAGTGTTCCCTTTATTTTTTTGAGCAGTATATAATATATATATATATAGACGTTCAGGAGTCTTATGGCTTGGGGGTAGAAGCTGTTTTAGAAGCCTCTTGGACCTAGACTTGGCGCGCCAGGTACCGCTTGCAGTGCGGTAGCATAGAGAACCGTCTATGATTAGGGTGGCTGAAGTCTTTGACAATTTTTAGGGCCTTCCTCTGACACCACCTGGTATAGAGGTCCTGGATGGCAGGAAGCTTGGCCCCAGTGATGTACTACCCTCTGTAGTGCCTTGCGGTCAGAGGCCCAGCAGTTACCACACACAGGCAGTGTGCAACCAGTCAGGTGCTCTCGATGGTACAGCTGTAGAACCTTTTGAGGATCTGAGGACCCATGCCAAATCTTTTAGTCTCCTGAGGGGGAATATGTTTTGTCGTGCCCTCTTCACGACTGTCTTGGTGTGCTTGGACCATGTTAGTTTGTTGGTGTTATGTGGACACCAAGGAACTTTAAGTTCTCAACCTGGTCCACTACAGCCCGTCGATGAGAATGGGGGTGTGCTTGGTCCTCCTTTTCCTGTAGTCCACAATCATCTCCTTTGTCTTGATCACGTTGAGGGAGAGGATGTTGTCTCGCACCACACGGTCCGGTCTCTGCCTTCCTATAGGCTGTCTTGTCGGTGATCAGGCCTACACTGTTGTCATTGGCAAACTTAATGGTGTTGGAGTTGTGCTTGGCCGTGCAGTCATGAGTGAACAGGAAGTACAGGAGGGGACTGAGCACACACCCGAGGGGCCCCTGTGTTGAAGATCAGTGTGGCGGATGTGTTACTTACCTTTTCCACCTGGGGGCAGCCCATCAGGAAGTCCAGGATCCAGTTGCAGAGGGAGGTGTTTAGCCCAGGGTCTTTACTTAGTGATGAGCTTTGAGGGCACTATGGTGTTGAATGCTTAGTTGTAGTCAATGAATAGTATTCTCACATAGGTGTTCCTTTTGTTCAGGTGTGAAAGGACAGTGTGGAGTGCAACAGAGATTGCATCAGCTGTGGATCTGTTGGGGCGGTATGCAAATTGGAGTGGGTCTAGGGTTTCTGGGATAATGGTGTTGTGAGCCATGATCAGCCTTTCAAAGCACTTCATGGCTCCAGATGTGAGCGCTACGGGTCGGTAGTCATTTAGGCAGGTTACCTTAGTGTTCTTGGGCACAGGGACTACGGTGGTCTGCTTGAAACATGTTGGTATTAGACTAGACAGGGAGAGGTTAAATGTCAGTGAGACAATTGCCAGTTGTTCAGCGCATGCTTGGAGTACAGTCCTGGTAATCTGTCTGGCCCTGCTGCCTTGTGAATGTTGACCTGTTTAAAGCGCTCTACGCTGCCGATGTGAGTAAGACCTTTAAACAGGTCAACATTCACAAGGCAGCAGGGCCAGACAGATTACCAGGACGTGTACTCCAAGCATGCGCTGACCAACTGGCAATTGTCTTCACTGACATTTAACCTCTCCCTGTCTAGTCTAATACCAACATGTTTCAAGCAGACCACCGTAGTCCCTGTGCCCAAGAACACTAAGGTAACCTGCCTAAATGACTACCGACCCGTAGCGCTCACATCTGTAGCCATGAAGTGCTTTGAAAGGCTGATCATGGCTCACAACACCATTATCCCAGAAACCCTAGACCCACTCCAATTTGCATACCGCCCCAACAGATCCACAGCTGATGCAATCTCTGTTGCACTCCACACTGTCCTTTCACACCTGAACAAAAGGAACACCTATGTGAGAATACTATTCATTGACTACAACTAAGCATTCAACACCATAGTGCCCTCAAAGCTCATCACTAAGTTAAGGACCCTGGGGCTAAACACCTCCCTCTGCAACTGGATCCTGGACTTCCTGATGGGCTGCCCCCAGGTGGAAAAGGTAAGTAACACATCCGCCACACTGATCTTCAACACAGGGGCCCCTCGGGTGTGTGCTCAGTCCCCTCCTGTACTTCCTGTTCACTCATGACTGCACGGCCAAGCACAACTCCAACACCATTAAGTTTGCCAATGACAACAGTGGTAGGCCTGATCACCGACAAGACAGCCTATAGGAAGGTCAGAGACCGGACCGTGTGGTGCGAGGACAACATCCTCTCCCTCAACGTGATCAAGACAAAGGAGATGATTGTGGACTACAGGAAAAGGAGGACCAAGCACACCCCCATTCTCATCGACGGGGCTGTAGTGGACCAGGTTGAGAACTTAAAGTTCCTTGGTGTCCACATCACCAACAAACTAACATGGTCCAAGCACACCAAGACAGTCGTGAAGAGGGCACGACAAAACATATTCCCCCTCAGKAGACTGAAAAGATTTGGCATGGGTCCTCAGATCCTCAAAAGGTTCTACAGCTGTACCATCGAGAGCATCCTGACTGGTTGCATCACTGCCTGGTGTGGTAACTGCTGGGCCTCTGACCGCAAGGCACTACAGAGGGTAGTACATCACTGGGGCCAAGCTTCCTGCCATCCAGGACCTCTATACCAGGTGGTGTCAGAGGAAGGCCCTAAAAATTGTCAAAGACTTCAGCCACCCTAATCATAGACGGTTCTCTATGCTACCGCACTGCAAGCGGTACCTGGCGCGCCAAGTCTAGGTCCAAGAGGCTTCTAAACAGCTTCTACCCCCAAGCCATAAGACTCCTGAACGTCTATATATATATATATATATACACTGCTCAAAAAAATAAAGGGAACACTAAAATAACACATCCTATATCTGAATGAATGAAATATTCTTATTAAATACTTTTTTCTTTACATAGTTGAATGTGCTGACAACAAAATCACACAAAAATGATCAACGGAAATCAAATTTATCAACCCATGGAGGTCTGGATTTGGAGTCACACTCAAAATTAAAGTGGAAAACCACACTACAGGCTGATCCAACTTTGATGTAATGTCCTTAAAACAAAATGAGGCTCAGTAGTGTGTGTGGCCTCCACGTGCCTGTATGACCTCCCTACAACGCCTGGGCATGCTCCTGATGAGGTGGCGGATGGTCTCCTGAGGGATCTCCTCCCAGACCTGGACTAAAGCATCCGCCAACGTCCTGGCATCTGTGGTGCAACGTGGCGTTTGGTGGATGGAGCGAGACATGATGTCCCAGATGTGCTCAATTGGATTCAGGTCTGGGGAACGGGCGGGCCAGTCCACTAGCTCAATGCCTCTTCTTGCAGGAAACTGCTGACACACTCCAGCCACATGAGGTCTAGCATTGTCTTGCATTAGGAGGAACCCAGGGCCAACCGCACCAGCATATGGTCTCACAAGGATCTGAGGATCTCATCTCGTACCTAATGGCAGTCAGGCTACCTCTGGCGAGCACATGGAGGCTGTGCGGCCCCCCCAAAGAAATGCCACGCGCAACCGGTCATGCTGAGGATGTTGCAGCAGCAGAACGCTTCTCCACGGCGTCTCCAGACTCGTCACGTCTGTCACATGTTCTCAGTGTAACCTGCTTCTCATCTGTGAAGAGCACAGGGCGCCCAGTGGCGAATTGCCAATCTGGGTGTTCTGGCAAATGCCAACATCCTGCACTGGTGTTGGGCTGTAAGCACAACCCCCACCTGTGGACGTCAGGCCCTATACCACCCATGGATCTGTTTCTGGACCGTTTGAAGCAGACACCATGCACTTGTGGCCTGCTGGAGGTCATTTTGCAGGGCTCTGCAGTGCTCACCCTGCTCCTCCTGCACACAAGCTCCTACGGCCTCCTCCACGTCTCCTGATGTTACTGGCCTGCTCCTGGGTAGCGCCTCCATGCTCTGGACACTACGCTGACAGACACAGCAAACCTTCTTCCACAGCTCGCATTGATGTGCCATCCTGGATGAGCCTGCACTAACCTGATCCAGTGTGTGGTTGTAGACTCCGTCTCATGCTACCACTAGATGTGAAGCACCGCCAGCATTCAAAAGTGACCAAAACATCACCAGAAGCATAGGAACTGAGAAGTGGTCTGTGGTCACCACCTGCAGAACCACTCCTTTATTGGGGGGTCTTGCTAAATGCCTAATAATTTCCACCTTTTGTCTATTCCATTTGCACAACAGCATGTGAAATTATTGTCAATCGGTTGCTTCCTAGTGGACAGTTTGAGCTCACAGAATGTGATTGACTTGGAGTTACATTTGGTTGTTTAAGTGTTCCCTTTATTTTTTGAAGCAGTATATATTATATATGGGGTACCGGTAGAGAGTCAATGTGCGGGGGCACCGCTTAGTTGAGATAATATGTACATGTAGGTAGTGACTATGCATAGATAATAACAGTAGCAGCAGTGTAAAATAGGCGGGAGGGGCAATGCAAATAGTCTGGGTAGCCATTTGATTAGACGTTCATATATATAGCCTCGCTATTGTTATTTTACTGCTACCCTTTAATTTAGTTACTTTTCTTTTACATTTTTTATAGGTATGTCACTGTAAGGTGTTGTATTCTGCACATGTGAGAAATAACATTTGATTTGAAAACAATGACTCCAGATTGTTGTAGAAATATATATTTCCATCAAAGTATGAAAAACAGATGAGTGACAAGATGACTACACAAAATAGAAAACGAATTGGAGTTGCTTAAGAAAGTGTAATCGAACCTTTCCATTCACTGAATCAAAGCAACAAGCTTAACAAGATYAGCAACTATGTTGGACAATTAGAGTATCTAACTATTGTTAAATAATTTTATTCACCATTCTGCTTCAAGAGTAAGTGTGACTGTTTAAACTTGTGAAATCATCCAGCATGATTTGTTGTTACTACAGCTCTGTGTAAGACAAACAGCACTTCATTGCAGTAATACATATTACAAGATTGTTCTATCGGTCTACAATCCTCACCTCCCCTCATCCCTAAGCACCTGGTGCTGGAGCTACTCCGGATAGTCTCCATCCCCATTGTAACGCGGTAGAAAGTAGATGTGCGTATAGCTGAGCTGCGTCCAGTGCACAACGGAATTATAGCTCATCATGAGGGATTTGCAGAGCATGGTCGCAAAGGTCTGCAGAGAAAAAAAGACAATGAGTTGTGTCATTTTGGTATTGATTTTTACACTTTTCACATATTGTATTACAACTCGTTACAGCAAATACAATTTGGTAAGAGCTGCATCCCCAGTAGTAGGTTGTGTAGTCCGAAGCCTCAATCCCAATGCGCCCCCTTAGCCCTCCCCCTCAGTTTTAGGTGACCCAGTGAGCCATATGGAGTGGGAGTGGTGTCCCAATTCAACTTTGAGCAAGGCATGGTGCCTTTTCAGTCCTCTAGTTTGCACCCCAAACAAAGCAAATAGAGTTGCTAACTTCCTACCAAGTGGTACTCAGAACCGTTGAGGATCCCATGGTCATTGTCTGGGAAACAAAACGTGGTTTTTATCTGCTGGGAGTATGTTGGAGAACTGCTTCGTAGCTGTGGAGTCCTTGAAAAAGCAAATGGAATGGTTCTGAGTACCTATTTTTTTTTGCATTTTATATGGATTCTGTGAATATGATAAAAGTGTGTGTATAATCGATTACTAGAGATTTGATAAAGTAATACTGGGAATATAATTAGATACAATTTAAACTACCGATATGTAGACGTACATAGGTTGAGTTGGTATCTTTAATGGATAATTTGCTAAAGATTTAGTTGAAGTATAACAGACTTGTGATAAGTTTGTCTCCTCATTTGATAAAGAAATTAACCACAACACTATAGAGCCACTGGCAGAAGCTTTTAGATCTCCATCCATCTATGGTGTTCGTATAGGTGGGTGTGAACATCTAGTCTYACTATATGCGGATGACATTTTGCTTTACCTCAAAACAGAAATCTTGTACCTTTTTCAAACCTTGCCCAAAGTTTTTTTTTTCAAACAATAGGAAGGTTTTGTCATTTGTGGAAAGGGTCTCAAACCCTTTCATTAAAAATACTTTCAAATATGGTTTGAAGTCTAAACAAACACCTTTCTATAATAACCCCATCTTACCCAATGCCCTGAGAGATGCTATTACATCTATTGGTTCAACAAAAGGAATTAAAACATTTGGTAATCTGTGTAGAGAAGGTGAACTACCATCCTTCCAACAACTGGCATCTAATTTTCAGTTACCGCAAACTCATTTCTTCAAGTACCTACAAGTTAGGCACTATATTTCCACTCAGCAGGGAGGTAGGATTCAGCCCATGAGTAAACCTATAACTGAAACTGTGGCTGGAGAAGGGGTCAAAGGTTTAATTTCTTACATGTACTCTAAACTCTGTTGGGGAACAATGACGCTCTGAAGACTTGAATGAAGTGGCATGATGACTTTGGTCTCATTTGAGGATGAGAAATACCTTTTTAGATGCTCAGYGTCTTTCATTTAACACAAGGCACAAGTTGATGCAATTCAATATTTTACATAGGGTCTACTTTACACCAGAGAGACTGTATAAGATCAATTATAAATATTCACMATTTTGCCCAAGGTGTAAAACAGGGGTGGGCACCCTTATGCATGTGTTTGTGTCCTGCCCTGAACTAAGCAATTATTGGAAAGACATTCAGATCTTATCACAGGTCACTAATATGATGGTACCACTAGAGCCATCCCTTATATTTCTTGGAGATGACTCTGTTCTAACAGTTAATATTGGTAGCAAAACCAAATTCATTAAATTGGCAGTCATTGCAGCCAATAAATGCACAGCTTTTATATGGAAGAGTGACACTTCGCCAAACAAGCAGATGTGGCTAAAAGAACTAACTTCCTATATTCCATCTGAAAAAAAAGTATGTACAATTTACATAATAAACCCTTTGAATTTACTGATGCCTKGAGTGACTTTCAGCAGTTTCTTGAGTCGTCACCTTAGCTGCCTCATTTTCTTTATTAATGTATCATTTGTTTTTGCGTTGAATAATTTATTTTCAAGCATTGAATGTGAAGGTTATTCTGTTTATTTTTTTTGTTAATCATTGAAGCTACTACCAGTAGAGGGGAGGAAGGGGGGTGTTCATGTGTTGGAGAGGGAAGGTTTTTGCACGATGTGCACCCATGTAGCATGGTGTTTTGTGTAGGTGGAAGAAATAACTGCGCATTATCTGTGTCATATTTTGCTGATTGTTAAATTGTTTTAAAAAAGCCAATATTGTAAAAAAAAAAGTGAATGCTTATTTGCTAAGTGAGGCTTATTTGATCAAATATGTTTAGGTTTTTACCAAAGTACAACAGCCATATACCACACCTCCTCAGGCCTTAATGCTCAAGTATATTATAATTTTGACAGTTTTGATTGGATTTTAGTAATTTCAATGTCAATTGAGCTCCACATTGAACCACAGCCAGAGGATGGGTACATTACAGCCACATTGTTTTGCGGTTCTCATTTGTTACTCATATGRTATGTACATATTTGTTGCATTAGAAATAAAGGACAGCTATTACTGCCGCCAGTACAGGCAATTTGAAAAACAAGGCTCTTCACCAATGAATTGCGTTGTAGGCTATCCGTTGGCGAATTCTGATGTGAGTGACATAGAAATGTTCCAATCCCTAGGGCTATTCAACTCTCCTTACCACTAGTTGCTCCGTTTGAGTGCCACGCCCCCACCGAGGGGGAGGGCTAAGGGGGGGTATTGGGATTGTGCCGTAATCTCTGGTGGTCAATATGATGTACTGGATCAAGTAATAATGTGGCATACCTGTTCTCTTGCTGCAGAGTTTGTCTTTGACGTTGTCCGTTTCATGTGCAAAAAATTCGATGACCTCATCTTCATGTTGTTCAACGATGGTCTCACACTGGGGGTAAGGTGGATAAGATAATGGTTAAATAAGATGTAGTGGGACACATTTCCCTGAGTTTCAGGAGCTTGGAGCCATTGGCTTGCAATCCACAATACAAACATATGGAAATCCTCCCCTTTACTGCATTGGTATGTTTGGGTGAAAGTTGCAATCAACTGCAGTCATTGTTGCTATTATCATTCACTATATTTATCAGACGTTCTAGAATGTCACACTGATGCGCTATAGCTTGTCATCATCCCTAGTCCCTACCCCCAACATGTGAAAATGAAAACGCTACCCACAGCATATTTCAGGCTGGATGTGACTCTAGAATCCAGTTTAGCCTCTGAAAGGTCCATGGATTTTCCGTTCCGAGACGTGACCCTTTCGTAGGTCTTCCTGCTGGTGGTGGGGTCCACACGTTCCCCATAATCCTTCATCCGCTCACACACCTCCTCCATTAGCTCTAGGAGGTTACCTTCCGAGCGGGCGAAGGGAACCTGGGGTGGGACACAATGTTGGTGAACTTAAAAAGAGAGAACGATTACAACCCGATAATATTAAACACTAATCAACTGTAGAATCCTACAAATAAATAACATTGAATGTGTAAAATATGGCCAATGTAGGACCCAGTAGCCATCAGGTACCCTTACCTCTCGAATAGACTGGCTACCATCTGGGTTGATTCTAAAAGACCCTGTCTGGATCATTTTCTTAGGATCCACCTGGGATATCGCCCACTCCATCTCATCCACCATGGCCCTACATGCTGACGGAGAATAACTAAATGTTAGGTTGCTCAATGAAGGTATGTGGACCAAAAGTGGATGCACAACGTAGAAAATAAGGGTGTTGGGATAAAATGAGAATAAAATGGGATCTAGTGTAGTAAATGGGTATTAAGTCCAAATACTTACCTCCACATTTGAGATCCTGTCCCTGCCTGGCTCCTTGGCAGTGGCTTACAAGGAGAACAAGTAGCACACATCGAGCAAGTGATTGCCAGGGATAAAACATCTTCATCTAAACAAAATTGGAGGGGAAGAAAAACACAGGAAATATAAATTACACTGAAAAATAACATGTAAACATGCAAGTCCTTCTTAATGAGTTGTCATAACATTCAGTTTACAGCTATTTTTCCCCATGTTCAGGGACTATAACCAAAGACAGTAAAGTATGAAGAYCGTCTGAAACTGCTTCTATAAATAGAACGATCGACGTTGACGATGTATGCTCATGCGTAGAAAAACACCGGGCGACAAACTGCGCATGTGCACGGAGTAAGATCAAAGGCACTACTTCGATATTATTTAAGGTGTTTTTGACAAATGTAAAAACTTTGTTAATCACTTTCACGAGATAGCAGTAATTACATGTTCAACCACTTAAGACTTTGGCACGAATCTAGGTTGTACCTTTAGATTTCGAGAAAAGGTACAATTACACTTCTCCCATTGACTTGGCCGTTCACGGAAGTCTCGCGATGTTGAGCCTCTGGGTTTAGAAACTCTGTGCTAGTTAAGTAACGTAATCAAAAATAAATGATTGGTAAAACACACTGAACATGCATGCATGCTACTGCGCTGAACAGTTTCTAACGTGTAACAAAGATGCAATTCAACTTTCAATGATTAGTAATGACCTGTTGTTTGTGAATTTCAGCCACCGCTAGAAAGATTTGAAGATTTTCATTCYACGCTGTTCCATCGCATTCGGTAAAAACTGGTGACGTAGGCAACGGGATGCTACCGGTAGTTGTCTGAATTTATGCCAGAGACAATTAGGACCCAAACCAAATGTCATCAGAGAGCGAAGAACCTTCGATTTCTTGATTTCATGGCAAATATCCACGGTCTTCAATGTAAAAAGTCATATGCATCACATTTAGTGAAACAGGGGTTTTATTTAGACTATTAAGTGGATTACATTCAAATCGCTGATGAGCAATGATCTATGGCTGTCTTTCGTTTTGCCTGTTTGCATTTGGTCTGTCAAACCAAAGATAATATATATGACGAGATGGTCTTGTCTCTGCCCTATCAATGGGGCCATTGTCTCAAAGGCTGAAACTGCCAGTTGCCTAGTTGCTTATTGGCTATCTTATTGATCTGCTTATTGGTCTGCTTCGCCTCTTCCTCTCTGTCCAAAATCAAATCTGAGTAGACACTGCTGAAGGTGCATTTGGGTGAGTGCTCACTGCTATGTCATCAACAGTATGATGTTGAACTGCTTAGTGTTCAACAACATAGTGCCCGCCAAGCTCATCACTAAGCTCAGGACCCTGGGACTGAACACCTCTCTCTGCAACTGGGATGGTGGGAAGGGTAGGCAACCTCTTGTACTCCCTGTTCTCCCACGACTGCATTTCCGTGCATGACTCCAACACCATCGTTAAGTTTGCTGATGACACAACGGTGGTAGGCCTGATCACCGACAACGATGAGACCGCCTATAGAGAGGAAGTCAGKGACTTCCAGGACAACAAACTTCAATGTCAGCAATACAAAGGAGCTGATCTTGGACTACAGGAAACGGAAGGCCATCGACGGGGCTGTACCGGAGCGGGTCAGGAGCATCAAGTTCCTTGTTGTCCACATCACTAAGGAATTAACATGGTCCACACACACCAACACAGTTGTGAAGAAGGTACAACAACACCTCTTCCCACTACGGAGGCTGAAAAGATTTGTCATGGGCCCTCAGATTCTAGAAAAGTTATACAGCTACACCATTGAGAGCATCTTGACTGGCTGCATCACCGCCTGGTATGGCAACTGCTTCATCACCGCCTGGTTTGGCAACTGCTTGGCATCCGACCGCAAGACCTGGACAATCTGCATTGAACCTATTTGCACTAATTCCAATGCTTCCCACAGTTGTGTCAAGTTTGCTGGATGTCCTTTGGGTGGTGTACCATTCTTCATACACACGGGAAACTGTTGAGCACGAAAAACCCAGCAGCGTTATAGTTCTTGACACACTCAAACCGGTACACTTGGCACCTACTACCATTCCCCGTTCAAAGGCACTTAAATCTTTTGTCTTGCCCATTCACCCTCTTAATGGCACACATACCTTGCTTAACCTGTCTCCTCCCTTTCATATACMGTGATTTAACAAGTGACATCAATAAGGGATCATAGCTTTCACCTGGATCTACCTGGTCAGTCTATGTCATGGAAAGAGCAATGTTTTGTATGCTCAGTGTATGCTATTATGTTGCCTCCCAGTTGACAACAAACGCTCCCACAACTTTAGAAAACATTCCCTTAAGAGTCTCATTAGGGAAAGGGGGGGATACCTAGTCAGTTTTACAACTGAATGCTTTCAACCGAAATGTGTCTTCCGCATTTAACCCAAACCCTCTGAAACAGAGAGGTGCAGGGGACTGACTTAATCGACATCCACGTCTTCTGGGCCCGGGGAACAGAYAGATTTTTACCTTGTCAGCTCGGGGATTCGATCCTTTCGGTTACTGGTCCAACGCTGTAACCACTAGGCTACCTGCCGCCCAATTAACTAACATTTTCATAAGAATGTTCCTGTGATGTGCAAGGAATGTTTCCAAGAGATCATTCCCTTGATGTCAAATACAATTTACCCAGATTAGGAATACCAGAATTTAAGATATGAATGTTCCTAGACACATTTCATGGGAACATTGTAAGAACATTCATGCGTCCAGTTTTCTGTGGGTTAGGAGAATATTCCATCAATGTCCCAAAGAACATACACAGAACATGGTTGCCATGTTCTCAAAACATAAGATATTAATGTTGTAGACACGTTTCAGGGGAACGTGGCAAAAACATTGTGTCCAGTTTTTCTGTGGGATAGGAGAATATTCCATCAATGTCCCACCAAATATACACAGAAGATGTTTACTATGTTCTCAGAACATAAGAAAATTAATGTTGTAGACACGTTTCATGGAAACATTGCAAGAATATTTGTGTCCAAAGAAAAATTAATTACACATCACGTCTTGTTACTGTTGCCAAGACAATCATTGGTGAACAACTGATCCATTCATAGATCTTTGTCTGCTGGCATGGATACTCACACACAGTGCTTTCAACCTACAGTTGAAGTCGGAAGTTTACATACACTTAGGTTGGAGTCATTAAAACTCGTTTTTCAACCACTCCACAAATTTCTTGTTACCAAACTATAGTTTTGGCAAGTCACTTAGGACATCTACTTTGTGCATGACACAAGTAATTTCCAACAATTGTTTACAGACAGATTATTTCACTTATAATTCACTGTATCACAATTCCAGTGGGTCAGAAGTTTACATACACTGAGTTGACTGTGCCTTTAAACAGCTTGGAAAATTCCAGAAAATTATGTCATGGCTTTAGARGCTTCTGATAGGCTAATTGACATCATTTGAGTCAATTGGAGGTGTACTTGTGGATGTATTTCAAGGCCTACTTTCAAACTCAGTGCCTCTTTGCTTGACATCATGGGAAAATCAAAAGAAATCAGCAAAGACCTCAGAAAAAATATGTAGACCTCCACAAGTCGGGTTCATCCTTGGGAGCTAATTCCAAATGGCCGAAGGTGCCACGTTCATCTGTACAAACAATAGTATGCAAGAATAAACATCATGGAACCACGCAGCCGTCATACCGCTCAGGAAGGAGACGCGTTCTGTGCAAATCAATCCCAGAACAACAGCGAAGGACCTTGTGAAGATGCTGGAGGAAACAGGTACAAAAGTATCTATATCCACAGTAAACTATTCCTATATCGACATCACCTGAAAGGCCGCTCAGCAAGGAAGAAGCCACTGCTCCAAAACCGCCATAAAAAAGCCAGACTACGGTTTGCAACTGTGCATGGGGACAAMGATCGTTATTTTTTGAGAAATGTTCTCTGGTCTGATGAAACAAACAATAGAACTGTTTGGCCATAAAGACCATTGTTATGTTTGGAGGAAAAAGGGGATGGCTTGCAAGCCGAAGAACACAATCCCAACCGTGAAGCACGGGGTGGCAGCATCATGTTGTGGGGGTGCTTTGCTGCAGGAGGCACTGGTGCACTTCACAAAATAGATGGCATCATGAGGCAGGAAAAGTATGTGGATATATTGAAGCAACATCTCAAGACATCAGTCAGGAAGTTAAAGCTTGGTCGCAAATGGGTCTTCCAAATGGACAATGACCCCAAACATACTTCCAAAGTTGTGGCAAAATGGCTTATGGACAACAAAGTCAAGGTATTGGAGTGGCCATCACAAAGCCCKGACTTCAATCCTGTAGAAAATTTGTGGTCAGAACTGAAAAAGCGTGTGCGAGCAAGGAGTCCTACAAACCTGTCTCAGTTACACCAGCTCTGTCAGGAGGAATGGGCCAATATTCACCCAACTTATTGTGGGAAGCTTGTGGAAGGCTACCCAAAACGCTTGACCCAAGTTAAACAATTTAAAGATRATGCTACTAAATACTAATTGCGTATGTGTAACCTTCTGACCCACTGGGAATGTGATGAAAGAATTAAAAGCTGAAATAAATCATTCTCTCGACTATTATTCTGACATTTCACATTCTTAAAATAAAGTGGTGATCCTAACTGACCTAAGACAGGCAATTTCTACTAGGATTAAATGTCAGGAATTGTGAAACTGAGTTTAAATGTATTTGGCTAAGGTGTATGTAAACTTCCGACTTCAACTGTGCATATTTAACATATATGATTACGTTGTGAATGTTCATTTGTACAGTAATTATTATTCAACATGTCCTTACTTGGGATTTTAACTCACAACCTCTTGGTTTGCGGTACTCTTCCTGMTACACCACCATGTCTGTGTCAGGTATCAGTAATTTGACTATTCTCGTCATTGACTCGTTTTACTTATTTCAGCAATTGAAGGGCTTTCTGTGTAGTTGTCTAATGTTGATGGGGCCTATTAACCTGTTTTAATGATACTCCTGAATCACTTTGATAAATAAAATATTTTCTTGAGTGTGCTTTTAAGAGAGCTGAGATTTACGTCAAAGTGCATTCACCCTATTGCTTACACCTATCAAGTTGTTTCATATCTACACAAGTGCCAAGAGAGGATAGTTTATGCTTTCTTCTGAACAGGGCCTACCTGTATTAGCCCAATAAGCAAATACCCTAGAGTTATCCCTTATTGGGACTGTGGTTGGGGCATTTGATATTTGGGCTAGTGGCCTGCGTTTGTGACCTTCTAGGGGAGTCAGTCACCCTACTCTCACATTCTTAGCAATACACACTGACGTCATGACTTTACTTTAATTAATCTGATGACTGTTATTTATTTAATCAACTATGTTTGTTACCTTATTAATCATGTAGCGTTTAACTCATTAGGAACTTGGGGCACCATGGAAGAGGTTGTTTATACCATTTTTAATTTGAATTTGATTGATTTAACCTTTATTTAACTAGGCAAGTCAGTTAAGAACAAATTCTTATTTACAATGACGGCCTACCAAAAGGCAAAAGGCCTCCTGCGGAGACGGGGGSTGGGCTTAAAAATAAAAATATTAAAAATATATACAGCGGGGCAAAAAAGTATTTAGTCAGCCACCAATTGTGCAAGTTCTCCCACTTAAAAAGATGAGAGAGGCCTGTAATTTTCATCATAGGTACACTTCAACTATGACAGACAAAATGAGRAAAAAAAATCCAGAAAATCACATTGTAGGATTTTTTATGAGTTTATTTGCAAATTATGGTGGAAAATAATTATCATCGTTTATCGTTGTGCCTTTATTCCTCGTATTATTATTTTTCTCTATGCATTGTTTGGAAGTTGTACAACTGAAATGTGTCTTCTGCATTTAACCCAACCCCTCTGAATCAGAGAGGTGTGGGAGGYAGTCTTACATCCACGTCATTGGCGCCCAGGGAACGGTTGGTTAACGGCCTTGCTCAGGGGTAGAACAACAGATTTYTTACCTCAGGGTTTCAATCCAGCAACCTTTCGGTTTCTGGCCCAACGCTCCTACCCACCATGCTRTCTGGAAGGGCCCATAAGTAAGCATTTCACTGTTAGTCTACACCTGTTGTTTATGAAGCATGTGACAAATAACATTTGATTTGATTTGATTTAAACAAACTATCACCACCAGATAACTTCAAACTATTTATTACCATCTCAAATGCACTTAGGAAACAAGAACAAATTCTTAAGGATCTTTGCAATAATCAGGTTCTGCAATTTGGGTCATGCTAAATACTAGATGACTAAACTCCAAGGAAGTTTAACTTCCTTCACCATGGAGTGGAGTTTAGTCAGCTATCTAAATACAAAAATGCAAACTTTACTCAACATGAGACATTTTAGAGCATACTTTCCCTTCACACTACATGCCTTTTCACATTTCCCTCATGCAAAATCCTCAAGGTCAAAAGGATGGAAGTATGATGTTTGGTGTTTTGTTGTTGGATGTAAATGTTTGGGAGGGTAGCTCTCAGTCATCCTCTTGTCCATCAGACTTTTGAGGGGGCATAGGAGCCAGACAGTCCTGGAGAAAGTTTGTTAGGGTGCACCGGAAGTGCTGAACACGTGGCCCTCGTCAGGGTAAATCTGCAGAGAGTAGTTGGCCTTTGCTGACACCAGACGGTCTATGAGCTCGGCAGTGTGCTGGAAGTGGACATGTGCTACAAGATGGAAGTGTTACTTCACAAATATGTGCAAGTAGATCCATTCAATATCTCATATGGGGTATGTCTTTATTTTTGTGGCCCTTCTGAAAGTGTTCCCCTAAATATTAGTTGAATAGTTGAATAGATCATAAAGGTTCTCACCATCTGCGGTTCCATGTAAAAGGAGGAAGTTCTTGTCCCTYAGATTGACCACATCATCCAGCAAAGAGGCAGCCTGAGGAGAAATGTTGAACTAAGACCCAGGTTTTTGGAATGCTGACTAGGTGGAATACAGCTATGACCAGAAGTGACTTTTTCGTAGCATGTTAGGAGACTTTACACAGCAGGTTAGGAGAATTAACGTAGCAGGTTAGGAGAAATAGGTTAAAGTTAGGAAAGGGTTAGCTAAAATTCTCTCCTAACCTGCTACGAAAAGTCACTTCTGGTCTTAGCTGTACTCCATCTAGTCACAATCTGTTTTTCGTTCAAAGGAAGACTAAAGAGACAAGTTGAGTGCATGTGAGAAAGACGATGTTACACCATCTTATACTTTACAATCAATTTGAAGAACAAGATCTTGACTTACATTGTAGAAGCTCTCCTGAGTGGCTGGAAGACCCAGGTATCTCTCAGAAAAAGCAGCATCTATTATGACAGTCATTATTGTTTATAAATCGAAAACAAACTCTAAAAGATAAACCAAGTAACAACCGGGGTAGGTATAGGATTGAATAATAGTGTAACAAACTGTCAGACACAGTATGTCTAATCACAAGAACAAAGATGAAAAGCAACACAGATTACTCCTAAATGTTGGTGGACGTACTGTAGATTTTGAAGTCTGTGATTGGAGCCATCACTGCAGCACATTTAAATATGTTGGCTGCTGCCATCATCTTCAGTGTCAGAAGTCCACCAAATGCCTGTTGAAAAGATAAAGGGTGGGGTACTCACATTCAGAGGTGACTACATACAGAATACTGTTTGATCGAACATGGATGTTTTAAGCTCTTTTCCCACTTTGGCTGGGTCTGCTAGAATCAATGCAGCAATATAGTTGGAAATAGACCTTATACCTTTCCATACAGCGCAATTCTTCTGTTGTCAATGTACGGCAACTCCAACAACCACCTGTAGCAAAGAATGCATTGGGGTCTTTCCACCTCAAAAAGCACAAGAAAGACGATTTCGACACCCACAATCTCAGATTGTWTKTTTTTTTAAGTATAATAATTTCAGGATAGTAAAATGTCTTCAGTGTAAACTTAAACGACTAAAACCAGATAAAGTATGTAGAAAAGATAATGAGCTATATCATTTTTCATAAGATCGTCTTTGAAAACGAACAATCACCAAAATAAAAACTAGACAGTTAGGGAGAATCTAAAGTAAAAAAATGTCATGCCCCCATTGATTTTGTTATAATGTTTGAATCACTCAGTTAGCATAATAACACGGCATTAGCCATGGAAAAATGTGTAGAATTGCAGGAAATTAGCTGTTAAACTGCACATTTTCACTCAATCCCATTCCAAAATGTGTAGAAAACCTGAAATTTGTTTTAAAACTGCAATTTCTTCTCTCAGCCCCAATGATAAAATGTGTAGAATTGCAGAAAAGTTGCTTTGAAACAGTTTTGGATGACATGGAATGACTCATTGCTTAAATACAGTAAGACTAAGAAATTATTTAGATGCTGCTGAAATCTACGCTGTACTCATCATTGATTACTCACTCTACTACGCTCAGCAGGTCTTTGACKCTCTGGGAGCTGAGTTTCCTGGGGTCAAGGTTAGGTGACCTCAGGCCGTGTGCCGCCCCACTTTTGCCGTCCACCCAGGCCAGAGCCACACCGTGGATACTGAAGAGGACCTGGGGCCAGCCCAGAGAGAAACGGTCTGTGACTGCCTGAGTGTCAGGGGCTCMATCCCTGAGACACACAGACAGAGATGAGAAGAAAGGAAATGGGATCAGGAAGTCAACCAAGTTAGGTGGAGGAGAAGTTAATACACTGAGTGGCGCAGCGGTCTAAGTCACTGCATCTCAGTGCTAGAGGCTTCACTACAGACCCTGGTTCAATTCCAGGCTGTATCACAACCGGTGATTGGGAGTCCCATAGGGCGGCGCACAATTGGCCCAGCGCCATCCGGGTTTGGCCGGTGTAGGCCGCCATTGTAAATAACAATTTGTTCTTAACTGACTTGCCTWGTTAAATAAAGGTTAAATAAAAAATGTAGGAGGTTATGGAGCTTTTGTGTTAATAATTATTCATATTTGGAGGACACCTGTGTCAAAAATATTGATCTTATCGTTATGAAATGTTAGCTTGCAAGGTCTTTGTTTCGATGCCCATTTTTTATCTCAGTGCAAAACYGTTAAAGTTTGCATTTGTGTTTCACATTTTCATGCTTTCTTCTTTTTGCAGGTCTTACACAATGATGAGGAGAGGATGCAGGCCTTCTTCATACCCCTGTGGTAGACCCAGCTTTAGATGGATATCTGCAACATGGATACCACAGTTGCTCTCAATTCATGTTAAGTCATAATAAGTTCTCTAAGAAAAAGAGTGGTTTCCTCAGTGTTTACTGTACCATAGTGGTCAGCTGTAATGGTGCTGTAGTGTGTGATGGGGAGCCGTTTTCCCTCCAGGGCCTCAGACAGAGGCTTGTTGTCTTCCAGGACCTTGTACCCTAAGAAAACAACACTCAGTTTACATCCCAAATGGCACCCTATTCCCCTTACAGTGCACTACTTTTGACCAGGGCCCATAGGACTTTGGTCAAAAGGAGTGCAATGCACTATGTAGGGAATAGTGTGCTGTTTGGGGCGCATCCTCACCAGTGACTGAATACTGAACATAAAACATCTGGCTGAACTAACAATCATTCAAGTGTTTTAGGGCTACAGCTGCCGACATTGTAAGACATCTACACATATTCGATTGTGCTCAATATCAACCTCTGCTCAGACAATATATTGTCAAATAGCTAATTCAAGTTGTGAGTTAAGGACAGGACGAAGGCTATAGTCAAACAGTGTTTAATGTAATCAGCTCGAAAACGGCCACAAACACAAATACTCCCCTTAGCCTTTCCCATCCCATTTGTTTAAAGAAAATGAGTAAAGATGGAATGTGGAGCCATACATACAGGAAGCATGTATACTGTATATACTGTAGCTCAATTATGAAACCTAGTAGACATATTAAAACATGAAAAACAWCTTGTGTAGAACTCACTGAAATGTTCTCTGGTGCTGTGGACAGTCACTCTGGGGATGCCAGGGCCTACAACAAAGAGACATCAAGATGAAGGACAGAAAAAAGGAAAGAAAGAGAGAAAGAGATAGATGGATGGAGAGTGAGAGATTCACCCAAGCAGTGGAGGATAACACGAGTGAGGCTGGGGTTGAACTGTGGCTTGTAGAAGTGGCAGGTCTCTGAGAGTGTGCAGGTAAGACAGTGTCTTTGAGAAAAACCCCAGAGGTTCACACTGAGAGAGAGGAACAGTCAATAGAAAACATTCAGACTGAACGATGTAAACATTTCTTATGGACCTGAGTTACTCCCGACCAAGGGACTTTACCAGGATAAAGTCTGGGCTAGTGCTTAGAGTTTTTGCTGGTCAGGTCATGTGGTCAGGAAAAACATATTGATCTATTTATGGATTATGGTATAATTATAGGGCCTTGTGCATATTTACCTGTAAAGGTGTCTGCTGTGTTTGGATGCCTCTGTGCTGATGAAGTATCTGCAAACAGACAGAAACCATATCAGGCTGATGTGCTGTGGTTACATAAATGCCAGCTGCAGTCACACCAGCAAATGCTAGGGATAAGCAAATCTCTTTACTCCTCATACAGTTTCTCTGCGTCTTCATCCAGGCCACAGAGCGACATCACGTCCCAGTGCCCTGATGTCAGGAATCGTGGAGACATGGGGGTAGTCAAAGGCTGCAGGGAGAGAGAAGCTGAGTTAGAGAGAGAGACGAGCCAAAGACACAGAGATAGAGACCGTGTAAGAGGGAGGGAGCTAGGGAGTTAAAGGTAGATGAAGGGGTCATTGGATAGTGAGGAGAAAACCCTAGCCATTCAAAATAGACTGACTTGGGCCAAATAAGATAAAGCAAGGTAGATAAGGCTGAAACGCAACTCTGACCTGAGTAGGGAGGACAGCTATGTGTCGATACTCTCCGTGACCCCCTTGTGCTGCAGGCAGAGTGACATAGAACACGGAGCCGTCTCTAGAGAAGAGGGGTGCCTCCTGTTGGCCAGAAAAGTAATTTCCACAGTTGTTAGTCATCATACAGTATCTAGGGCAGAGATGGACAACTCCAGTCCTCGGGGGTCAGAGTGGTGTCACACTTTTCCCCCATCCTGAGCAAACACAGCGGATTCAACTAATTGTGTCAGGTTTTGGCCAGGACTGTTCAGGTTTTGGTCACTAGATGTCCCCATTGCACCTTTTTTGTACCTTTTGTTTTTTCCTTGCTCTAATTATTGTTTGCACCTGTGTGTCGTTCCCTTGTTAGTATTTAAACCCTGTGTGTTCCTCAGTTCTTTGCTCAGTGTTTGTATGTTAGCACCCAGCCCCAGCCACAGCCTTGTTGTGAACATATATTTCTCTTATTGGATTTTCCAGAGGTTCTCTGGTTTAGTGCTTGTGTATTTTTGAGTAGTCTTTTGAGGTTTGTTTTTCCCTGCTGTTTTTACCACTTTGTGGAGTTTCTTTGTATTTTGGAGGATATCCATTTTGTGCCTCTTGGCTTTATTTTGGACGTGGTGGATTTATATTCTTTGCCTGAAGATCTTGTCCTTTTATTAAACCACCATTTCTAGTACTGCTGAGTCTGCCTCATCTTCTGGGTTCTGCCGACTATTAGTGACTGTTTCTCTCACCGGGTCCTGACAAATTGCATTCGAAACTGAAGATCATGATTAGTTGATTATTGGAGTCAGGTGTGTTAGCTGGGGCTCGGGCAAAAGTGTGACACTAATCAGGCCCCCGAGGACGGGAGTTGCCCATCCTTGATCTAGGGCCTAGAGGTTTTCCTGTCAATGTGACCTGACCTGACCAGACTTAATAACACTACTCATTTTAGTATTCCATTTCTCTCCCTCCAAGTCCCACTGAARTCCATTTATCTTGTATTCATGTCTTCCTCTTGTCTTAATTTATCTTGTCTTCATGCAACCACGTTAATTTAATTGAATYGAATCACTTAATGATTAGAATAGGCAATTCCTCCCCTCGGGGCTCTAAATGCTTTAATACAGACTAAAGTTCGCTACATATAATGACGGTCTTAAAAACTGTAATGAAAAACAGAAAGTTTTCCCATTTCTTATACATTTTCTGTGAATAGATTCAGCCTTTTGGTTGATCTTGGTTAGTGATTAGTAGGCAGAATTTACCTGTGGTAGCCCTAGCCAGACATCCATGGTCATTTTGCGTTTCTGTGAGGGTTGCAACAGAAMAAAGGCATTACACTCATACTCATACATATCATTGACAACCAATAAGCATCCACATGAATCACATGGATCACATCCAGCTGCTAGAAATTATGTATCTACTCCCTTTACAACTGACAACTGATCAGTGTATCACCTGTGAGCAGACTCCAGTAGTGGCCTCGCACACAGAGAGAACAGACTGGTTCTGGACCCGGTTCAACCAACACACAGCCAGCCTGGTCCCACTGGTCCATTTCACCATGGAGATGTAATGGCCTCTGGACACAGGCAGGCAGACAGAAAGACAAGGGAGAAACACAGAGATTTAGGTCTAAAAAAACTATTTACATGTGGAGAGAATAAATACACTGATTTAAATGAGTACCTACAGTACCTGTTTTTGAGTGAGATTGGAGCAGTCATCCTCAGAGTGTGAGCAGGGCTGAAGACGTTCACCACGTAAAGAGTAACTGTCGGGATATTATCTCCTGCCTGGAAGGGAAGGATGCACATCAACACATTCTGCATAGATAACATTGTTCAGACATTCTGTATTGACCTCAATTCATCTTATTGTAGGCTCTGCCAAGAGGGTTTATGGCAGAGGAGATGACCTTGGAATTTATCTAAGTTAAGGTGTATAAAAGTAGTCTTTATTGACATTATTATTATTATTGTTATTATACATTTCACCTTAGGGTATGGATAGTAGACTCCTGTGGGGTATGGCCCTCCAGTGAAACGAGGGATCTCCACATAGGGTGTGTGTGTGTTGTTGATGGACAGGTACGCCAGTCGTACCCCATCTCCAGACCACCAGTAGGCAGGGTACGTCTGGAGGATCTCTTCTGGAAACAAATGACATGACAGTCAACATGCATTAGCAGGTGTAAATGGGCCCATCTACTGTATATAGTATACAGACTCAAGCTCACGAATTCTTAATATAGATTGATAAGAATGTAATGTTTCTACATGGGATTTTCATTTGTGATGTCAGGCACRTTCAAGTACATTACATTCATATACATTGCATATTATAGATCTATTATCATTTATGAGGTAAAGTATAGTATATGACAAAATATATATGTGATGTCTATGGTGTTGTTCTGTCAGGTGGACACTAACAGAAAAGCACAAATGAGGCATGCTAAAAACTACATGGCGACGATCAGTGGCGGCTGAGCTGGATGAGCTGGGTCTCTCATGGGACAGGGCGCAAGCTGTGGCCAAAGACAGACTCCAGTGGCAGAAGATTGTTGCAGCCTTATGTCCTACCCGGGAAGAAGAGGACTAAGTAAGTAAGTATGATTTTACTCTACAAAGGCAGCGTCTCTCTCACCCTCATATGTCCAGTCTGACAGCCCGTTGATAACAGACCCACTGCCTGTAGTGCTGAGACGTACAGGACCACTGTACACACCGGGCTGGTAGTAGAGGTTATTCTGAAAGATGTAGATCTGCCAAAATAACAGAGTGCCTATGTAACTCAATGTAAATATAACACACACAAATTAACATACAGTGTGTGAACATGATGGGCCAAAAAAGAGCATCTCTCGGGACGTATTTGGGCTGTGGGCCGCATGTTGTGCACTCCTGCCTTAAGGGCCTCACCAAATGATTTCCATGGGGACCCCATGCGGCATATTGAAGAGCAGATGGCTTCACTCTGTGTGGGTTTAGCTCAAGAAAGTCCCTGCGAGAAACAAACACAGAAATGCATGAGAATATACACACAAACACATGCATACACAACAAGTTTTTTTTTTTATTCATGGTATTGGCTGAAGTAAACTGTTCAATTACCAGATGACCTGTTATGCATCATATTTCATTTGGATGTGTTGGTTTGGATTGATTGCACAATATAGGAATACATTATCATGCTATCAATAATACTTACCCTGTYCCCACACTGTAAATGACATAGGAAGCTGAAAATGATTTTGAGAACACCTATCAAGGGCAGAGGAGAGGAATATAATCAAATCAACAGTAAAGAACTTGCCTAAAATGATGACACAGTCCAAATATTTTCCAATAATAGTTACCATGGATAGAATGATAACTCAGTTACATAGCTGCTGGTGCTGCAACATATTTTATATGCTTTGCATTGAGGCATTTCCAAGTCTTTAAGAACAATAAATGCCCATCCCAAAAGAGAAACTGTGCCAGATTCTGAATTGGATAAAACAAGCCCTTTGGGAGCATAACAGTGTTCTGATTTGTTTGTTTTCTCTCGATAATCTTAGCTTAGTTCCATCTTAATTAAAATATCCTGTTAAAAGATGAAAGATGTTGCTTAGAGCAGAATTAAATCAGTCTATTTAAACGGGGGTGGAGTTATGGATACAAATCAGCAGTAAGTTGCCAGTTTTGTCTTGAAATATTCCTCAATAGATACACTGACTGTTAAACATTACCTACCAGATGCAAGTTGTAGGCCAGCAGAATATACTTCTGGTCTGGTGACACTTGAAACTTTGTGTCATTCAGATTCTTGTAAAACAGAAACAAATATATCAAAATGCAAATAAAAACTGCAGTGGGAGGAGTGATTATTTCTCAAATACAAGTTGACACCTGTGGGAGACTGGGGGTATGGATATGTATGCTGAAGATCYATCAGTCTGTCAATCAACCACCTTGGAGCAGAGTTTTGTTTGTTCCGTCTGTACTCACTAGGATGCTGCCGCCCAGCAGAGAGATGGTGAGGTTCTCACTCAGGCTGTGTTTCAGGATGTGCCCTTCCCTGGTGCGAAAGGCCACCTCATCATCTACAGAGGGGAGTTAGAGTAGAAGCCATGCAGTGGTGAGAMTGGCAAATAGACAGAAGACAGAGTTGTTGTTGAAACATGAAGGACTGGTTTCCCAGACCCAGATTAAGCCTAGTCGTGGACAAAAAAAAACACTTTGGATTGAGACTTTCCATTGAGAATGATGTTTAATCCGGAAACCGTCCTGATTCTCCTAAAGTAAAGAGAGTGTCTGCTAAACGAATAAACTGCAAAGTGTAATGTAGTATAGAGGCCATTGGATTTATGTAAAATATACATGTATTGTACATGTACTGTATGTGACATACATATGTGTATTTTGTTAATAGATTTCTTAATTCAATGAGCAACCTTTCATCAATGCCTCAGATGGTTATGTTAGGGATTGGAAACTGTTCTAATAATTCCAATTTAGGAAATTACACCTTTCTTACGTACGCCTTTCCTACGCACTTCTCAGTAGTTGGTATTCAAACTTACCTTATGAAGGTGTGTAACAGGCTTTGCAGGAGGGGGAACCGCTGAAAACCCTCCCACTTGCAGGCCGACAGATTTTCTCGTGGAGTTTTCATTCAATAGGGTTTTCAGTATATTTATCTTAAGCCAACCCTATAAATACAGTGTACGTTTCAGTTCGAATTCTGTCGACAGACTCAGAAGACTATATCGAGAGAACGGCTTCAGAATACTAGGGATAAATGAAAGAAAGCCATCTAAATATCTGCATATCTGTCTTTGTTTCAGCAGCAATTGGTAGATTTTAAAATACTCTGATCTTGTAGATCATTTAGGGTTATGAAAGTATTTATGAATAAAAAAAATACAGTTTTGGAGAGCCTTTACGCATGAAAGAAAATGGTGGTTTGATTCATTCTGATTGCCACATTCTTCCATTGTAATGTTGGAAGATTAGTGTACATAGGATTATAATAGGGAGAATATTGTACAATAGTAGGCTATATCCTTGTCTACTGCCTGCACTAACCATTAAACTGTGTGATGACACAGCCAAGTATTGCGCCATGCATCTGGTGAAACTGTTATGGCTTGATCTGCGCTCCGCTCCATAATGGATGCCCTCAATCTCACACAAATTATTAAGGAACCCACCAGGTACAACCCTAAATCCGTAAACATGGGCACCCTCATAGATATCATCCTAACTAACTCGCCCTCCAAATACACCTCTGCTGTTTTCAATCAGGATCTCAGYGATCACTGCCTCATTGCTTGCATCCGCTATGGGTCAGCGGTCAAACGACCACCCCTCATCACTGCCAAACGTTCCCTAAAACACTTCTGCGAGCAAGCCTTTCTAATCGACCTGGCCCGGGTATCCTGGAAGGATATAGACCTCATCCCATCAGTAGAGGATGCCTGGTCGTTCTTTAAAAGTGCTTTCYTCACCATCTTAAATAAGCATGCCCCTTTCAAAAAATKTAGAACTAAGAACAGATATAGCCCATGGTCAACTCCAGACCTGACTGCCCTTGACCAGCACTAAAACATCCTGTGGCGGACTGCACTAGCATCGAATAGTCCCCGCGATAYGCATCTCTTCAGGGAAGTCAGGAACCAATACACGCAGTCAGGTAGGWAAGCAAAGGCTAGCTTTTTCAAACAGAAATTTGCATCCTCTAGCTCTAACTCCMAAAAGTTTTGGGACACTGTAAAGTCCATGGAGAATAAGAGCACCTCCTCCCAGCTGCCCACTGCACTGAGGCTATGAAACACTGTCACCACCGATAAATMCACGATAATCGAGAATTTCAATAAGCATTTCTCTACGGTTGGCCATGCTTTCCTCCTGGCTACCCCAACCCCGGCCAACAGCTCCGCACCTCCCGCAGCTACTTCCAGACTCATATTAAACATCTCCAATCCAAAATTACATCTAGAATCGGCTTCCTATTTCGCAACAAAGCCTCCTTCACTCACGCTGCCAAACATACCCTCGTAAAACTGACTACTACCCATCCTCGACTTCCGCATGTCATTTACAAAATAGCCTCCAACACTCTACTCAGCAAACTGGATGCAGTCTATCACATACCATCCATTTTGTCACCAAAGCCCCATATAGCACCCAACACATGCAACCGTATGCTCTTCATCGGCTCCCTCGCTACATATTCGTCGCCAGACCAAACTGGCTCCAGGTCATCTATAAGGCCTTTGCTTATTGCCCCGCCTTATCTCAGCTCACTTCTCCATAGCAACACCCACCCGTAGCACGCGTCCAGGAGGTATATTTCACTGGTCATCCCCAAGCCAACACCTCCTTTGGCTGCATTTTCTTCCAGTTCTCTGCTGCCAATGACTGGAACGAATTACAAAAAAAAAAAATCGCTGAAGTTGAAGACTTATATCTCCCTCACTAACTTTAAGCATCAGCTATCTGAGCAGCTTACCCGATCCCTGCAGCTGTACACAGCCACCTGTAAATGGCCCATCCAATCTACCTACCCATCCCCATATTGTTTTTATTTACTTTTTTTGCCTTTTGCACACCAGTATTTCTACTTGCACATCATTATCTGCACATCTATCATTCCAGTGTAATTTGCTAAATTGTAATTACTTCACTACTATGGCCTATTTATTGCCTTACCTCCTCACGCCATTTGCACACACTGTATATACACTTTTCTATTGTTATTGACTGTATTTGTTTGATCCCATGTGTAACTCTGTGTTGTTGTTTTTGTCGCACTGCTTTGCTTATCTTGCCCAGGTTGCAGTTGTAAATGAGAAACTTTTCTCAACTGCCTACCTGTGAAATAAAGGTGAAATAAAAATAAAAATATATTTAATTAGGCTACATGTCTTTTTATATTGTCAACTGTTACTAATGATCGTCAGCAACAACCACATGGCTTTGACGGTGTTTTCAGAAGAAGCACATGAAGATAAACAAAATGATAGAAATAGGAGACAAAGAAAGTTGTGTCACACCCTGATCTGTTTCACCTGTCTTTGTGCTTGTCTCCACCCCCCTCCAGGTGTCGCCCATCTTCCTCATTATCCCCAGTGTATTTATACCTGTGTTCTCTGTTGTCTTTCCAGTTTGTCTGTCAGGTCTTACCACGTGTTCCCATCTCCCTGCTTTCTCAAGTTCTTTCCTAGTTTCCCCGGTTCTGACCATTCTGCCCTTGACCCGAGCCTGTCTGCCATTCTGTACCTGTCTGACTTACCTGTTTACGAACCTCTGCCTGTCCTGACCCTGAGCCTGCCTGCTGTTCGGTACCTTATTGACTCTGCCCTGGATTACACACCTCTGCCTGCCTTTTTTATTATACCTAAGCAGCTACGATGCAGAACAGTCAACATCAACATGTATTAATTACAAGAGTACATTCCATAAAACATATACTGAGCTTCTCTCACATTGTAACGTTGTCCCCTACAACAAACCTGAGGACAGTTTCATGATTTGTGTTGACTTGATGAGCTGTGMTGTGCTCTGCATGTCAACAGCAGCATGAAGTGTCCCAATTGGTACCCTATGCCCTACATACTGCACTACTTTTGACCAGAGCAATATTGCAGGGMAGCCCCAAAGTGACTCTTTACACTGTTTGCAAGGATTTCCTTTGTGTTGTCTTAGGAATGCTGCATTATCTCTCCAACCCCCGTTTTGTCACACCTCTGGGTAACAGAGGTTCAGTTGTCTTTACATCCTGTATGTCTGATATCTGATTGGGCGTTAACTCAACAGCAATGCTATTAGTCAATAACTCAGATGTTGAATCCATACAACTCTTATAAAAGGGTCTTAGATTCATTGTCTCTTTCTCTTCTTTGTCCCTGACCTGCGCTGGTGAGATAAGGGCTCCCGAGTGGCGCAGCGGTCTAAGGCACTGCATCTCAGTGCAAGAGGATGTATTGAGATGAGAATAATGGCGCCGGAGAGGATGGCTGCCGTTTTATTGGCTCTTAACCAACCATGCTATTTTGTTTGTTTTTTCGCATTGTTTGTAACTTATTTAGTAAATAATGTTGCTGCTACTGTCTCTTAGGACCGAAAAGAGCTTCTGGACATCAGAACAGCGATTACACACCTTGAATTGGACAAATAAWTTTTCTTTAATGAGTCGGACGAGAGAGATTTACTCCAGACACCCGAACAGGCCCTCATCCCCGTCATTCACAGGAGAAGGAGACAGAGATTTCGTGGAAGGAGATTGGGGTGCCTTGTGATGATCAAGCGACGAGTGGCTAATCTGCCTTTGCCATCCGTACTATTAGCCAACGTACAATCGCTGGAAAATAAATGGAACAAACTAAAAGCACGTATATCCTACCAACGGGACATTAAAAACTGTAATATCTTATGTTTCACAGAGTCGTGGCTAAACGACGACAGGAATAACATACAGCTGGCGGGTTATACACTCTATCRGCAGAATAGAACAGCAGCCTCTGGTAAGACAMGGGGTGGCGGTCTTTGTATATTTGTAAACAATAGCTGGTGAACGATATCTAAGGAAGTCTTGAGGTTTTGCTCACCTGAGGTAGAGTATCTCATSATAAGCTGTAGACTACACTATGTACCCTGTATTTTTCGTAGCTGTCTTACATRCCATCACAGACCGATGCTGGCATAAACAAACAGGAAAACACTCATCCAGAGGTGGCACTCCTAGTGGCCGGGGAATTTAATGCAGGGAAACTTAAATCCGTTTTACCTCATTTCTATCAGCATGTTAAATGTGCAACCAGAGGGAAAAAAACTCTAGACCACCATTACTCAACACACAGAGACGCGTACAAATCTCTCCCTCGCCCTCCATTTRGCAAATCTGACCATAATTATATCCTCCCAATTCCTGCTTACAAGTAAAAATTAAAGCATGAAGCAGCAGTGACTCGGTCAATAAAAAAGTGGTCAGATGAAGCAGATGCTAAGCTACAGGACTGTTTTGCTAGCACAGACTGGAATATGTTCCCGGATTCTTCCGATGGCATTGAGGAGTACACCACATCAGTCACTGGCTTCATCAATAAGCACATCTGTGACGTCATCCCCACAGTGACTGTACGTACATACCCCAACCAGAAGCCATGGATTACAGGCATCATTCACACTGAGCTAAAGGGTAGAGCTGCCGCTTTCAAGRTGCGGGACTCTAACCCGGGAGCTTATAAGAAATCCCGCTATKCCCTCCGATGAACCATCAAATAGTCAAAGCGTCAATACAGGACTAAGATCGAATTGTACTACACCGGCTCTGACGCTCGTCGGACGTGGCAGGGCTTGCAAACTGTTACAGACTACAAAGGGAAGCACAGCCGAGAGCTGCCCAGTGACACGAGCCTACCAGACGAKCTAAATTACTTCTTTGAGGCAAGTAACACTGAAACATGATTGAGAGTATCAGCAGTTCCGGACGACCGTGTAATAACACTTACATCGGCTGCAGAGAGCAAGACCTTTAAACAGGTCAACATTCACAAGGCCTCAGGGCCAGATGGATTACCAGGACGTGTACTCCGAGCATGCGCTGACCAACTGGCAAGTGTCTTCACTGACATTTTCAACCTCTCCCTGTCTGAGTCTGTAATACCAACATGTTTCAAGCACACCACCATAGTCCCTTTGCCAAAATTCACCCAACTTATGTGGGAAGCTTGTGGAAGGCTACCCGAAACATTTGACCCAAGTTAAACAATTTAAAGACAATGCTACCAATACTAATTGAGTTCATGTAAACTTCCGACTTCAACTGTATGTGAGAATGCTATTCATTGACTACAGCTCAGTGTTCAACAGCACTGTGCCTCAAAGCTCCTCACTAAGCAAAGGACCTGGGACTAAACATCTCCCTCTGCAACTGGATCCTGGACTTCCTGATGGGCCACCCCAAGTGGTAAGGGTAGGTAACAAACACATCCGCCATGCTGATCCTCACACGTGGGGCCCCTCAGAGGTGTGGTGCTCAGTCCCCTCCTGGACTTTCTGTTCACTCTGGACTGCACGGCCAGGCATGAACCAACACCATCATTAAGTTTGCTGATGACACAACAGTGGTAGGCTGATCACCGATAAGACGAGACAGCCTATAAGGAGGAGGTCAGAGACCTGACCGTGTGGTGCAAGGACAACAACCTCTCCCTCAATGTGATCAAGACAAAGAGATTATTGTGAACTACAGGAAGAAGGACCAAGCACGCCCCCATTTCTCATCGACAGGGCTGTAGTGGAGCAGGTTGACAGCATCAAGTTCCTTGGCGTCCACATCACCAACAAACTAACATGGTATAAGCACACCAAGACAGTTGTGAAGAGGGCACAACAAAACATATTCCCCTCAGGAGACTGAAAAGATTTGGCATGGGTCCTCAGATCCTCAAAAGGTTCTACAAGCTTCACCATTGAGAGCATCCTGACTGGTTGCATCACTGCCTGGTATGGCAACTGCTCGGCCTCCGACCGCAAGGCACTACAAAGGGTAGTGCGTACTGCCAGTACATCACCTGGGCCAAGCTTTCTTCCATCCAGGACCTCCATACCAGGGGGTGTCAGAGGAAGGCCCTAAAAATTGTCAAAGACTCCAGTCACCCTAGTCATAGACTGTTGTCTCTACTACCCGCATGGCAAGCGCCAAGTCTAGGTCCAAGAGGCTTCTAAACGCTTCTACCCCAAGCCGATAAGACTCCTGAACATCTAATCAAATGGCTACCCAGACTATTTGCATTGCCCCCCACCCCTTTCTATGCTGCTGCCACTCTCTGTTATTATCTATGCATAGTCACTTTAATAACTCTACCTACGTGTACATATTACCTCAACTACCTCGACTAACCACTAGCCCTGCACATTGAGTCTGTACCGGTATCCCTGTATATAGCTTCGCTATTGTTATTTTACTGCTGCTCTTAATTATTTGTTACTTTTATTTGTTTCTTTTTTTTAGGTATTTTCTTAAAACTGCATTGTTGGTTAAGGGCTTGCAAGTAAGCATTTCACTGTAGGTCTACATGTGTAGACATTTGTATTTGTGCATGTGACAAATACAATTTGATTTGATATGAAGAGGCGTCACTTA
>NC_036838.1:31496598-31498373 GCF_002910315.2 Salvelinus sp. IW2-2015
TTGCGCGACAATGGTTAGACTCAGAACTTCTAAAAGGTCCTTGCCGTCTACCTGTGACAAGCGCAAGAATGTTGATCACACAACCCGTACACTCACGTACGTTGTTATCCAATGATTACTGCTTTGAAAAGGCAGGGTCCTTGTAACTGCTGATACTTATCGGTACTTAGGTGGCTTCCAGTTTACATTTGCCCAATCACGACAACGTATATCCCAAATATTACACCTGTCCAGACCAGTCTCTGGTTCGAATCCAGGCTGTATCACATCCGGCCGTGAATGGGAGTCCCATAGGGCGGCGCACAATTGCTCAGCGTTGTCCGGGTTTGGCCGAAGTAGGCCGTTATTGTAAATAAGAATTTGTTCTTAACTGACTTGCCTAGTTAAATTAAAAAAAATACACTCTCTGTCTCTCTCTCGCTCTTTCTCTCTCTCTCTCTCTCTCTCCCTCTCTGATCATGTCTAGGATAATGCCTTGTAATACTTTTTCATGCTTTGTAAATTAAGCTTATGCCTTGTATGTGAATCCATTTATTTTACAATGTTAATAAAGTACACTTGGATTTAGAATTCCATTCACAGAACTTTCTTGACCTTCCAATTCCTGTAACTCAACTGTAGTCTCTTGCATATTGATAAATTGTCATTATGGAGTCAGGTAAACATTTTAATAGGCTAATTGCATAGTCTTATTATGGATTGCATGTGAGGTACAGTATATATGATATAGCCTATATGATCAATCTTTACCACACTACAATATCGGCCCTGGTCAAAAGTAGTATACTATATAGGGAATAGGGTGCCATTTGAGATACAGTCAGAATGCTCCGTAAATCATGTCAAGTTACAGTGAAGCCACAGGGTGTACAGTATACTACACAAGGCGGGCAGCCTGTCAAAAAGTATATCAATCATTTAAGGCTTGACATGCATGTTTTGTAAATGAAATCTGTGCCATGGAAGCCTGGCTTTCCTCACCGTTGAGCCAGGTCACATGGGCATCATGAACTTTGAAATCGTCTTTGTCCAGGTCCTCCAGAGTAAGACGGGAGCGCTGGAGAAGAAGAGAATGAAGAGAATCATCTGCAACAAAGATGAAGACAGAGAGGGATGAGTAGCAGGAAGAAAGGGCCAAATGGAGGAAATGGTACAAATGGCCCTAGTACTACAGTATACCACTCTGATGTGGAAGCAGATTCATGCCAAAATGAATACAAATAAATATTGCATTCATGCATCATGCCATGCCAAATGTATTTGGCTCCATCTTTAACAATAAGTCCAATATTTCGATATCAGTCCTAAAAACTTACTACTGACAGACAGATCACAGAGATGAGTATAAGACATGGGTGAATGTTTTTGTGAATTATCCCGGTCAATTACATTCAGTTTTCACCAGGAAATGCATATTAAGTACTGTAAGTTGACTCATGTAGTTTCGCTCACAACTCCAATTGAACACAACATTGAACACAGATTTTTTAATATGTATTTCCATTTGAGCCAACATTTCTGTATTACATTACTCCTTATACAACAACGACCTTTTTTTTTCATAGTTTTTGTTTGCCAGTGAATTCCATTTTTGATAGTTGGCAAAAGTGAATAAAAAAAACTTCTAGAATGTAACTTTTATGTCAAAATAGTTTTTTTCATTCTACTGGTTGTCTTGAAAGCCAAATAGTAAGCATTTTCAATTCAAGGCTAATCATATAGCAGACTAAACCGACTAGTTGGCGTGGACTGTAGTATTAAGTAGTAGGCCTATG
>NC_036838.1:31502890-31508948 GCF_002910315.2 Salvelinus sp. IW2-2015
AAAGGAACAGCAGCACATAGACACTTAAATAAAGTATTGTTGTCTACACGCTTAGAAAAAATTGTTCCAAAAGAGTTCTTCAGCTGTCCCCATAGGTGAGCCCTTTTTGGTTGCAGGTAAACCCGTTTTTGGTCCCAGGTAGAACCTTTTGGGGTTCCATGTAGAACCCTCTGTGGAAAGGGTTCTTCAAAGGGTTCTGCTATGGGGACAGCCRAAGAACCCTTTTAGGTTCTAGAGGGTACCTTTTTTTCTAAGAGTGTATAGATCTATGCACATGGGTAGCGTACAGACCTTTGGAGACAGATTTGAGCAGAAACGTGACTTTAACATGAAAAACACAAGACTAGACAGTAATAACTGAATTGTATACCTCCTGAGGAAATCGATCCTGGATAGTTCTCCTGTATGACTTTTCAATTCAGACAGATGGATGATTCCTATGTACAGTATTTAATAAACAATACTATTGAATTGAAGAATGAATTAAAATGTGTGTAAAGTGACTTTACCATGTCAGAGGGCATGTTTTGCTGAGTGGTGGCGATCATCTTTGCAATAGTTGTCAATAAATCTATATATTCCTAATCTGGACTCCGATTTCATAATCCTGGCTCAGATTACGGAACACTGAAAATCCAACCTCTGTGGCTGGAGCCTCTCTCTTTCTGTCTCTATTTCTCCTTCTTTTTCTCTCTCTAGCTCTCTCTCTCTTTCTTTCTTTCTCTCTCTTTGCTTTCACACTGTATTATGTCACAAGCAGGGTGCAGCATGAGTGGGTTAGCAGCTGTATTTGATATCATTATCAGTCTTGGAAATAAATAGATTACATAATAAAGCAACACCAAATTGATTAATTTGTTTATATATCACATGTGATTCAGCCCATATACCACAATTCATATGCATATTTCTCTCACACTTAAATAGTCATTTCCATTAATACCCACATTAAAAAATACTATAGTTTACTATAGTATAAATTCTGTAGTAATACTATAGTTAAAAAACTGGCAGTGTTTTTGCGGACTGTAGTATACTATAGTATTAACTACAGTGTTTTCAGATATTACTATAGTATACTATAGTAGTATACTACAGTCTGAACGGATAGTTCAGAGCTTCTGCTCTTTTCTGTAACCTGTATTGAACACAATATATGGTCTATACTTTGCATGTAGGTTTCTAACTTATGGGTGGCACAATTTGGGATAAGGGGAAGGACAATGGGCAAGGCATGCAAATTAATTACTGTAGTATTACTACAGTTAAAAAACTTTTTGTGGACTGTAGTGTTTTTGTGAACATTACTGTAATATTTACTGTAGGGTTTTTGCGGACTGTAGTATACTGTAGTGTTTACTATAGTATTCTACAATATACTACACCATTTTATAGTTAATAATACACATTATCAAGAGATACTACAGTGTGTAGTATAGTATTCAACAGTATACTACAGTTTACTACAATAGTATGTACTGTAGTATTCTATAGCAAACAAAGGTATTTTTTCATGTGGGCACCTTCCATTTATGTATTTTTTTAAACATTTGGAATAATTTAGAACTAATTTTCATGTGTCACACCTGCATGGTAAAAAATAGACATGTACAGTGTTTGAGTACAGTATTTAAACAGCATTTGAGTTGAATTTCTGAAATACAGCGACTCCTATCATCCCTAGTCAAAGTAACATGTACAGTCTTCTACATTATACACATTTACGTACACATGAGTGAGTGCATAAGATAAATATCTGTAGGAAGACCTCTCTCTCTCTGTCTCTCTCCACCCTCTGTCTCTATCTTTCTAAGCATGGATATGGCATGATGCAACACTCCTGCTCCAGGAATACCTGGGGGGTCCCACTGCTTCATTAAGACCCCTCCCACACACTCTCTTTTACGCACACACAGACACACACAACTGACACTGACTGGCTGTACATCCAGGAGCCTGAGAGGCAAAGAGAGAGCAAGAATAAGAGGAGAGCGGGAAGTTGCATCTATTTTTCATGCAGCACCATCACCATCACCATCACTCTTCTGCCTTAGCTTTTCCCCCACTTTACTTCTCAAGTCCTGGATGAGAGCTAAAGACTGTGTGGGACTCAGGCTCACAGAGGAGAATGAGTTCTGCGGAGGAGAGAGAGGACCATGATATGTACTGTGAGAAGGCGGTGGCCCTCATCATTGACCTCTGTCTGGACGACAGCCCACTGTTGCAGCCCAACACCTGCCAGGACTTCATCACACTGCTAGCCACCAACCAGAGCCCAAACTCTGCAGGGTCAGGTATGCTCAACAGCCCAACAAACAGCCTCCCTCCCTCCGGCCATTACTTTTTGTTTGTGTTGTGTTGTGTTATGTTGTGTTGTGAGTGACTGTGTTAAACATGGCCACTGCTATGTTTGTGTGTTGTGACTCATGTGATGTGTTGAACATACTAACATGCTATCCTTTGGTTAGTGGTCCAGTGCAGGTCATTTATCATTCCTTTCCGACAGGATATTCACCTGGGGGATACTCAGAGGTTGGCTTGGTTGGCTAATTGAGCTAAGGTACTTTGTTCGACTTAATTACTTCTATCTGCAATATGGCAGGAAAGTAAAGTTGAGAGGGTGATTTATTTAAAGAAAATGCACAGTTGTTGAAATCGAAAGATATGTTCCTTGAAAGTCTATAATCCTGGAATGAAAAAAAAAAWWTGAAATCTTTTTTTGACAGATAATGTATTCCCCCAGGGAAATAGATGACATGAAATTGAATTGTAGATGATGAAATATGTTTTTTCTATCATATAGTTTACTATGGGCTCCATGTCATACTGTTCCTTGATGGCAGATTAACTTTTGATGACCCCTGTAACCCTTTCCTCTAGTCTGAATGGAAAAGTGGGCATCTCAGAATCAGATATGATGGAATAGCCGGAAAAATCTCTCTGCCGGTTTGCAATGCTGGAGTCTCTTGTGATTTATAAGTTAAGACGGAGTCATGTTGATGAGAGCATGCCATACAGCAAGACTCAGAATCTGATTGTCACTGCGAATTTAGTCACTGGTGAAATCACACAGCGTCTAGCACCGAACCAGAGAGGTCACCAAATGCCACCACGTTACTAGTAAACAAACAGGAATCACTCTTGTCAAACAAAGATTCCAAACCAAATCTGTTTTTCTCTATCAAATGTTCCTGTGTGTGTTTCTCAGACATGCGGGGGAGGTCATCTGGAAATCGTCTCTGTGCCATAATTGTATCCTGTATCCTTGTATCATAAAATAGGATGTTTCCCTGAACTAAGCTTAGGGTCACTTTCTCCCTACAACACACTTATCCTATTCAACTCTAGGAAGCCTTTTATGACATGGGGAAACTGACTGACTAGATTTACCCCATTAGTCATCATGGGAGTTGCCTTGCCTTGCTATTCCCTTTAAACAATAATGGTGTAAATATTTATATTCACATTGGTGTCCAGTTCCAAATGATGCCACAAACACACAGACATTCTCACTCTCTTTGCTCTCTCTGTCAGCTGTGGGCTCTGCAGTGCTGCTCTGTCTTAACCATGGGGTTTATGGGCAGGTAATTGAAGTGGCATTAGCTCACGCTGATAGTGCTCCAATTAAAGAGCTGTGCTGTGTCTGTGAAAGTGAGCGCCCGCAGCTCAGCCAGGAAGAGACCAGGGTGCACCAGTCCACAGGTAGTAATACCACATGAATAGAAGACTGCCAGACTGCCACTGCGTAGAAGTGAAGACTGCCCTGCAGAGCGCTGTACACCGGCTACCAAAAACCAAAGGTCACAGATTTGGAGTGACAGGTTGGGTGACCGTTTGTGCTGAGGCGAATGTCAGAGTTGGATGTGGATGAGTTTCTCGAAAAACCAAACTGGCTGCTTTGGTTTGTTCTGCCTTTCAGACACACACACACACACACACACACACACACACATCACCTTTGAGCATTGCACATCCCCCACCCCTTCCTCTGAGCATCACACATCCCCATCCCGTCCTCTGAGCATTGCACATCCCATCCCTATCCTTCACATCCTTCCTGCAGCAATTAACACATCCCTTCCTGTCAGCATTACACATCCCCCATCCCTTTCCCTATAAGCATTACATTTTCGATTTTTAATTTTAGTAATTTAGCAGATGCTCTTATCCAGAGCGAGTTAGTGCCTTCATCTTAAGATAGCTAAGTGGCAACCACATATCACAGGCATGTAAATCATTCTTTCTCAATAAAGTCATTACAACCATCCCTATCCCTTCCTGTAAGCATTCAGCATTTTTCCTTGATCATCACATTCACAACACAAGGTATGATATCAAAGCCTAGCATTTTGGGTAGCAAAACAACAATCCACTTGGCTGCCAGCTCATTTCTCCAGTGCTCAGCTAATATATCAGTATTAACAGTAAAGCATTTATACTGACACTCCACACAATCCTTTAGTCTACAGGGTTTAAAAAAATCACATTCTGTAAGTGGGCTTTTACCCACTGGGCTTTTTGTGTCACCTCAACCAAAGCCCCTCTAAAATCCATACCTGGAATACAAAAGTAGCTAACTATCGGCTTAGGTGCCCAATCAGGTGTGAGCCATACAATCCATGCCATTGACATGGCTTGCAAGCAGAGCCTCAGTCAGCTGAATTATTTATTATGTGGCTCAATAGGCATGCTGCCTAACTTCGCTTTAATAATCCCCATGCATTACAGAGACTAGACTATCTCCACAACACTCTCCCACGACCTGTACACGCTGTATGAATGCTATTTTCTCTGCTATCATACTCTCAGCCCAGCTGCTTTATTTATTCATGGTAACATATTGCAGCAGCAGTAGCAGTGGTAGGGAGCACACTGCACAGCTCTGCAGCTATCCTCTAGATGTGAAAACATAAGACTCCAGTCATCTGTAATATCTTCTGTTTCCAGATGCGTTTTACAACCAAAATGGGAAAACTAAAGAAAAGAGGTGGCGGTGCAGAGATGTTTGATAAGAGGGCGGCTGTTTATCCCCCTCCTACCTTCTGTAGGATTTGTATTTAGTTCCTTCTCGTCGCCATAACAGTTTTCATATATACCCAGGCTCTTTTCTCCTCCATTGCCCTCGGTCTCCGCTCTTGGTTATCCCTCCTCAGAGACAGGAAGTGATTGATCTAATGCTCCTAACGCTGGATAACACCATGACCTAATTTCACTGCTATAAAGCTAATGCAATAGAACATAATACAGATCCTCATAAGATACCGGAAAGCATATTACCATTAATTAATTATATCATTATTGAACAATCTGAATTATTGAAAGACGTGCTTTAGCGGAATTGGATTTGATCTGCACCAAGATGTATAAAGTCTATTCATCAAAACTGGCTCTATATCGAAGACTTTTAAAACAAGGACAGAGAGAGACGCAGACAGAAACAAGAAGAGAGAGAGAGAGAGAGAGAGAGAGAGAGAGAGAGAGAGAAGAGAGAGAGAGAGAGGAGAGAGAGAGAGAGAGAGAAGAGAGAGGAAGAGAGAGAGAGAGAGAGAGAGAGAGAGAGAGAGAGAGAGAGGAGAGAGAGAACAGCCTGGGTTATCATGGTGACCTTTGGGTGAGGGGGACAGACAACACATGATAGAATTTCTTGTAATCCTCACAGCTTCTGCTCATTCAACATGCATGTGGTGCACAGCAGAAAAGAAAATGAACAAGCACATGGACAACAGCCATCTTTCTTTAGATGTGACATTGTACAGAGCTAGTCTGCTTCATAGCACTACTTGTACTACACTACCTATACTAATACCAGTATACTAATACTACTTTCCCCCATTGTCAAATAAAATTGCTGAATGGTTTTTGGTAACCCACTACTACCAAGTAGACTCTCCTCACAGATGCTAACAGAGAGAGTGTGTGTGTGTGTGTGTGTGTGTGTGTGTGTGTGTGTGTGTGTGTGTGTGTGTGTGTGTGTGTTGTGTGTGTGTGTGTGTGTGTGTGTGTGTGTGTGTGTGTGTGTGTGTGTGTGTGTGTGTGTGTGTGTGTGTGTGTGGTGTGT